>NC_138379.1:4131513-4144912 GCF_054177405.1 Leptonychotes weddellii | reverse complement strand
GTACCTCCTCCATAGCGCCTCCCCTCCCGGCTAGAGAGCAGCTGATTGGAGACTGCTTGTCTGTGGGGCCGTTCACCCGATGATGCTCACAGCTGGCACGTCTCCCCTGCAGCCCCTCACCTGTCATCACCAACCAACCCTTGAATACCTGTGGCCACAGGGAGCTTGCTCCCTCCTGAGACAGATGCTAACTTACAGAACGAGAAGTCAGCAGCTTCCCCCCGCTTGCTTTAGCAAGGGGTCGTCTGGCCAGAGCTGGGTCTTCCTTGGTAGGGGGACGTCATGGGGCCTTGGTGACAGCTCTGTGCGGGCACCTGGGTGGGTCTGTGTCTGGGGAGAGGATCAGTTTCTCAGAGAGCGTTGTGGTCCTCAGAAGGTGAAGAACCATAGTGTGGAATTTCGACTCCACGTGCCCGGGCAGGTCATGCCTTGGCTGGATGAGTGGGGACGAGCCAGGGGACCTGGCCGCAGGGAACCTCAGGCGCCTGGGCACCGTAAACCTCGCGGGCAGGACGGGATTCCTGGTAATCATTGCTCTGGGTGGCCAGGAACAGCACGGTGATGATGGATGGGAATGTGCTCCAGGCCTGCCACGTCACCCGGGTGTGCTGTGGGGTGTCTTTGTTGGCCATGGCTTTGCCCGCCTGTTCACTCTGTCCTCCAGATCCCACATACAACCCTGTTTGCAGTGAAGGCCCCCCTGCCTCTGGTCCTCATGGATTCTTCCTCCTCGGAAGGTTCTGGACTCTCCGTCGTCCTGAGCATCGTTCCCTTCCCCCACTGCGCTCTATGGCTGGCCGGCACCTAAGTCTCAGATGGCACCAACTGCTGGCCAGGCCGCTGGTGGTGGGTGTCCCTCTTTACCCCCTGGAGCCTCTTACTGGGGGTGGGACCTACACCCTTCTCAACTGTCCCCGTTTTCCTTCCCACCTCTCACAGGGCAGAGGTAATGCACCTTCTTAAAGTTGGGGTGCCGGAGGCTGGGTGGGGCGGGTGAACTGTATGTGTGTAGAGCAGCTGGGTGCTGGCCCTGGGCAGGGCCAGGAGCGTTCTTAGGCAGGTGGACCCTCGGCATGTTGGGAGCGATTCCCGTAAGAAGCTGGGAGAACGGGAACAGTTCCATTTCTTAATGGTTAAAAACTTTTTAGTGAAGTAAGTATACACAGAAAAGTAATGCATTTTTACAAACCAAATACACCCCTGCAACCAGCACATGAAAAGTGGTCCAAAGCGCAGAGGGCTTTGGAGCACTGTTGAACTTGGCTGTGCAGGCAAGTCTTCTCTTCTCTTACCCTTCCATGAAGTGGGCGCGATGTCCTCCACAGCCCAAGACCGTGCACGGGGTCCCCAGGACGCTTAGAGGGGAGCCCGCACGGCTCTGCGTACTGTGTGTGAGCTGTAGAGAGCAGTTGGCCTGTGATGATGAATGTTCTTTACCGTCTGTCTGCATCTGCTTGGGGCAGGGAGGGGTCAGATCCGGGGACAGACGTCCTTTGTGGCTGTCTCCTCCTTGCAGGAGGTCAGGATGCCCAGCTCAGATGTAGCTGCACCACCCCCGTTTGATCTTTACGGGCGACCCTCCCTGCCTCCTGACGTCGTGATGCCCGTGATGGTGGTCCCGACCTCCAGCCCTCCTCGTGTCCCCGAGTCCTGCAGGGGCATGGCCAAGGTTGGAGCCTGGCACTCATTGTGGCGGCCTGACCTTGGCCACCGCGGCACAGGGCGCCGTCAAAGGGGTTTGAGCTGAGGGGGTGGCATTCCAGAGTGGGAAGCCGAGGCCACAGTCCCAGGAAGGGGCCTGAGCTGGGACAGCAGGTCTGGGAACTGAGGGAATCCTGAGGCTCTGCCGCACCCGGGCTTTGCGGCCCGGCCGCGACTGGGCCCCCACACCCCCTTCTCTTGCATCAGGCTGATGTGACTTCTCTGCAGCTCCTCGAGTTGCCGTGTGGCGTGGCCGTGGCAGGAAGGGTCACCTGGGCCCCGGGGGCACTGGACGGCAGCCAGCCGTGACTCCAGTGATAGCGGCCCTGTTGGCTCCTTGGAGAGCTCCGCGAGTGGCGGGCTGGCCCGGGCCTGCCGAGGCACCTGCCTGCCCGCACCCGGGGGAGCCGAGGGAAGGAGCGGAGGGGCCGGGGTGCGGCCGGGTGGGGGCCAGGAGTGCGCGGGGCCCGCAGCCCCCTGTGCCGGGCCCCCTCCTCACCTTTCGCTTCCACCCCCGCAGCCTCGCCGCTCCTGCTGTTCGCCAACCGCCGGGACGTGCGGCTGGTGGACGCCGGCGGAGTCAAGCTGGAGTCCACCATCGTGGTCAGCGGCCTGGAGGACGCGGCCGCGGTGGACTTCCAGTTCTCCAAGGGAGCCGTGTACTGGACGGACGTGAGCGAGGAGGCCATCAAGCAGACCTACCTGAACCAGACGGGGGTCGCCGTGCAGAACGTGGTCATCTCCGGCCTGGTGTCACCCGACGGCCTGGCCTGCGACTGGGTTGGCAAGAAGCTGTACTGGACGGACTCGGAGACCAACCGCATCGAGGTTGCCAACCTCAATGGGACGTCCCGGAAGGTCCTCTTCTGGCAGGACCTCGACCAGCCGCGGGCCATTGCCTTGGACCCCGCGCACGGGTAAACCCAGCTGCCTTCCTCCTTGGCGGGGGGTGAGGGGGGTCGTGGTTTCCGTCTTGAATTGAGCCCAAGCAGCTTTGTCAGAGAAAACCTGGCCATCTTAAAAGGAGTTCACCTTTCAGGACCTGTTGTTGAGAATTATTTCCCCGTGATAGGCTGTAGTTACGTTTCTTTTTGACACCTGCTACATCCAGGGCACTGGAGGTGAATCACGAGGTATCTCTGTTGCGTGCGTGACGGTGTCCGAGGAGTGTGGTTGCTCCAGCAGGTTGGATCTGTACCTTTCACACCTTTCTAACCGCATTCGCCGAGAACGGTATAGAAGGTGGTCCTTGTCCGGAAGTAGAACTGGCCAGGGGGATTGTTTGGCCTCTTCCGGAAGCCCTCTGCTCTCCTCTGCTCCCCGGTCTGGCCAAGCTCACTGTGACCCATGAAGGCTCAGGGCCCAGCCCTGAGGCCCAGGTGGGATCGTGTGAGTGGCAGTGAAGCTAAGAACATCCTTGGATTTGAAGGCTGGGAGGGCGGGATCATGGGGAGGTACCTGAGTGTCACAGCCCGGGCTGGCCAGGCCCATTCTAGACTTTTCCCAGTGGGAGCTGTTTGCTCAGTCACCCCTCTGCCCTCGGTCCCCTCCTCCCACAGCCTGGGAGGGACACAGCCTTACCTGGGCAGCAGGTGCCTACCTATCCGCTGGCGGCAGCCGACCCACGGCTGTGTGCGTCCAGTTCTCTGCTGGTTCGGTGGTCAGAGGTGCATGGCTCCCTGACATCTTGAACAGAAACACAGTGGGACCCCTGGGTTCTGGTCCTGATGCCGCCCACTTGCTCTTGTCCCTGCGGTGCCTTCTCTGCCCGGTCAGCCCGCCCCAGGATGGGTGGAGCAGGGGCCGGGAGGTGGAGGCCTGTCCTGCCGAGGCTGGTGTTTGGGGGAGCAGGCTGGGTGAAGGGGTGCTGTGGTGGCCGAGTAACCCACCTTATGGCGTGCTGACTTAGAAAATGCGCCCCTCTGGCTCTGGTCTCCACCACGTGCACACACACGAGGTCAGGGATGGTCTGGGATTTACGGCCCTGGCGTCTGACTCTCTGGAGTCAGGCTAGACAAGCCTGGTGCTTCCACCACCGGGGGAGCACCCCGGCCCCAGCATCCTGGGGGGCCAAGCCTGACAGTGACTTCCCACCCTTAGGCCCCTCTTGCCCCCCTTCCAAGCAGGCTGAGCGGCCCCGGGCCAGGCTGACCTTCCAGGATGTTCCCCATTTCACACCTCTCCCATACTGCGGGCTGAGTCTCCCTGGCTAAGAGGGGACATTGTCAGTGATGGGAGAGGCTGAGGGGTGCCGCCTCGGGGCCCTTGTGATGCACCGGAGGGAGAACACCATAGTATGGTGTGTCCAACAGGGATATGTGCCACAGAGGAGATTAACGCCAGGCCCGAGGACAGAGGGGGTGAGGCAAGGTAGGTCAGGAGACTAAGAACATCTGTTGGTGACATTTGAGCAGAGCCCTGGAGCAGATGAGAGGGAGAGCCATGTGGCCATCCAGGGGACAAACATTCCAGGCATTGTAAGTGGCCAGTGCAAAAGCCCTGGGGTAGGAGGAGGCTCGGCCTGTTGGAGGGGCTGTAGTGGAGTGAGGGGGAGAGTGGAGGACACAGAGCAAGGGGAAGGGTAGGTCCTACTTAGAGTGGAGGAGTCGCTGGGTCTGACTCATCAGCAAAGGGGTCCCTCTAGCCGTTGGAGTGAGGGTGGACTTTGGGGTGGGAGCGGGGTGCTCATTAGCGGCTATCACCATGATCTGGTGATAGAAGGTGAAGGCTTGGATCAGGAAGCTAGTGGGCCATGAGTGAGAAGTGGCCAGATTTGGGATCTGTTTTGAAGGCAGAATCACACAGGTTTGCTGGTTCTTTGCACGTGGGTGAGAGAGAAAGGCAAGAAGCAAGGGTTGCGTACTGCTGCTCTGTGCCTCAGTGTCCCCATCTGTACAGGGTGAGACCGTGTCCCGTGTCCTGCAGAAAACACCAAGAACAGTTAGCAGCTTCAATAAGTCTTAGTTGTTGTTACCTAAAAATGCCCCTCCCTCACCACCCCAAGTAGAGTCTCCATGTCTGTGCACAGTGTTCTCTTTCTTCTTCCTCATGACCTCTCGCTGTCTCGGTTGGGAGGTGCTTGTGCTCAGCTGGGAGGCGCTTGGTGCCTGGTTGGGAGCTTGGTGGGGAGGTACTTGGTGGGGAGGTGCTCGGCACTTGGTAGGGGGTGCTTGGTGCTTGGTAGTAGATAACTTGGTGGGGAAGTGCTTGGTGCTTGGTGGGGAGCAGTCTTCTCCATGATCATGCCCAGGCTGCCCTTGCCTGCACCATGACTGGGAGCCGGTCAGTCTCTAGCTCTGGCTTTTCTTATTAAATGTGTGAAATCCTTTCTGATCTTGCCTCTGCATTCTCTCCAACACCCCCACCCCCTGGGGCGAAGTTGACTTTGGTGCTGATGCCTTGGGAAGGACTTCTGAGCTGGCCTTTCCCCCACCCTTGCCCCGTGGTGAAGGTTTGAGATGCCCGTTCTGTCCCCTTAGGCACCATGCTGCCCAGGAGGGGAGGACTCTGGGCCAGTACCTAGATGCCACTCTTGCCGAATGCAAGTTGGGGCTGAGTCCTGGGGGCAGGACCGCTGTCCTGAGACTGGGGACAGTGGGTCATGCGCTCTGTCCTGGCCACAAGCACGAGGTTGCAGGAGCAGCAATGCCCCTTCCTGGTCCCGTTGGAGCCTCTGCCACGTCCTTGTGCCCTCCTGTGACACGGTCCCCGTGTTAGAGGAGGGGACCCCCGGACCTCATCAGGAAGGAAGATTCTCAGGCCATCTCAGTGTGCACACGACCGGGAGCCCACAACCAGGAGGGCCCGTGGTCCCGAGGCTGGGCTTGGCATTGTTTCAGCAACACAGATAGAAAAGTGTCAGCATCCAGACAGGGTGGAGGGAAGACACCACCCTCCCCAGGGCCAAGGGCCCACGTGGCGGCAGAGCCAGCTCTGGGGAGGACCCTCTGGCCCCGAGTACCTGGAGCGGGGCAGACGCCAGCCCAGCACCGAGGGGAGGCCCAGGCCTGCACCAGCCCACGAGGGGCTGCAGTGGCTCCTGGGTCCCAAGCTAAAGCCAGGCTGAAACCCAACCCCTTCCCTAAAATGCAAGATGGTCCTTCCCTAAAATAACACACAGCCACGACCCACGGCCGCAGGCAGCCTCCGCACAAAGACCGGGCGCTGTGCTCTCCTTCGGACGTTGATTTCCCCCCGTGGAGTTTGGCCGGGCCCGTGGCAGCGTTCAAGATTTTGCAAAAGCACATCCACGCCAACGGGTCTCTGGTAACGGAGTGGCTCGCAAATTCCCCATTTAAGGAAAGCAGCGGGCCTCTGTTATGAAACCCGGGGGAAGGAATTTGAATTATGCTCCTCGCGGAGGTCCCGAGCCTTCACATTTTCCGGCCTTTCTCGCTGGCTGCAGGGAGCGTTCAGGGAGGTCAGGAGTGGCTTGCCCTGAGATTGATTCTCCTGATATCTTCTCGGCGGCGGGTGGTGGGAAGGCTGGGCCCTTTCCAGGCTGCTGGGGGTGGGGGGGGGGAGAAGCACTCGGAAAAAAGGCGTCTGCAGCAGGCTGGCGGGAGCCCTTGCTGAGGGGGCCCGTGGCACCTGCGAGCCTCGGGCGGCCAGGAAAAGCGCACCAAGGCCCCGGGCCTGCTGGTACAGAGGAGAGTCACATGACGGCCAGGCTCAGGCCCTACTCAGAGAACCACGCGGTCCCAGAGCCGCTGGTATGTGCCTGGGGCAGGGCAGCCTCTGGAGCCTCAGTTTTCCCATCTGTCCAGTGGGAAGAGTGATCCCCGCTCTCCCTGTGTCAGCCGAGTACTCACTAGATGCAGAGGAGGGAGGGCAAGAGAAGCCCCTGGGAGAGGTGTTCCATGTGAGGGGTGCTTTCTTCTCCTCTCTGTCCCCACTGGGGTTGGAGAGCAGGGGAGCTTGGTGACAGGAACCTTGCTGCCACGCGGGGAGGAGGCTGCCTTTTGCACGGCTCAGTGACCTGTCACAGCTCCTCCAGCCATGGCACCAGCTCAGAAATGACACCCCCCTCGGAAGGCTACACGGCCTTGTAAATGGGGGTGATCCCTCCGGCACACACACCTCCTGTGGCCGCAGGGGGCCCACTGGACGAGGACCCCCAAAAGCAAGGTGGGGCATGTTCTCCCCATGCCTCCAGTGAGTGCGCCGGCCCCCGGTTTGCTGAGGGTTTGCTGAGAGGGGAGGAGATCTTACCTGGGATGGAGTAGAGCCCAGAACCGTGGGGGACTTGCTGGGTCAGAGAGAAGTAGCTCGAAGCTAAGAGAGAGTCTATGGGCCTGGGAACTAGGATCCTGAGAAGGGACAGTGCATGGCCTCTCCCTGCTGGATTTGCACTCCCCGCAGTCCTCCCACGGATTTCACAGGTGGGGCGTGGGAGCTCCCTGCCTTCCCAGGTCAGGGTTCCAGGTGGACTTCCATTGGCCGGCGTGGACGAGCTGCCTGTCTTTAAAGCAGTCTCTGAGGCCGAGGGTAATGGGATTTGCTGATTAGCCATGACCCACCCTTGCCCACCCGGGGAGGCAGGGAGAGCTTGAAAGACCACACATGGGAGTGGGGCTTCTCAAGGGGAAATTGGACACCGTCCTCCTTGTCGGCAGAGAGACACTGGGCAGACCATAGGTCTGCCACCCTTGTGTCCCATGGCTCATCCACGTCCGACTAGAACCTGAGGGTCCCGTGTCCTCCAGGCTGGTGTGGTTCCTCTCAGCTGTCACTAAGACCCATGCCTGGCTTCGAGGAGCACGCTGGGTTGTCGCCCCACCTGGACAACTAGATGCGTTCTCTGGGTGCTGGTGGGGTTTGAACCTGTCACCCCAGACGCCTGGTGTCACTGCGTATCATGTCCACTTACTTGGTGGGCCGTCATGTAAGGAAGTCTTTAAGGAGGTGGGGTGGCTTCTCGCGGATGTGAGGGGCCTGCCCCTTACTAGAAGCTGGAGGATGTGGATAAGCAGACCCAAATCACCCACAAACCCACCCATGCAAAACTGCTATTACTATTTCAGGGCACGCCCCACCCGTGTGGGTTTTTTTTAATAGATTTTATTTTTTAAGCAGTTTTAGGTTCACAGCAAAATTGAGGGGAAGGTACAGAGATTGCCCATATGCCCGTGAGCAGTCTATGGTTTTGACAAGGATGTAACGTTGTGCGTCCACCAATGTAGTAACTTAACAGAAGAGCTTCACCGTCCCGGAAATCCTCTGCACTCCACCTGTTTGTCCCTCCCCTCCGCAACCCCTGGCAGCCCCTCATCTTTTTATTGTCTCTGTAGCTCTGCCTTTTCCAGAATGTCCTGTGGTTGGAATCATGTAGTATGTAACCCTTTCAGATTGGCTCTTTCTCTTAGTAATATACATTTAAGATTCCTCCATGACTTTCCATGGCTTAATGGCTCATTTTTTTATCTGCTGAATAACATTCCATCCTACATATTTTTAATTGGCTTTAGCAGTTCATTTACAGCATTTTCGTAGTAGCAAAAAATCATAAACAACTCGAACGTCTGACGTGGAGTCATGTAAATAATTTACGATACCCTATCACCATTAAGAGAATAAGGAGGATTTCTATTAGTAGAAGGAGAGGGTACCCAGAGTATATCGCTAACTGAGGACAAGTTGGAACAGCATATTTTGATTACCCAAGTTTGTTTAAAAATTAGTATGTTCCTAACTGCTTAGGAGACAAATTGGAAATGAGAATAGCCCAGCCCCTAAGCACTGGTTATCTCTAGTGGGCGAGATTTGAGGACGAATTCACTGTCTCTGTCTTACACGTGTGCATTCATGTAGACAGAAAACAAAGACAGAAAGCTCGTGCTCTGCCTCCTCGTTAGGTACATGTACTGGACAGACTGGGGCGAGACACCTCGAATCGAGCGGGCAGGGATGGACGGCAGTACCCGGAAAATCATTGTGGACTCCGACATTTACTGGCCCAATGGGCTGACCATCGACTTGGAGGAGCAGAAGCTCTACTGGGCCGACGCCAAACTCAGCTTCATCCACCGTGCCAACCTGGACGGCTCGTTCCGGTAAGTGCCCGCCTGCTTGTGGGCCCCTACCTCTCCCTCTGTTCCCTGGCCATCGCCAAGGCCTTGGCCAGTCTGCTGGGCATCAGCAGGTGACCCTTCTTAACTCAGACCCCGTGGTCTCGTATCTGAAACCCTGGGGGCTGGAGGAGTTCTGAACTTTTCAGCACTTGAAAAATGATAGAGTACACACGGTACGTCTAACTCCACACCGAGCAAGGTCTGGGGCGGCGGGGGGGGGGGCGGGGCGTCTGCCATCCACTGTGTGAATATGTTGGCAACAAAACACAGAATGTTCGTTCTAAGCAGGGTTGGAAGACTATAAATAGCCCCACATCCACACACAGGTTTTGTCACCAAATGAGTAACAGAACTCTTGCCATTTTCAGAGTTGTTTTGGATTTCAGAATTGCAGATAAGGGGTTGTGGACCTGAAGCCCGGGGGTCCGACAGGGTTCTGAAGAGTTCACTGTACCCCCTTCCTCCTGTCACCAAGTACCCATTGTGAGGGCAGGAGCAGGGTTGGTCTTGGGGTTCACTGCATTACCTGATCTTGCCAGAGGGCCTTCCACCTAGTAGTTGCTCAGCAAAATGAGTTAAATGAGTGAACTGTAAAGTGTTTTTTACTTGTTAGGTAATTGCTTTCAGAGTCTTCTGGTCAGCTTAGCTTGACAGCCCCCTACCTCATTACGCTGTAGATGTAGGAACATCCCTTCAGCACACAGGTGTGTGTTTATTTATTTTTATTTATTGACCAAGACTGCCTGCTAGCTCTGTGCCGGGTCTTGGGGGTCCTCCTGGGAGGACAGAGCCTGTTCCTGCACAGGGGGGCTCCTGAACCAGGCGGGGAATATGTGGGTGCTGGTACCATGGGATGCAGTCACGTGGCATGGGGAAGACTCGGCTGGATCTCTGCACACACAAGCAGATGACAACTCCAATAGATTTGAGGATGTTAGCAAGTTTGCCACATTTTACCCAGGCCTGCGCATTAGTTACCTATTGCTGTGTAACAAAAGACCCCCCAGACTTGGCCATCTAAATCAGCAAACGGGTTTTTTGGTGGGGGAAAGGTATCAGGAATTAGGACTGGGTTAGCTGGCTTAGCTGAGTGTGCCCTGTGGTTATAGTCAAGCTCCTGGTTGGGGCTACCGTCGTCCGAAGGCTTGACGGAGGCTGGAGGATCACTCTGATGGCTGTTGGCAGGAGGCCTCAGTTCCTTCTTGACCTCTGCGGACCATGCCCAGCTGATCTGAAACATTCTATCTCATTGTCTCTGTGGGCACAGACTGGCCTGGGGCCTGGATGGAGACTTGGAAAGTGGCAGCCTAGGGAGCTGTGGTCCTTGGGGAGCTGAGTGATCCTGGCCATTGTGAAGGGAGTGTTAGAGGCTGGAAAGGCTGCAGGCTGGGGTGCCTGGTGGAGGGATTGTGACAGGACAGCAAGGATGGTGGTGGCATTTAGGATACGATAATGGTGGTGGTAGTGATAATGGTAATGATGGTGTGGTGATGATGATGGTGATGGTGATGACCATGATGGTGATGATGGTGGTGATGATGGTGATGATGATGGTGGTGATGATGGTAATGATGGTGATGATGGTGATGGTGATGATGGTGATGACGATGGTGGTGATGATGGTGATGATGGTGATGATGTGATGGTGGTGATGGTGATGGTGGTGATGGTGGTGATGATGATGATGGTGGTGATGATGGTGATGACGATGGTGATGGTGCTGATGATGGTGATGGTGGTGATGATGGTGATGATGATGATGTGATGATGGTGGATGATGATGGTGATGGTGGTGGTGATGGTGGTGATGGTGATGATGATGATGGTGATAATGATGATGGTGGTGATGGTGATGATGGTGATGATGATGATGTGATGATGGTGATGGTGGTGGTGATGGTGGTGGTGATGGTGGGGCTGGGGTGGAGGGGATACGAAGGGTAACAGCTGAGTGGGCTCGGAGTTCTCCTGAGGAGCAGTGTGTATATTTGGGAAGTAGATGGAGGTAGTGGTTGAATAACATTCTAGATGTGCTGCATAGCACGGAATTATTAACTTAACAGAATGGTTAATTCTGTGTTACGTGTGTGTCACCTTATTAAGTTTATTTAAAAAGTGACATCAAGGGGATGCCTGGGTGGCTCAGTTGGTTAAGTGTCTGCCTTCGGCTCAGGTCATGGTCCTGGAGTCCCGGGATCGGGTCCCGTATTGAGCTCCGTGCTCAGCGGGGAGCCTGCTTCTCCTTCTCCCTCTGCCGCTCCCCCTGCTTGTGCTCTCTCTCTCTCTGACAAATAAATACATAAAAATCTTAAAAAGTGATATCAAGAAAGCAAAAAGGCAGCGTTGGGTCAGATCAGGGAAGATCAGGGAATGTGGCTTTCAGTTGTTCAGTGACACCTTGTAAGTGTTTCTGTCTCCAAGGTTCAGTGCCAGGGGGCTGGGGATGTGCTGGGTATCAGCCCCCTGCAGCCCTCCCCCGCCCCCACCATGGAGCCTAGAGGCAGGGGAGGGTCATTAAACCAGATAATCACACATGCTACCAGGTGTAAAATTCTGAATCATTACCAGCATCCATAATCTCATTAAAAACAAGTTCTCGTTGGGGCGCCTGGGTGGCTCAGTCGTTAAGCGTCTGCCTTCCGCTCAGGTCATGATCCCAGGGTCCTGGGATCGAGCCCCGCATCGGGCTCCCTGCTCAGCAGGAAGCCTGTTTCTCCCTCTCCCACACCCCCTGCTTGTGTTCCCTCTCTCGCTGTCTCTCTCTCTCTCTGTCAAATAAATAAATAAATAAATCTTTAAAAAAAAACAAACAAAAGTTCTCGTTTGCTGGGCTTTATAAATACATAGAAGAGAGCTGCTTTTTCTTGCATTGATATCAAATTCAATTTACTCTGATCCTATAAATTATTGGCCTTACAGGAATGAACAGGCACATTTGGTCCAATTTGTATTAAGTTGCTGAAACATCAGGGCAGAGCAGGCGTGCTGGTCACCAGCTCATAGTCATTAGCTGTGGCCTCCCCCTTGCCATTTTTCTTCCTCCTTTTTTTCCTGTGGGACCCCTTGTCACCAGCCACTTTTCTAGAAGCAGGTTGGGAGGGGAGGCCCGTGTCTCTGTGAGGGATGGCGGGAGGCTGGTTGAGTCTGCGAGGTGCCCTGCACACATTGGGACGGTTCCTGGGATGCCTGCCCCACTGTTGTGATATGTGTTGTGAATGGGTCCACAGTGGCCTTGGAGGGTTTTCAAAGCTGGGAGCACGCAGGGCTGTGGGCAATCTGCTGATGGCTCCTCGCTCTGCCTCCCACCCCTGCAGGCAGAAGGTGGTGGAGGGCAGCCTCACGCACCCCTTTGCCCTGACGCTCTCTGGGGACACTCTGTACTGGACGGACTGGCAGACCCGCTCCATCCACGCCTGTAACAAGAGGACTGGAGAGAAGAGGAAGGAGATCCTTAGCGCTCTCTATTCGCCCATGGATATTCAAGTGCTCAGCTCAGAGCGGCAGCCTTACTGTAAGTGGGGGGCTGGGTAGGGGGTGGCCGGCATCTTCCCTCAGCCAAAGCCCCCAGTGTGGGGGCACCGACCTCAGAGCAGTGGAGGAGAGGAGGTGCTGGAAGAGGGGAGGGAGATGTATGCAGAGTGCAGGGCTAGGCTGGGGGGCAACTGAGAGAGCTCTCTGCAGAGCTTGGGTAGGGGGCTGCTTCAGGTGGGGCCCCCCACCCCAGCTGTCCTCTCTTCGGAGGTGGCAAAGGGACTCCCAGGAAGGTTGCTTTGTTTTCAGGGCCAACAGAAGTTACATAGTTATTGATGAACAATCTGCTATAAGTTGAGGCTCTCAGCCTGGGGTCCCCATAGGGTGGTGGCCGGGGTCCTTGATGGTGAAAAGCTTGAAACACATGGGCTCAGGGCTCCTGTGACAGGTGGGTAGCAGGGTCCTTGGGGAGCAGGGTGCTGTAGAAGATTCCAGCTTTGAACTTAACACTGGGGGCCCAATGGGGGCAACCATTGTTGGTGCCAAAGGGAAGGTGGGGCTCTCTGGAATTGTTTTCTGGTGAGAACATCATGGTCCTTAAATGCATCCACACTTGGGGCAGCCCACACCCGGAAGGCAGCCTTAGGGAGAGGAGAGGCACCACCCTATATATCTTCTCCAGTTGACGGGGGGTGGTTCATACTCTAATTTTGGAGTACTGCACCCCAGCCTGCCCTGGGCAGAGTGAAATGCCGGCAGTGTTCAGTTCAGTTGGTGCTGGTTGTGGGCGGGCTTGCTGTCAGCACCAAGAGTGTCCAGCCGTGGCCACCAAGCATTTGTGCAGATCCCGTGGGGGCCAAGCACACCACCGGGATTAGACAGGCCTCTGCTCCAGGATCCCCCAGTCCATACCGCGCGCGCGGGCAGGTCCTGAGATCCTGGCGGGGAGGGTGGCCTTCACAGAGGAGGTGTCATCTGAGGGGCCCTGAAGACGGCATCTTGCTGTAGGAGGGTGGGGGGAGGGGCAGGGCAGGGAGGATGCCCCCACCAGGAGCGGTGCGTGGCAGGGGGGCGTGGGGTCGAGGGCCCTGTTCTGGAGCCTTCCCTCAGTCTGCCCCGTCTTCCCCAGTCCACACACGGTGTGCGGAGGACAATGG
>NC_138379.1:4096752-4131013 GCF_054177405.1 Leptonychotes weddellii | reverse complement strand
AAGGCAGTCGCTTAACCAACTGAGCCACCCAGGCACCCTATTTTTTTATTTTTAAGATTTTATTTATTAGAGCGAGCGCATGCTCGCGAGAGAGCACAGGTGGTGGAGAGGGAAAAGCAGGCTGCCCATCGAGCAAGGAGCCCGATGTGGGCTCGTACCCAGGACTTTCCAAGCCGAAGGCAGTCGCCCAACCAACAGAGCCACCCAGGGGCCCCATGAGCACTGGTCCAAAACAAAATGTGCAGGGGCCCCTGGGTGGCTCAGTCGGTGGAGCGTCCAGCTCTTGGTTTCGGCTCAGGTCATGATCTCAGGGTTGTGGGATTGAGCCCTGTGTCGGGCTCCACCCTCACCATGAAGTCTGCTTGAGATTCTCTCTCTTCCTCGGCCCTCCCCACTTGCACTCTCCCTCTCGCTCCATCTCTCTCTTAAATAAATCTTTAAAAAAACCAAAAAAACAAAAAGTTCATCCTGGCAAATCTGAAAAATATGGGGTATACTGAGTTCCACATTTCCACAAGCAATGACCACATGTCTGTTAAATGTGCTGGGTGCAGAGAGTAAAGCAGTAAATGACACTGGCCTATTCCCGCCCCCCCTTCTTAGAGCAAATGTGCTAGTGGGGGTGGGGCTGACAGGAAGCAGGCAGGCAGGCACACAAATGAATAAAACCAATTCAGATTTGGGTCAGAGTAAAGAAGGACACAACAGAGGGACTCAGATGGGTGGGGGGAGGGCTGGGATGAAAGGTCAGAGAAGGTCCTTCCCAGGAGGCACCATTCAGGCTGAGACTGGAGGATTAACAGGGAGGAAGGGCAAGGAACAGTGAGAAGAACAGCGTGTACGGCGGCCCTGAGGCAAGAGCTAGGCGGTGTCAGGACTGACTTCACAGGGGTTTGACCTGTGCAATCACTCAGGGCCCCGAGTTCAGAAGAGCCCTGTGCTTGGATTAAGGCTCTGTTGTTGCTGACTTGAAATGCTTAATAATTTTTGGATAGGGGGCCCCGCATTTTCATTTTGCAGTGGCCCTGCAAATTATGTAGCCAGTTCTGTTTTGTGTATAAGAGAAACTGAAGGGCATCTGGAGGTCGTCTTCATATTTTGGTGGGTCTTTTTCTGCTGGTTTTCCATGTGTGTCTGTGCATTTTACTTGACATTATCGCAGGAGTATTTGCAATTGCAGGAGGTGTATTTGCTTCTAAAACATGAGTTTTAGTGCCTAAAAAGTATTTATCCAATGAACCATCTTTCCCCTGTTGGGCATTTCTGTTTTATATGTGTTTTTGCTATTTCCGAGTCGTGCTGCCTTGAGAGAGCCAGCTTGGGGCCTGGCCCCAGGTTAGAGGGATCTGAAGCTGGTGTCTCTTGCTGCCGTGGATTGGTGATCCCTGGCCGAGCCGTGGTGCTGGATGGGGAGGTGAGGTTGGCTCTGGGAGGAGCACAGGCATGGCTGAATGCCGGCGTGGTTGCCCCTCTGCCCACTTGGGGTGTCTGGAGCCAGGGTGCACGTGGACATTTGGAGAAGGAGTGAGGGGTGGACACCCCCCCCCCACGGTGGATCATGCAATAGTGCTGGCCCTTTTGGGGAACTTGTGCAGGCCGCTTTTGTGAAGGGGCCCTGTGAGGCAGGAGCCCCATGCATCAGGGTTCCAAACTGGGGTGTGGGGCCTCCTAGAATCCCAGAGTCGTGGCTCAGTGCCCTGCACAGCTGGAGAAGCCTGGAGTTCCACCAAGTACTTGCCCAGGCTACCCCAGGGTACAAACGGCTGGTGGTCATCCGGGGTGGACGGCATTTGGGGTCTTGTCGCTCTATGCCTCTCTTCCTCCCTTGTGAGCTGGGGCGTGACAGGCCACCCCCTGCCCGGGGAGGCTGGGGAAGGACACGGCGTACTGATAGGACTCAGAAGCACTGTGCAGGGCACCCAGTGCGTAGTCAGTGCAGAGTATGTGGTAACCACAGCCAGCGTTCACACCGTTGGCGTCTGTCTTCACGTCGGGCCAGAGGGAGTAGGCCAGGTCCTCAGGAGGCCTAAGTTCGCCTCCATCATCCAAGGGTCCTCCCACCCCCCGGGGAGGGCTGATTTCTTTGGCAGGCGGAGGAACAGGGACTTTCTGGTTCCCTGCATTCTAATAGCCGGAGCCTCTGCGCTCCGGGCACCCTTGTCTGTGGTCGAGCCTCTGGAGGGCATTCTGTTCTTTCTGCAAACATCCACGGGATGGGGGTGGGGGGCAGGGGGCAGAGTAGAGGAGGTGCCGTGGGGTAAGAGGGCTTCCTGGAGGCGGCTGCACAGGGGGGCGGGGGCTGGAAGCTGTGGTGAAGAGCTGTGGGGTGGACCTGGGGGATTAGCAGCATGGCCTGTCCTGTGGGAAGCTGTCTGGCAGGGAGCTGATCCGCAGCTCCTGGCCTTCTTCAGGAAGGACGGCCAGCTTGCAGAGTCCCCTGGGACCCAGTGGTGCAGGGCCACCTTCCCTGGTCTCGTGAGAGCTGTTTCCGTCTCCCAGCTGTAAAGGGCACATTCACAAATAACTCAGTTGGAGAATGCCAAGTGTGAGGAAGAAAATCATTTTTGTTGTCTTTCGGCGCCGCCGGCTCTGGTGGGTGGGGGAATCCATCTGCACAGAGCAGCTCAGGGGACTCAGGCTGAGGCTGCGTCCTGCTTTTGCTCCAGATCCCCTGTAGGGTATGTCACAGGAGAGGGAAGCTCCCAGAAGACACAGAAGGGATGGGCTGGGGCTCTTGCTCTGCTCGAGAGTGTGACCGTTGGGTTTTGTGTTTTTGTAAGAGTGGTTCCCACTCCACGTGCTTCCCACTCATTGGCTGGTTCTGGGGGCTGCATGGGGCTTCTGTAGCTTCCTTCCCTGGAACCACTCGAAGCTGGGGTGGGAAGGGACAGAGTTTCCTCGAAGTTTTGGTTTGAGTTGAGAAGAAATCCAGGAGCTTCTCACAACATTGCAAGGGTTTGCCACCAAGGTGGCTTTCTGGAAATTTGGGGTGGAAATGTGGGGGCTATCTGTCTGTCCATATTTCTTAATCCAGAGGGATCGGGGCACGAGTGAGGAATGGATTCTGTCTTTGAGGGGCTTTCCTTCTGTTTGGGCAACGGACACAGCGAGTCAGAGACGGGGCCGTGAGCGGGGGCCGAGGGCTTGGGACTTCACAGCACGCGACAACTCCACTGGCCGACTGCGTTTTAGGGTGCAGATCTCCTGCCCTCCAGGTTTTATTCCTGACCTCAGAATATCACGTTAAAGGAAAATGTTTGATGAAGACGCCGTGGGTGTTTTCCTTTCCTCGAGTGGCCTTTTGGGCTACCCCGCGTCCACCGGTGGGTATGGTTTTGCCTGCTGGCGGGTGTAAACTACACACCGAGTGTGGATTTTGACCGCTGACGTTGTCAGGCGGTTGTGCTCGCCCCCTGGAGATAGTAGCTGGCAACGCGAGGGTAAAACGGAGAAAGCAGACACTGAGTCCTGCTCGTTGCCCCTGCCCAGAGTGGAGCTCGGAGGTCCCAGCGTGCGGGAACCCGGTGCGGGGCCCCTCGCTGGCCGGAACTGAGCAGCCCGTGTGGACGCCGCCGGCACTCAGGAGAGGCTTGCTGGCGGCTGGCGGGAGGATGGGATGCATGGCCGGCACAGGAGGATCTCCTCCGGGCCATGGAATCGGTGAGGTCCCGTGCCTCCAGGGGTGAATACTGAGGCCGCACACTGAGGGTCAGGAGGTCCTGGTCTAGAGGAAAGGCCTTTGGGAAGGAGAAACTGAGTGTCCCAACTTCCACTCTTCTGAAAGGGGAGGCGTCAGAGGCGACATTCCCAGTATCGATCGTGGCTTTGGTCTGTAGTTGAGAGTCTGCCAGAGACTTTGGGGTGGTAAGGAAATTCAGTGTCAGGGAGACCCAGAATTTAGAGCAATTTCCCATCATATGATGGCTTTGTGCGTCAGCTTATCGTTCTGTGATACCGGCACTCACGTCCCGGCTGTGTGATCTTGGGAAAATAACTCAGCCTCTCTGTGTTTTCAGTCACTTCACCTGTAAAAAGAGATGATAGTAGTACCTGATTCTTGGGAGGAAGGCCTGGCTGCCCAACAAGTAGGAGAGTGCTTAAATTTAAACTTGAACTTGGAGCCAGGCGGGCAGTCTGATGCCAGAAGAGCAATTCTTCCCTGAACGTTTGCAATCAGAAGTAGATGATGAGGCTGGGTGGTGGCGAGAGGAGGCTTGAGGGGGCGTGGGGTGCGTGGGGGAGCCCTCCTCGACACTGCCGGTGGGAAACGGGCGGAAGAGTGAGGTGTGTGTCCTGAGTGCACTGGGCACGTGGGTTGCTTTCCAGGGATGAAGGCCAGCATGGGGCTGGGCAGGATTGGGGTCCGAGGCAGGGGTCTGGATGTGTCAGAATTACTCAGGCCCTGACGTCACATCCAGGTCGCCCAGCCCTAGCAAATCAGAGTCTCTAGGACAAGGGACAGGCGTGGGAGGCAGAGGGCTGAGTCTGCACTTGACATGCGCCCAAGGCAGGCTGATGTGTTGCAGTGGGGGAACCCTCCGCACTGCTGGAAACATCTCAGGACCCGAAGCCACGGCCTCAGGCATGACTTGCGGATTCCTGGGGCTTTCACTCTGAGTGTCTGACCATTTATGCTGTGGAGTTGAATCGGAAGAAATTTTCACGATATGCATGAGTCTTATTTTTCTCTGCTTTTGAGCAAATGAAAGCCAGCCCTGTGCAGGGAGTTGGTGCCTTCCCCCAAGGAAGGGGCTTAGGTGGCAGTGATGCTCAGACCCCCGTGAATGGGGCTGTGACAGCCCAGGGCCTGCAGACTGCCCCCTGGAAGCAGAGGATGACACGGGGCGGGGTGCGGCCTTCTCACCTGTGAAAGGGGGAGAGCAGGATGACTCCGCTCGCTCTGTGCAGCTGGGGGGTCAGATGAGAGACTGCTTCCCACAGTGCCTGTGTGGGGGCCGCACAAACAGGACAGGAGACTCGGACTCCCTTGCCTTGGATCAACAGTGTCTTGTGTCCCGTGTGTGGGCGGGGTGACACCCACTCGCTGCAGGGTGCAGTGTCTCAGGTCCCCCAGTCCCTCCCGACGTGGCCCGGGTCAGGGTCCTGTAGGCTCTGAGACTAGGAAGGATGTCAGAGCAGGTGGCCCCCTCCTGTGCCGCAGCTCGGCGGGGGGCCGGCGAGGGGGCTTGGTGAGACCCGGGGGGCCTGAGTGACTCCTGTCTCGCGAGCCAGCGGGGGAGGATGCCTGGGCCAGGCTGTGATCCCACGCACCATGCGTCCGCCAGCGCCAGCCTCCCCCGCCCCTCCCCGGCAGCCTGGCCCACGGAGGCGCCCAGCTGGCTTTGGTTTTCCCCATGTTTTTCCAATTATGTGGGATGGGCTAAAAACAGCAGTAGCGGGGCCTTATTTGGGAGCTCCCACCACCATCCGAGGAAGCCTGGTGCTCCCCTCACTCCAGCTCTTGCGGTGGCTCCTTGTGGAAAACACCCCTGTTGTGACATTCGTCCCCGCGCATTCCTCACCACCGGGGGCTTCTGGGCAGTGTGTGTCCCTGCTCGGGGCCCGAACGACCCGGGCAGGTGGCTCGCTGAGGCTGTGTCCGGGGCAGTGGGGGCCGGGCTGCCACCCTGTTTTGTGCCCTCCGCCGTGGTGGGGCTGGCGGGCAGGCGGGCAGGCGGCTCGGGCTTCATGGTTTACGGGTCCACCTGCTGCACCTCGCCAAGAAGTAGTGTGAACAGATGTTGGCGGGGACAGGAAACAAAAGGACGAGGGGATATGGTGGGCCGAGGTGGCGGGGGGGGGGCGGACAGAGGCGTCACTGTCGGGTGTGACGGCCAGACTGACAACTGGGGCGACGTCTCGAAGCCCCTCACGTCCATCCGTCTCTCTGGGCGGATTAGCCGAGGCTCAGGGCTGAGGAATAAGGGGCGCGTTTGTTTCCAGTCTGACTGTCTTGTCACTTATCGCGGAAGTAGGTCAAAGGGAAAAGAAAGGAGGCCCTTGTGGCCGAGGCCTACGCCGCCCAGGCCGTGACTGGCGTTGACTCTGCTACCAGAAGGCAGCTGCTGTTCTCAGCCATGGACCGTGAATTTGTAATAGCAAGAAAATCAGATTGCACAGTCCCAGGAAATGGTGTCTCCAGTCCAAGCACTGACTTTTTTTGGGGGGGGCGGGAATGAAGGTATAACTTGGAGACAGTAAAACGCACAGAGTCTGAGCGTCCGCTGTGATTAGCTTTGACAGTTGGATACATCTGCCTCGCCATCACCCCCGTCCAGATACAGAACATTTCCAGCACCCGGAAAATTCCCGGGTGCCCCCTGCAGCCCCCCTCCCCACCCCACGGGGCAGCCCTGTCCTGACTTCCAACACCATGGGTTAGTTTTGCCTGTTCTAGAGCGTCCCAGAAACGGAACCACACAGCATGTGCTCTTTTGTGTCTGAGCCTGAAGACTAACTTCTAAATCTAATAGAAGAGAAGAGGGGAGTGTGCCATATTCTTAGAATGAGAAAACTGTCATCCTGGGGCCGGGCGATGAGACCAGGCAGCACCTCTGGGGTGGCCCGGGTCCGCCAGCAGAGAGCGACGCTGTCGTCACTCCCCGCGCTGGCCCCGTCCCCCACCCCCAGCCTGTCTAGTGTCCCCCTTGCTGGTGGCATGCGAGTCCAGCTCCAGCCCGGCCCCAGAGCTCAGGCGACTTCCTTCGTCTGTGGAGTCAGGTTCTGGGCTTGAGGTCCGGGCCCTGGTGAGGCCCCCAGGCTGCTGGAGAAAGGCCTCACCTGCCCCAGCCCTGCCCTCCGCGTGCCCCTCGTGCCGGCTTGTCTTTAGGGATGGCTGCAGGTCCTCTGTCTTGTTTCCGTGGACTGTGCCTCGGTGCGTCTATCCTCCCCAATTCCCAGGGCGCTGGGGTGAGCTGATTGCCCATGTGTGCTGGGCTGACGCCGGGGCCTCTGGCTTGTCCTCAGACCGAGGCCAGGAGGCTCTTTTTCACCCTTGGCCTCCTATTCCAACTAAAATGGATGGTTTGCTCCTTTCCCACCCACCTTTCTGCCTTTGCCTGTGCTGTGCCCATTGCCTGGAGCACCCTTCCCTGTGGCTTCTTGCCTCACGTTCCCGCAGGCCTCCATTCAGACGGCCCCGGCCCCTCTGGGAGATGTGTTATGATGTGCTCCCACGTCCACTGCACGGGAGGGATCCTGGCTTCCCGCGGGACCAGCATCAGGCCCAGGAAGAATGCTGGGAAAGTTGATCAGGTGCCTTCAAGAGTCTTTGCCCTGGCAAGCGCTGAGGTTTTTTGGTCATCCTGGGGCCTGACTGCACCCTTGTCCCCTCCCTGCCACCCCTGGTTAGGGGGAGAATCAGGGCATTTGAGTTTGGCCTTAGCCCTGCACTATGTGGTTGTGACCTGATGAAATGCAGGATCTTCGTGTCTCATTGACCTGGGAGTGAGTATCAAACAAGCTAACGTTTCCTAAAGCGCCTTATGAACTGTAAGGTGCTGGGGCGCCTGGCTGGCTCTGTCGGTTAAACGCCTGACTCTTGACCTCAGTTCAGGTCTTGATCTCAGGGTTGTGAGCTCAAGCCCCACGTTGGGTCCCATGCTGGGCGTGGAGCCTACTTTAAAAAAACAAAACAAAAAAGCCTGTAAGGTGCAGTGCACTTGAGTTAGGTTGAACCACATGGCCCCTCCCCACCAACCTCCTTCCTTGGTTCTGGCCTCGATGCCAGGGTGGGGTGGCCAGTAGCAGTAATAATCTTGCCCTGGGCTGCCGGGCAGGCACGCTTCTGAGCGCTGTATCACTGGGGCCTCGTGGGAGCTGGTCAGAGGGGCTGGGGCCAGCCTGCTTCGGAGGTTTGGGCAGTCAGAGCTTGCTCAAGGCCCCAGAGGAAGGGATAGAGGTGGGCTTTGGAGCCAAGCAGCCTTTCCCGTGTTGCCGGGACCCCGGGGAGCTTTTACGTGCCGTGGCGTTGGGGGGGAGGGTGGCGTGGCCACCACCACCTCCAGGAGCCACAGGACAGGATGTTATTGGGAGGAAGGCTTGCTGCTGTATATGGAACACCTGCAGTATGCCTGGGCTTGGGAAGGCACTCTGTGTGCTTTTTTTGTGTTTTTGTTTTTTTAAAGATTTTATTTATTTATTTGAGAGAGAGCGTGAGAGAGCGAGCCTGAGCAAGGGTGAGGGGGAGAATCAGACACCCCGCTGAGCGGGGAGCCCAATGCGGGGCTCGATCCCAGAACCCTGGGATCATGACCTGAGCTGAGGCAGATGCTTGCTTAACTGACTGAGCCACCCCGGTGCCCTCTGTGTGTGTGTGTGTGTGTGTGTGTTTAAAGATTTTATTTATTTATTTGACAGAGACACAGAGAGAGAGAGGGAACACAAGCAGGGGGAGTGGGAGAGGGGGAAGCAGGCTTCCTGCTGAGCAGAGAGCCGGATGTTGGGCTCGATCCCAGGACCCTGGGATCATGACCTGAGCTGAAGGCAGACGCTTAACGACTGAGCCACTCAGGCGCCCCTGTGTGGTTTTTTTAAAGAGCTGAGCCACGTGCCCAGAGAGGTGGGACCGGGCCTTTTCCATCATGTGAGTCCCCGACTGTATTATATCGTCCAACCCCATGTTCCTGTGTTTCAGGCAGCCGGGTCGCCCACCTTTTAATTGGTCCAGCCAACTGCACTTTGTTCACAAGTCTCTCTCTCTCTCTCTCAAGACCCTCTGGCCTGAGTCGTGAGCCTCCAGGCCGTGTCTCTGCTGCTCGTTCAAAGAGAACGTGGCCTGAGGCAGGTCCCCGGGGCATGCTCGGTGCCACCGGGAGGGGGACATGTGCTGGGGCCATGGCCTTGGGCTCAGAGGCTCACTGACTTTGTCACGGGACCACCCAGCGTTGCTGGGGAGCCTCAGCCCCTCCTGCCTCTTACCTGTGAGGAGACAGAGGTCAAGGTGCTCACCCCCGGCCACTCAGTGAGGAAATGTGGCTGGGGGCCGCGGTTGGGTGTGGCCTTTGGGCTGTACGGCCTGTGCGGTGAGCAGCCCCTGAGGGGCAGAGGGCAGGGCAGGTGGCAGAGGACCACGTGAGGGGCTGACTCCTGGCGATAGGAGAGCAAGGGAATCGCGAGGCAGGCGCCAACCTGGCTGCTCTGGCCGCCCCAGGCCTCAAGGCAGAGGAGTGACTCCCCCATTTTACTGCTGTGCAGACGGAGGCCCGGACCCCGGGGCCAAGGTGACAGCCTCCCACACGCTTGTATGAGGGCCCGGGGTGGGTCGTGCAGACAGACAGCTACTCGGGCCTCAGGTTTCCAGTGGAGCCAGTGCCTGGCCCGGCCACTTCTGCGGTGGTCACTGGGCACGGTCTCCTGGGCCAGGGCGCCGGGCTGTGGTCTCAGCGCCTGTCCAACAGCTTACCCCAGGGGGCCGTGGAGAAACTTAATCAATTGCTAAAAAACAAAAGTAAGTTGGCTGCCTACCAGCTGTGAAGCTGTTTATGGCCTTAGAGATGGTAGTGTGGAGGGCGGCCTGCGCTGGGACCCAGCTCTGCCCACACGAAGCCAGGGGTGGGGGCAGCGAGAGGGGTCGGGCCGAAGGGAGGCCGGAGGCTCCGCTTGATGAAAAGAAGCCGTACGAGGAGCCGCCCTGGGGGCGTGGTGTGAGCCTCTGGGTGGGGATCCGTCCTTTCTTGGAGATGCCTTTGGTTCAGTGGGGACAGTTGTGATGTCCACTCTGCCTGCTGGGAAGGCCAGGCCCTGATGCTGGGTGACGGGGTTGGCGGGGCGCAGGGCTTGGGGCGCTGCCTCTTTCATCTGTGTTGATTTGGTCAGTCCACATCCTGGGATGTTTGGTTTTGCTCATTGTGAAAAATCCTTTCCCGTGTTGGGGTGCAGAGGGGATTAACCATAAGGATCTTCCAGGTCTCCACGCTGGACCACCTGGCAGGGGGCTCTCCTCCTCCTGGGCTGTCTGGAGGCTGTGGATCCTTCTGCCCCATCCCTCCTCCTGTGGTTCTTCCCTCCCACTCGGCTCAGAACCTGGAGGCCAAATAGGTCAACCCCGCGTGGCCGCTCTGTTCCCACTGGTGGGACAAGTGAGAAAGCCTGGTCCCCGGAACCTAGGCCCTTCCCCCCACTGCCGGAACCACAAGGCCTCTCCGCATAAGCCGGGGCAAAGTCTTGATGTTTTCTTGTTGAAAAGTAACATTTGTGATCACCCTCGAAAGGAACACATCACCCAAAATAACAGAAAATAAAAGCCACCTGTAACGTTGCCTCTCAGAGAGGACCGCTGCTAACCTTTGGCTGTTTCTTGCTCCTCTGTCCCCTCTGCTTGCGTTCAGCTCTGGGTTTGCACGATGTCTTCATAGCGCGGCTCCGTCGCGCCCTGACCTCCTCCACTGCTCGGCGGGCATTTCCTCCCCCAGCCCTGCTCCAGAGCCCGGTGCTTTCGCGGGCCCTTCGTTTATTTGATGTTCTCGTGTTGTGGGATATTGACGTTGCCTGCAGGCCCTGTCCTGCGGGTTTGGGTTTTGCAGTGATCGCGAGACCATGGTGATCCTGGGCAGCCAGGAACCCGCGTGCATGTCTAGCGGCTGCTTCGGGCTGGGCTCGCCGAGGGGAAATTGCCGGGTCAGAGGGTCCGAGAGCCACACTGCCGTCCAGGAAGCGCGTGCTGGGCACCGTCCTCTGGGAGGTGGGGACCTGCTGCAGCCACGCTGAGCGGCCGGCACTTTCCACCTCCAGCACCTTCCTCACGTTACTCATCTCTCCTGTTTGTTGCTGGGGTCTGGGTGGTTTCCGTCTTGACTTCGATGCCGTCCAGTGAACTTAAAAAACGAACAGACTTTATCTTGTACGGCAGTTTTAGGTTTACAGGAAGATCGAGCAGAGGGTCCCGAGAGTTCTTGGGTATCCGCCCTCCCTCCTGACTCGGTTTCTGCTGTGACTAGGATGGGCCGTCTCATGTTGTGAAAGGCACACACGCGCGTGTCAGCCGAGGGGCCGCAAACCTCGCTCGGCCCCTGGGCCACGAGGCTCGAGGCCTGTTTCTGTGGCCTTGCTGCTCAGAATGGTTGGGATGTTTTTGCACGGTTGAAAAGAGACTCACAAGAAGAATGTTTTGTGACGTGGGAAAAGGAGAGGAAATGCGAATTTCGGTGTCCCTGCGTGACGTCTGGCTCGCATCCCCCTGCTTCTGCGCCATCTGCTGCAGCTTTCACGCTGGGACGCCGAGCTGGCCGCCAGCGACAGCCGGGGTCGTGGCCCGCAGCGCCTGGCGTGCTGACGGCTGGTCCTTTACAGAAGACGTGTGCAGACCCCCGCTGGAGACCAGAAGGAAGACCGAGAATGGTCCCAAGATAGCCGCTGTGGACGTTTGCGTGTGTTTCCTGCCAGGAAAGGAAGCTTTGGTTCATCTGTGGGAGCAGATTTTGTTCCAGGGAGGCTTTTGTTTGTCTTGTGGCTGGGCTCCTGCTGCATTCACAGCATGCTGTTTGCACGAGGCTTCCTTGTAGGCGGCGGTGGGCTCAGCGCTGTCCCAGTGTCCAGAGTGCGTGGTGTCCGTGGGCCAGCTCCATTCCCGTCCATCCCGGTGGCAGCGATGGCCCGGCGTGCTCTGGAGCCCCCCCACCCCTTGGACCTGCCTCTCCTCCCACGGAACGTCTCCTCTCACCTCTGCTCCCCACCTCTTGTGGGTTGCATCGTGTCCCCCAAAAAGACATGTTGAGTCCCCGGAATGTGAATGTGACCTAACGCGGAAACAGGGTGTTTGCAAGGTGTAACCAAGTTAAGATGAGGTCAGACTGGAGTAGGGTGGGCCCTGAATCCAATGACTAGTGACCTTTATAAGAGAGAGATTGAGACACAGAGATGCAGGGGAGGAGGCTGTATGAAGACAGAGGCAGAGGTTGGAGCGGTGAAACCACAAGCCAAGGAATATCCAGGGATTGCTGGTAACCACCAGAAGCTGAGGGAGGCAAGGACGTCTCCCCCAGAGCCTTCAGAGGGAGCTTGGGCCTGCCAGCCCCTGGCGTTTTTCCTTCTGGCCTCCAGAACCGTGAAGGAGTCTGTTTCCGCTGTTAGGAGCCTCCCCGTTTGTGCTGATGTGTTACGGCAGCCTTTTCCTGCATCTGGCCGGGTCCGTGTGACCCACAGGACGGCACCCTGGGATGGAAGGCAGCTTGGTCCGGAGGGATGTTGGCAGGGAGGGATGGTGTTGAACTTGACATGCCCGTGACATTGGGCCATCCCTCAGGTCGGCTTTTTTGTTTGGAGAACGCCGGCTGCCAGGAAGGCTGTGCCCTGGCCTGTGGTCGGTGCCCTGCACTTGGCCCCGGGACAGGGGCACTGCCCTTCTTTCCGGCGCGTGTGCGTGCAGCGAGGAAGGGGGAGGTCAGGAGTCCGCCCGAAGGAGGCTCCGGGGACAGCTGCCCAGCCAGCGAGGGGAAGGTTTCACTTTCCTTGGCAGCACTGTGGGGCAGGCTATTTGTTTAAACAACCCCAAAGAAAACCATTTGGCCAAACTGTTAGTTTCTAAACAATTTACTTCCCTAGTGTTTAAACAAACTCCTACCCAGGATCTGTGTCTGGTCCCAGGGAGGGGGGTGGCCTCTCCTCCTCCTGGCCCCGGCACAGTGCCCTACACCCACCCAGGTGGCCGGAGGCCAGGGCTGCCGCTCAGACGTTGCTGCTGACAGCCTTGGAGGTCACCTGTGAGTAGCGGCCTCTGGGAGCGAGCAGCTGGGGGTTCTGTCTCCGCAGCTGCCCCCCCCCTCCCCGCCACCCCCGCCGCCGGCCGGGTCCCGGACAGAGTGCTCCACCCCCTCTGTGCTTCAGGCAACAGGCTGGGCTGTGACTCTCACCCGCATGTCCCCGTATTCTAGCAAAGCTCAAATAAAAACTTCAAAGGCTCTGCAGCCCAAGGGGTGTCAGACACTCCCCCTTGGACTCCATTATCACCTACAGATTTATCCTGGCGTTTAATTACTGCCTCAGCCACAGAGACTTAATTCTAAGGGATGCTGATGATGGGGTTCCCTGGCGGTGGGCTGTGCTGGAGGCTTTGTATTGACCTGGTTAATGGAAGGCTGGGGCCGGGCCCACTTCGCCCCTGATGGCTCTGTGCCCCTTGGGGACACTCTGCTGGTATCTGGTACATGGTCATAGCCACATGATTCTGAGGTTCTTGGAGCAGGGAGGCCAGACTCCCCAGTCTCAGCTGGCCCCCTTAGCAGGCCCACCTGTAACCCCAGCTCTCCTTCCTAGTACCCATTCACTGATGGTCTTCCTCCCTAAAGGGCTCTGCCCTGTGACCCCAGGAGCACCGGAGGTGGGGGATCCTGTGTCTGTTTTGCCCACCCCCACCCCCACCCCCAGTTCCTGGCCCAGGGCCTGGTCTAAAGTAGCTGCCTGCAGAGATAACTGGTGGGGTGACCAATCCAGCTGGGCAGCCCGTCAACATTGGGCTTCCTGTGTGTACCATCTTCCGAGATCCAAGTGTTTGTGGGACCTTGTTTTTCCACTTGCTCCTGTGTGCCCTGGATCGGGGAGCTTAACCTCTCTGTGCGTCAGGTTCCTCATCAGTAAAATGGGGCATAATCATACCTCTGGGATTGGTGTGAGGATCACACTATTTTAGGTGATTGTGTCTGGAGGACCATAGCAACAGGGATGGGTGAAACAGGCTCTAAATATGTTCTGTGGGCACCTGGGTGGCTCAGTCGGTTAGGCGTCCGACTCTTGATTTTGGCTCAAGTCATGATCTCAGAGTCGTGGGATTGAGCCCCGAGTCAGGCTCCGCGCTCAGCAGTGACTCTGCTTGGAATTCTCATTCCCTCTCCCACTGCCCCTCCTCCCACTCATGCTCTCTCTCCCTCTCTCAAATAAATAAATAAAAAGCTTGAAAAAAAATGTGTTTTGGGACAGAGCATTGGTTTCCCTGGGGACCAGTGTTTTCTCTGGGGAGGAGGTGCTGATTGAAGTCAAGTGGGGTTTGACACACACCTTTCCGCCTTGCACAGTGAGCAGCCCCGGCCTCCGCTTGGGAGCCCGGCAGCCTCTTTGGACAGTTCTGTAGACGCCCTCTTAGACAGGGCTCTTCCCGGCCGTGCCCTGGGGGGCTTTCCACATCCCTCCATGGTGGCAGATGAAGCCAGAGCCCTTCATGGAGTCTGGTTTATGGTTCCCTTGATGTCAGAGCTAGACAGAAATTCAGACATCATCAGGTTGGGCTGATTCTTCACTATAAATGGGAAGACCAAAGCCCAGAGAGGGTTAGGGACCTGTCCAAAGTCACACAGGGAATCTGCCCTGTGTTCTCCCTGCTTGTCTTAGGATGTCGGCACCTGCTCTGGGTGTGGCTCTGGGGTCTGCAGAGAGCCAAGGCGGCATGTGCCGGAATCCCAATGAACCATTAAGTGTGGAGCCCCTGCAGAGGGGCAGAGTGTGTGTGTGTGTGTGTGTGTGTGTGTGTGTGTGTATGTGTGGTCAGCCCATCCACTGGTGTAAGGGTGGCAGGAAAGCTTCCTAGAGGAGGAGGAGGAGGTGTGTGACCTGGGCCTTGAAGGACAGGTCAGATGTCAACAGAACATTTTGGGAATGGAACCCAGAGGAAGACAATTTGTTAAAATTCAGAATTCCCCTCCCCTCCTTCCAACACACCAAATCAGGACCAAATCTGAATTTGGGTGTCGGAGGTTTCCAAAGTAGTCAGGCACCTGGGGTACCTTGTGAGCGCTGCCTGCCTCGGTTTCCCGGCCCTGGGCTCATAAAGCCATCGCTGGCGTGTGTGCGCCCTCTAGGGGAGGAATTGGATTATGAGCTCTGGGCCTTGGAGCAGGACAGTGAGGATCCGGGTCCCCACCCTTACTCGAAATGCTGGGCAGGGGACCCCAGGTGGACTCTGCAAGGCACTGGGCTCTGAGGGCTCTGCCATGGTGGTAAGAAGTTGGCACCAGGTGCAGGAGAGAGTCTGCTGTTTGAGAGCTGTAGCTTGACCAGGCAGCTGGCTGCAGAGGCTGGGCCTGGGGGCCTGAGTTTGATGGATGTGCCCAGCTGGTTCCGTCCCTGTCCCTGTCCTGCGTTGCTGCATAACTTGAGATGAGTCCTTCCCCATTCTGGGCCTTTCCAGTCAGACCAGGCAATTGGCCCCAAAGTTCCAAAAGCAGTCTCTGGACCTAATCTTGGTTCTGTGGGTCCTTGAGACCAGAAGGGGCCAGAATGAATGAGTGGACAAGGACCCAGCTCTGGGGGAGGGATCACATCCTGGCCCCGGCAGCCTCGAGGCGTCCAGGCCAGGGTTGGGGAGCACATGAGGCTCCATGTGCTATTTGCCTGGAAGTTCTGACAAATCGCAGCAGGGAGGGTCCAGGACAGAGTCAAAGTATTAATACTGCTGGGGTGGCAGAGGAAGACTGGGGCACTTGCCCCCTAGGTGCTCACCCTTGTCAGTAAGAAAGCCAGGTGGGAAGGAGTCAGACCGTGCGATGATGTGTGCGGCTAGGTGACATGAAGCTGCCTTGGGGGGTGAGCGGGGCAGAGGTAGGGCCTCAGGGAAGAAGTGGCATCTGAGCTGAGCCATGAAGGGTGAACAAGTAGAAGTGGGGTCCAGTGGGGTTTTGAGAAGTATGTCTTTGACAATGGCAGTCTGGAGCCCAGTGCCTATGTGGGACTTGCATTTGGAACTGGTTTGTGGCCGGGAGAGGGGCTTGCAGGGGGCAAGGGGGACTGAGTGTGAAGCAGCTCTTCCACAGTGGTGGAAGTCAGGTGGCTCTGTGGCTTTCAGCTGGTTGCTTGACCTCTCTGTGCCTGTGTGATCTCATCTATAAGATGACGATCCAACTAGTGCTGGCCTCAAAGAGCCCTCACCAGGGTGAGCCAGTGACTGCGTAGGAGGGTCTCAGCCAGTGTTACCTAAAGTCACCGGTTGTCTCGAGGAAGCTCTGACCCCGGGGGCTGGCTGAGCGCCTCCCTGCCATGCCCAGCACAGGCCGGGTCTGCTGTCCTGCTGCAGGCCTCTGACCCCACCGCGTGTACATCCACAGGGGCCGAGGAGGTGCTGCTGCTGGCCCGGCGGACAGACCTGCGGAGGATCTCGCTGGACACGCCGGACTTCACCGACATCGTGCTGCAAGTTGACAACATCCGTCACGCCATCGCCATCGACTACGACCCGCTGGAGGGCTACGTCTACTGGACGGATGACGAGGTGCGGGCCATCCGCAGGGCGTACCTGGACGGGTCAGGGGCACAGACGCTGGTCAACACCGAGATCAATGACCCCGACGGCATTGCGGTCGACTGGGTGGCCCGTAACCTCTATTGGACGGACACGGGCACCGACCGCATCGAGGTGACCCGTCTCAATGGTACCTCCCGCAAGATCCTGGTGTCCGAGGACCTGGACGAGCCCCGGGCCATCGTGCTGCACCCTGTGATGGGGTAAGGCTGGGGGTGGGCGGACCTCCCACCTGGCGGGGGCTGCAAGCCAGACCACCCGGAGGTGAGAGAGACTAGTGGTTCTGGAACTTTCTCCAGCATCAGAATCCCCCAGAGGAGGGCTTGTTAAAACGCGGGTGGCTGGGCCCTCTTCCCAGAGTTTCGATTCAGGAGGTCTGGGGTGGGGCCTGAGAACCTGAATTTCTCACAAGCTTCCTGGTGATGCTGCTGCTGGTCCAGGGACCAGACTTTGAGACGCTCTGACACAGGCTGTCACGTACACGTATACAGGGCCTGGAGAGCTCGGGTGAGTCATTTCTTTCCATGGGCCTCACCCTTCTCACCTGCAAAATGGAATGGTCCACCAGGGTGATTTCTAGACTGATCACGGTACATACTTACTACGTACAGGCCGGGCCTCTTCTAAACGTTACACACGGTGAATCTTTGCCTCCTCCTCTCTCCCCGGGAGGTGGGTGCAGTTGTACAGTAGAGGAAGCTGAAGCCCAGAGAGGTTAAGGGACTTGCCTAAGGTCACACAGCCAGGAGATTGGGATTGGACCCAGCAGTGTGGCTCCAACTTTCCATTTTAGGATTCTGTGAAAACAGCTTGTCAGTCGACGTAGGAGCCTTTCTGAGAACCTCCACAGCTCAGGGGAGGGTAGGAGCGCCCTCCCTGGGGGCTCACGACCAACAACGGGAAACTGGGAGGAGGAAGGAGGAACAGTTGGAGCTCTTGGCAGGTGGAGCCGGGGCTGCAGGGGAAGCCTCCGGCCCTCCGTGCAGGATGTGGGCGGTGTCCTGGAGACAGCCTGGATGGGGAGCTGGGAGGACAGGAGGGAGACCTGGGAGCTGTGCCTCGTGGGGACCAGCAGAGCTGCGGCAACAGTGACCGTGGTCACTGCAGGGGCTGCCATCCACGGTGCACCCCTGGGGTGTTAGGTGCTTGTCTCATTTCCCCGCGGCTGAGGCTCAGAACCTGCGGTGACCCGTTCGTGGTGCCTGCTGGGAGAGCTGGGCCTCTTGGCCTGTCTGCCCGTGGAGCCTGCGCTTTGCACACGGGAGCCCTTCGGCTGCTTGGAGAAGGTTCCCCTCCAGCTCGGCCTCCTCCCTGGCGCTCGGCCCCTCCAGCCCACGGGCCTCTCAGCGGGGCGTCTGCTGTCTGCCCACCTGCAGGACGGGAGGGGAGGCCCACCAGCCCCCTTCGAGTCCCAGGACCCCATGTCGTGAAGCCCGCACTGTGGGCACCCCCATTTCCCGTGGAGCCCCTGGTCCTGCGTGGGGGGCTTGGTGATCACCTGTGCAGTGAGCTGGTGATGCCTGAGCGCCTCCCGCCGGATGGGGAGGGCGTGGTCCTCAGCCCTGGGGGGTGCAGCAGGGACGAGACAGACAGCGTCAAGGACATGTGCTTCTTCTCCAGCCTCATGTACTGGACAGACTGGGGGGAAAACCCCAAAATCGAGTGTGCCAACCTGGATGGGCAGGAGCGGCACATCCTGGTGAACACGTCCCTCGGTTGGCCCAACGGCTTGGCCCTGGACCTGCAGGAGGGAAAGCTGTACTGGGGAGACGCCAAGACGGACAAAATTGAGGTGAGTCATCCCCACCGGTGGGCGTTGGTTCCTGGAGCTGTTTAATACAGGTTGTGCTGCCTGCCACAGCCCGGCTGGCCTGGAGCCCTGAGTTTTAGGCAGAAGCCGGGCCTGGTCGCCCTGGAGCCCATCACGTGTACCAGGCAGGCATCGGACGGATGCCTATGCTCTGTTTTTTTTTTTTTTTAAGGATTTTATTTATTTTTTTAGAGAGAGAACATGTGTGCGGTGCATGTGCGAGCAGGGTGGTGGCAGGAGAACCAGAGGGAGAGGGAGAGAGAGAATCCCAAGCAGGCTCCACGCTGAGCACAGAGCCCGACCTGGGGCTCGATCTCACGATGCTGAGATCATGACCTGAGCCAAAATCAAGTCAGACGCTTAACCGACTGAGCCACCCAGGCGCCCTTGTGCTATGCTATTTGGACAAAGAGGATCCTTGAAAAAATGGTTTATTATGATACATTTCTGGGCCCTTAAGGAGATGTGTGGCCGAGTAAATGCCATCATAGTATGTATCGTGGTTGTGTAAGATGCTGTCATGGGGAAGCTGGGCGAAGGGCACACGGGAGCTCCTTGAGTGACTTCTTGTGTGTCTTAAACTATTTCAAAAGACAAAATCTTTGTTTTTAAATTTATTTGAGAGAGAGGGGAAGAGAGAGCATGCGCAGGGGTGGGGGATGGGGCGGAGGGAGGGGGAGGGGAGAGAGAGAATCCCAAGCAGACTTCCTGCTGAGCACAGAGGCTGATGCGGGGCTTGATCTCATGACCCTGAGATCATGACCTGAGCCAAAATCAAGAGTCGGCCGCTTAATCGACCGAGCCACCCAGGCGTCCCTCAGAATACAAAATCTTAATGAAAAATCACACGCTAAAGGGAGTTTCTCTGGAGCCTCTGAGCCTGAAGCCAAGACCCTTGTTTCCAGCGGGGTCTGCTGAGGAGGCTTCGTCTCCATGGACCCCACCCACCCCTGGGAGCGGGCTGGGGAGCTGGGGATGTGTGTGTCTAGCTGACGCTGCCGGACACGGAACGGGCATGGCTCCATGTACTCCCACAGCAGGGTGCTGGGGTTGTCTACTGTGGTAAAACACACATGATCTACAATGGCCATTTTTACAATTGAAGTGTGCCTTTCAAAAGCGGCCCCTCACACATTCACAGTGCTGAACTACAGCAACCATCACCACTACCTAGTTCCAGAATGTTTTCATCACCCAGGACCCCCTGCCCATTAAGCAGCCAGTCCCGGTCTCCCCTCCCAGCTCCCGGCACCTGCGGATCTCCTGTCTGTCCCTGTGGGGTTGGCTGTTCCGGGACATTCCACGTGAGTGCAGTCATGTGGTACGCGGCCTTTCATGCCTGGCTGCTTCGCTCAGCATGATGTTTTCGGGATTCATCCACACGGTGGCACCTGTCTGTGTTTCATTTTTATGGCAGAGTAACATTGGTTGTATGGATGGACCACACATCATCCACCCGTCTGTTGATGGACATTCGGGTTGTTTCCCCCTTTTGGCTGCTGAGCAACTCTGTGAAGGGCACCGTGTGCAAGTTTGTTTGGGCACCTGTTGTTCATTCTCTTGGGTACATACCAAGGAGCGGAATTGCTGGGTCATGTAGGAATTTTATGTGTGATTTACTGAGGAACCGTCAGACTGGTCCACGGCCTGCACCGTTCCGCACGCTCTTGCAAGAGCGTACGTGTGTTCTGCTCTCAGCACAGCCTCAGGCACTGTAGCATTCTGTGTCCTTTATCATGATTGTAGCCATTCTGGTGGGTGCGCTGTGGTGTCTCCTGGGTTTGATTTGCATTTTCCTGATGATGGGTGATGTTGAGCACCTTTCGTGTGTTTGTCCCACAAGAGTATTTGGAGGTATGTGGCACGGTCCCCATGTGTGGATGAGAAACTGAGGTCCAGGGGGACGGTACCTTGCTCAAGGTCATGTGGCAAGTGGGTGGTTTTTTGGTTTTCCACCTTTAGAATCAATTCACAGACAAAGCCCTAAGACAGTGTCAGGCTTCCCGACAGAATCTAAACGTTATCCTCTGCGGTAGCCGCTAAGTAGAAGGGACAGAAGTTAGGAGGTGGGAGGCTGGGGAGGGATAGGAGCACAGTTTTAAGGGTAACCAATGGAGGGACTGAAGACAGTCTGTCATGGTAGCGTGAGGGTGAGGGAGGGCCCGGAGTAAGGGAACGCGCACCACAAACCAGGAATGTGCACCGCAAGCGTGTAACCTGTTTGGAGCTAATCACCAGAAAGTGTGAAGAGAGAGGCTACAGAATTAGAAGGATTTGGGAATCTTTGATCAAGCAGACTTGGGAAATGTAGGCACGTAGGTGTTCTCCAGCTTCATGATCGAGGGTCCCTTTCTTTCTCCACCATGGCTCTGGTGGCACACACTTCGGGAATGCTGACTCCATCAGAGACTGTCGCAGCTGCCTCCCACACATCGGGGGCTGACTCTGGCTGTGGGTTTTGTGCCGGACGCCCCCTCCGCCCCTGCTCCGGGGTGGGGGCTGCTGACGTGCATAGGTGTGGAGACCATCCTCCGTGTAAACTCAGCATGTCTTCTCCCCCCGGCGGGAGACGCCCCAGGCGAGTCACAGGCGCCTTCGAGTCGTGCTGGCGTCTCGGGCTCTCGCATTCTTTTCAGTGGGGAATACCCCAGACACAGGGGTGAACACCTTGGAGGTGGCCCGAGTGTGCTAGGGGCCTTGCCCCCACGTTCCTGCTGTGGCCTCTTGACCCTCGCTCGGGGGTCCCGGGTTTGCCGCCGAGCACCTGGTGAGTGCCGGCTATGTTCCAGGTGCCCGGGGCCACCTTGGTACGTCTGCCCAACAGCTGTTCCTCTGGTACGCCCTTCAGGACCAAGCTTTGGATTGGGCCACCAGCTTAGTGCAGAAGCCCCTGCTGGAGGTCACAGAGGATTCTGAGGGCTTCTGGGGGAACTGCTGAGGGCCAGGGGCTGTGTTTACTTTCCGGTTTCCAGGTGGGAGGGATGGTCAGGGGAGGTATAAACCAGGCTAGGGAAGCAACAGGACATGCTTCTAGCAGTGGTAATGTTTCCCAGAAATTATGCCCAGTGACAATGGAACGGCCAGGCCAGATGCTAAGGAGCCCGAGCGCTGGCCTCGGGCCTGCCTCACGCAGTTGCCTTTGACGGGGAGAACGGATTCCGTGCGGCCTGGTTGTGCGCATGGCCTGGCTCTGAACGCAGAGGGAAGGCGCTGGAAGAAGGGAACTTTAGACGGTGATAAACTGGCTGCCCCTTTGAAGAGGTAATCGGGCTCCTGTGTTCCGCCCACCAGGCCCCCGAGAAGGACTTTATAGGGCAGCTGCGGCTAATCCCTTGATGAACTGGGAGGAGAACAAAGGTCTGGAAAGGCTGGACTGATGAAACAGGGATTCATCTGGATGGCATTAGCGACACATAGATGCGACTTACGGACCAGGCTGAGTCGCGGGCAAGTCTGGGCTGCCCTGCAGGTGGGCCTCCTGCTGGCCTTGTCTGTGACAGCTGTCCTGGACATCAGGCTCGGACCAGCCCCTGGGGCAGCCCCTCAGCTGGCCAGCTAGCTGCTGTCGTGACAGCTGGGGGTCGCGGGGTGGCTCGCGGTGGGGGTGGGCTCAGGCTGGTCCTTCCAGGCTCACTCTGGGAGGCGCCCCCGACTGCCCCAACACCCACAGGCTAGAGCCCCGTGGGATGGGTGGGGGCTGAAGTCCATGGACACAGCCCCCAGTTCCCCTCTGTGTCCCCATAGCTGCCTCTGCTGCATTTTCTACCCTCCTGGGCAAGGAATTGCCTGGGACGCCTCCTTACCTGTCTTCCTGGGTCTAGAGCCCTTGGGTTGGAGGTTCCTGCCCCATCAGTACCCTTAGTTCTTGTATCCAGCCCTTCCCATGACCCCAGCTGCGCCCTCAGGACCAGGCCTCCAGTGTTCCTACGGCCCACCATTTGCTTGTGCATTTTTCTCCCTCCCTCTCCCTCCCTGCCCTGCTGGGCTCCCCACCCTGAGAGCACCTCCCCTCCTCCTCTGACCTGCTGCGGGTCTTAGGTCTCATGTCACAAGGGTCAGCCGGATTCATAAAAGCAACTAGGACCCCCTTCTCCCTCAGCTGTCTCTAACCAGTGGCCGCCGGGGCCCTGCACTTCTCTCTCTGCTCTGGGCAGACGCCAGGCCCTTTCTGCCTCTGTCCCTGCTGCTTGGCAGACACCAGGCTCGTGACAGCCCAGCATGGGCACCCCCCCCCCAGGCAGCTCCTTCCGTCCCGAGTACCCTCCAAGCCCACGTGCCCAGCTGCCCCCGGCTCCCCCCTCGGAAGCCCAGAGTTACCTCCTGCCACATGCCATGGTCTCATGCATGTGGACGACTCGCCTTTTGCAAAGTGCTGACATCCCCTTTCCCACCTGAGGCCGCCTCTCCCGCTGGAAGCCGCAACCCCTTTGAAACCAGTCGGGTGCTCGTGCTCTGGCTCAGCCGCCGGGTCATCAGCGTCATTATCGTCCCCACCTCACTTGTTTGTGCGTGGGCCTTGTCTCCCCAAGCAGACGGGAGCTCTCTCGGGTCCGGCTTGCGTCGGGGTCTCCGTGCTGACGGTGGGTGGGGACTCAGGACACACCGGGTCTGTATTGAGGTGTCCGCTCCCACGCCCCTCCACTGTTCCCTCCCACACTCCCTCTGTGGCTCTCACTTGGCCCTTTCCCACGGCTGCTCAGCGGGTCCCTGAACAGAGCCGTCACGTCCCCCCAGCCCCCTCCACACCCCTCGGTGAGCACCTGTTCATTCCACGGCATCCGTGGACACTGCCTCGTGCTGGAAGAGCAGCGAGGGACAGACCGTGCCCTGATGGGGCGGATGTTCTAGAGGGGAGATAGACATGGGGGGTAACAGGACAGGTGCAGCGCGTCGGAGGTGGTCGGTGCTCTAGAGGGCCACTGAGGAGAGGGGATGGGGCGCGGGGGTGGGGTGACATCCTGGCTCCCCGGACAGCGCGTCGGCTGCTTTTCTAACCGTGTCTGTTCAGAAGCCCCTGCCTTCGCTGACTTATTTGTGCAGCTTCTGTTGCTTTCTGTTCTGGTGCCCTTAGCAGCGCTGATGGGCAAAGCGCTTAAATAGCCGGGCACACGCTCCGGATGCGTGTCCGTGGAGGGTGGTTTTAGCCATTACTGAATCGAAGCAGGGACTGGTCTTGCCCCTTTGGAGGCTTGAGTTGCCTTTGTGAAGCTTCGTCCTCGGCTGTTTCCCTCGGCTGCTTGGACTCGAGGATGGAACAAGCAGAGGTCTTGCAGGCCAACCCAGGCGCTTCAGCCCGTCTCTGCCAAAGGAGGTGTCACCTGCGTGTGGCTCGCCCTGGACTTGCTGGGGGCTCCGGATCATCTGGGCTCTCTGAGGCCCCCTGCTTTCTCATCCCGGCCAGGACAGTGATACCTGCCATCCCGGGTCAGCTCTCCACGCACCCGGTGGGGCAGGCTGGCGGGCAGGCTGAGGATAAGTCCCAGAGGTCACACCTATATCTGTCTCCCTGCTCCTGACACGTACTGGGTCGGTGGAGGGGACTTCCGGTCCAACCAGAATAAATACTCAGCACAAGAGGGCTGGTTGCAAGGCCTGGTGGCCGTGTGTCCCCCGGCGAAGAAGTTAGAGCATGGGGCTTCCGGGCAGCTGAGCCATGAGTATGTGCACGCAAGTGTGTGTTTAAGATCTTTTTTATTACCTGGAACAAAATAACCAGGGCAGTTTTAATTTGGGGGGTTATGTCTGACTGTGATAATTATTCCATCAGAAAACAGAAGTCTTTTCCCTTGAAACGTGTGCTTTCAAAGGGTTGGTCTTGGGCTCCTATCTCTTGTCATGGTGACTTTCTGGGGCCCACCATTTTGTGGGTCCTCCCCGCAGACCCCCATGGGTGCTGCCCCTCAGAGCGCAGCTGGGATCTGCGGGTGTCTGCTCCGCTTGTCCCCCCTCTCTGCTGCCCCCTCCCCTATCCCAGACCCGGGCACGGAGCGCGGAGTTGGCCCAGCGCAGGAGGACGGAAGCCAAAGGTCAGAGAGAGCAAGGCTGGCCCCAGGCACCTTTGGCATCTGGCGTGATCATTTTTGACATAACTCCTCGGAGAGACGTCCAGTTTCCTTTCCTGAAAATCAAGGGTGCAGGCGCTCAATTCTAGAGCAGGGGTGAGAATCTACAGCCCGTGGGCCTGATTGCCTGTTTGTACCACTTCCAAACAGAGACTGGTTTTTACACTTTTAAATGATAGCGGAAAAAAAATTGAAAGAAAAATAATATTCCATGACGTGTGAAAATGACACCAAATTCAAATTTCAGCGTCTACAAAGTTATTTTTGTTCCTTGCACAAACGATGTTCTGTAGGCGCACAGCCTCGCTCACTCACTCACGCTCTCTGTGGTTGCTCTTGCATTACCAAGACCATATGGCCGCAAAGCTGGAAATGTTTATGATCCTCTGCAGGAAAAGTTTGCCAGCCCCTGACCTGGAAAATCTGTCTCCCATACTCTCCCCTGACTCCCAACATTCTTGGGTTGCAAATTCGATTCCATTATTCCTGAATCCCGTTTGGACGCATTACCCTCGCAGGAGTCCGGTGGACCCGTGCCCTGTGTCTCGTCTCCTTACCCTCGGCTCCTCTCTAGGAAAGCTGGGATGTTGAAATGTGTGTTGCTCCCTGTAGACAGGCCCCACGGGTGCTCCAGGCCTGGGGAAAGGCCCGGTCCAGTAGTTACTTTTATGGATGGGCTGGATTTGCTCACTGTGTGCAGAAAGCTGCCACAGAAAACCACTTTGGGCTCGTGTATTTTTCTCAAGTGTTAGAGTCTTGATGGAGAGCCTGCGAGGTGCTTCTTGGGTTCTCTGACTGGTGTGGGAGGTGATCGGGGTGAGGGAGCGGCTTCTGGAGGGGGATGGGATCCTGCGTTCGAGGTCGGGGCAGGAGGGGGCAGAGGCGGAGAGAGAGAGAGGAAGGGCTGCCAGCCTTGTTGGCCCCATGTCCTCCGTGGGCTCGTTTTCATTGTTCTTGAGCCAGGAAAAAGGTACTTCCTTGCCTCAGTTCAATAGAATGTGTATTTATTTATGTCTGGAGTTCAGTTATTAAAGAAAACTGAGAAAATATGGAAATACCTAAGGAAGAGGAAAATCTCTTACAGAGGCGGTATTGACATGTTGGTGCATTGAAGCTGAGTCTTTTTTTCTAGACGTGGATGATTTTCTTTGTAGTGTCAATGTAGTGCGTGTGCGGACCCTGGCGCGGCCCCCGTTATCCCGAGCTGAGGAAGGAGCAAGGGTCCCCAGGGCCTCGCTTGAGCCCTGCCCCTGACGGGATGTGTTCCTGGAGATACTCTTTCTCCTCTCCCAACCTCACCTCCTGGGCCATGAGCCCAGGATGAGACCCCTCCCAGGGGCAAGTTTTGTGCAGAGCGTTCTCTGAGGGCCGGCGCCCAAACCGTTTGGAAGAGTTAGTCCATTACCTGCCATTTACTGCTAACCAGCAGGGCCAGGAGTGGTGCCCAGGGATGAGGACAGAAATCGGTGCAACCCGAGCTCCTCCCTCCAGGTGAGGTTGGCAGCTCCCCAGCTCTCGGTACAAGGGCACCCCCCAACCCCACGTTCTCACCTGGGCAGCGCGTTGGAACGCCCCACGGGAAGCTGCTTCCAGGATCCATACCTGGGCCGCAGCCTCCCACTTCTGCCTGAATTGCCTCAGATTGGGGGTCCAGGCGTTGTTCTGTCTTTGGTTAAGTTGCCTGGATGACGTCAGCTGCTCCCCTCAGTTACAGGTGGAGAAATAGGTCCACGGGGCGCAGGGGCTTGCTGGGCCCAGCCCAGAGCTGCCGGCTCCTCCCGGCGACCTGGCTGTTTTGTCCTGTGCTGTCCGACAGCAGACGACCCAAGTCTCTTCTGTTCAGCCTGAATTTGATCTGTCTTCTGTTCTCACCGCCTGCAAAACAGAGGGTTTGTCGCTTTTCTGCGGAGCTGGAAGTGTCATCTGGCTGCAGGAGGTCTGTTGGGACTTGTCATGTCTCTTTCATCCTGGCCTGAGAGCCGGAGAATTTTGATGTTGTGTTTTATCGAGTCTGCCTTTCAACAGAAGCTGCTACAGGATCATCTGTCATCGGAATCGTGGGCGTTTTTATGTCTGACAGCAGTTTTCTCCTTTGTGGCTTTTGTGGTTAATGCTTTTAATCAGCACCGATTCTTCAAGAAAAAGCTAGCTTTTGTATCTCAGAGTAAATGGCCTCGTGGGGGGGCGGGGGTGGAAGATGTCTGAGAGTTACGGGCTCAGACTTAGGGCCAGAAGTGCCCTCAGAGTTCATCTGGGCCTGACCAAGCAAGACATCAGTCCAGAGACTGGTGCGACGTCTTGCCCAGGGCCCACGGCGTCTTAGTAATCCAGCCTCTGGAAACTCAAGTCTGCGTCAAGCGTGTGATCACAGTTGACGCCTGCTGGTGCTGTGTGCAGGCAGATGTTGCTATCAGAGCCCGCCCCTGGTCTGAGACGCACACCTCGGTACTGCAGGCAGATCAGCCACAGGAAGGGAGAGGACAGCCGTCCGCCTCGCCTGGCCCTTTCAGCACAGTGTCCGTACCCAGGTAGGGGGGGCTGCGGGGAGAGCCCTGAGCCAGCCCCACCACTGAAAAGGTCATTCGTCCAGCTCTGCCAGGGAGCCACGGCACCTGGCTTCGTATCACGGCCTCGCGGGGTGCAGACAGAGCTGAGCATCCCAGGCGTTGACCTTGGCTCATTTCCGGCAGCTCAGGCCCGAGGCCGGTTCATACCTGTGTCTGCCATCCTGCAGGTGATCAACGTCGACGGGACAAAGAGGCGGACGCTCCTGGAGGACAAGCTCCCACACATTTTCGGGTTCACGCTGCTGGGGGACTTCATCTACTGGACCGACTGGCAACGGCGCAGCATCGAGCGCGTGCACAAGGTCAAGGCCAGCCGGGACGTCATCATCGACCAGCTGCCCGACCTGATGGGGCTCAAGGCCGTGAACGTGGCCAAGGTTGTCGGTGAGTCTGTTCAGCCTCCAGCCGCCGGCGAGCCAAGCCTGCTGGCGCCAGGAAGAAGCAGGGGGCTCGTGGCTGCCCTTCAGTCCCCGGGCGCGCACCCTGGGGAGGGGCAGGACAGGATATGGTGAGATCTGGTGAAGGACAGGTGGGACACTGTGCTGAAAGGGCCAGGCGAGGCAGACGGCTGTCCTCTCCCTTCCTGTGGCTGATCTGCCTGCAGTACCGAGGTGTGGGTCTCAGACCAGGGGCGGGCTCTGATACCAGGCTCTGGCTAAGTGCCTCAGCGCCCGGAGCAACCCCATACACTGATGACCGTATTGCCCCATTTGCACTGGGAGGAAGGAAGGACGCACGGCCGCGTTGCTGATGTGGCTGAGCTTGGGACTCACTCCAGGTCTGCCCCCACCTCCTCACTGGGGTGGGCTGTGATCGTTGTCCAGCGTGGCCGGGCTGGACCTTCAAATACATACTTTTTTTTTTTTTTTAAGATTTTATTTATTTGTTTGAGAGAGAGACAGCATGAGGGGAGGGAGGGGCAGAGGACGAGGGAGAAGGACAGGCATATCCCCTGCCGAGCACAGAGCCTGATGTGGGGCTTGATCCCAAGACCCCGAGCTGAAGTCAGATCCTTAACTGACTGAGCCACCCAGGCGCCCCAAACACACACCTTTTATCTGAAAGCCAGGATCTGCAAAAAGCTCACTTAACATGATTTGTCTCTTTATGAAAAGGATTCCAAAGGCGGGTCGTTAGGCTACACGGGAGAGAGTAGCGTCCAGGTGTGGTGCGGGCGGGGCTGTGGGCTCCACGTGGGCTGGGGCTCTGTTCCCAGTGGGGGCCTCTGCACCTACTACAGCACCTCACATCGGAGGTGCTCAACAGAACTTTGCTGGATGAATGAATGAATGGATGAATGGGCAGAGAGGATCCAGTGCTTGCCCTCAGGTAGCTCCCGGTCTCTCCGTCTAGTGGCTGAGACACTCCTCCGCGCTATGCCAGGCAGTGGCTAAACCTGGCGTGATGCTAGGGATGCCTGGCTTTAACACACGCGGGAGGTCACTTGAGCTTGGAATTTAGGGGGCAGGTGGGGGCCAGTTTGGCCAGGCAGAGGGGCAGCTGTGCAAAGGCCTGGAGGTGAGGCCGTGGGGCGGGGGGGCCTGAGAGCAACTGGGCCTTCTGTGTCCCCGGGATGGGTCTTACCGCCCAGCCACCTGGGTTCCTGACGAAGAGGGATGGGACCGAGAAGCTTCGTTTCCCAGTCGCCTTTTAGGACGCGCTGAATATCTGCTGTGGACGGTGAGGCCCGTCTGCGAGTGATGGTTTAAAAAAACAAAAAACCCAACAGTTCCTAAAAAAGATGTGTCTGTCAGGTGTGCTTTCAGGTTGAGAAATTGGGTTCATCTCTCTCATCTCAGGACTTCCTGAGAGAGCTGGGGAACAGGGTTCTTTTTTTAGCTGAAATACTTAACACTACATTAAAGTCACTTTTAACAGCGCCTCGGGAGGTAAGGGAGATTAACAGGCTGGCCACCAGTAAATGAACACCCTGAGTACTCTGCTTTAATGCAGAAGAGACCCCCTTGGCGGTCCTGGGCGAGTCTGGGTTTGCGAGGCGTTGGATCCTGGGAGGTGCCATCTGGGCGGTCGGTCCCGTCAGCAGGCCTGGAGTCCGGGCCCGGGGTGTGTGTGTGAGACTTGTCCCATCACGGCCCATTCGTACAGCTGTGCCACTTCCTGCCTTTGTCACCTTCACCAGCCTCCCTGGGCTTCACTTTCTGCGACTGGCGAACAGCGGTGGGGACGCCTCCCGCCCCCAGGCTGCTGGGCGGACGGACTGAGTTTCTAGGCCCTGGGTCACCCCGGGCGCAGAGCCGGCCATGTTGCCGTTGTTGCTGTCCCTTCCTTGCAGCTGGGGAGGACCTCGGTTTCCGTCCTCCCCACCTGGCGTCCCCGCGTGCTGTGTGGCTGGGGCAGAGCCCCGTGGGACGGTGGAGCCACGCCCACCTGCCCCTGCTGGGCTGCCGAGGGTTAGAGCTGCCGTGCTTGCTCCCAGGGACCAACCCGTGTGCGGACAGGAATGGGGGGTGTAGCCACCTGTGCTTCTTCACGCCTCACGCGACCAAGTGCGGCTGCCCCATCGGCCTGGAGCTGCTGAGCGACATGAAGACCTGCATCGTCCCCGAGGCCTTCCTGGTGTTCACCAGCAGGGCCGCCATCCACAGGATCTCCCTGGAGACCAACAACAATGACGTGGCCATCCCGCTGACGGGCGTCAAGGAGGCCTCCGCGCTGGACTTCGATGTGTCCAACAATCACATCTACTGGACGGACGTCAGCCTGAAGGTACGGTCTGCGGGGTGTCCCACGCACGCAGCTTCGCTGTGGACGCCTCGCCTGTCACGGCGCCACCGCGAAGGCTTTTAAAGTCTATTAAGACTTAGAAGAGCTGTAATATGCAGGGGCGCCCGGGTGGCTCAGTCAGTCAGGCGTCCGACTCAGTCTCAGCTCAGCTCATGATCTCGGGGTCATGAGTTCAAGCCCCGCATTGAACTAAAAAAAAAAAAAAAAAAAAAGGAGCCGTAATATTTATGGTAATGTGATCTGTGACAATAAAGTATGAGTGACTATTTTAATAAAGTATCATGAATGATTATAACCAGCACATCCACTAGACACACGGGTGGGCTTTGTGGGTCTGGGAGGCGTTTTGTTGTAAAATTGACACCGTCTTTGGATTCGCTCCCTCAGCAGTGGCCACCTGCTCAGCAAATGCTGTCTTTGCGCACGATGTGAATATGCAGGAGTACGCAGAAGGGCCTTTTCTTCTCGTAAAGCAGGATTTGGCAAACTGGCTCGCAGGCTGGCCTCCTGGTTGTGTAAATAAAGTTTTATTGGAACACAGCGATGCCCATTTGTCTCTGGGTTGTCTGCGCCTGCGCTGCTCGATTGTGTAGTGACATCAGATCTGTGTGGCCCTTGGAGCCTAAATATTTACCATCCGCCCCTTTAGGGGAAGGTTTGCTTGCCCCTGGTCTGAAGTACCGGACAACCGAAGTAGCGTACTCATTTATCTTGTATTCTGCCGATGGTGTTACACATCTCTTGGAGATTTTTCTGATTCTAAGTCATGGGAGCTCACTGGCGAAAGAGGGCAGGAGACAGAAAAGTATAAAGAAGAAAATAAAAATAAAATAAAAATGAAAATCACTTCTATCCCCCCCCACCAGCTGACGTTTCAGGGCAGTTCCCCATGTCCCGGTGTTGCTCATGGTCCCTATCAGGTGCTGTAGAGGGTTCTGTATCCTGGTTTTTTTACTTGACATTATGAGAGGTAATTGATTATGCTGTTAGGAACTCTTTCACACAATTCTTTAGGTGAGTCAGGTAGTCCACTGCACAGATACTCCGTATTTTATGTAACCGTTCGCTTCTTTTAAATGTTCTAGTGGCTTCCCGTTTCCCCGCTGTAAACGATACCATGGTCGTGAGCGCTTCTGTGTCGTTTCCATAGCTCCTCGCCTTTTGCATTTTTATTAGTCCCTAATAAAACTTCATGACAAAGATTACTGAATGAAAGGACCGATCTGTATGTGATATGCATATAGAAATATAAAAACTTAAATATTATCAAATCTTTTTTTTCCCTAAAAACGTATTTTGCTACATTTCAAGCATTTATTGAAAAACCTTTGTATGTGGGCGATTGGGCACCAGATGTGGTCAGTAGTTGCTCCGGGTGGCCAAGCATCTATCTCATGGTTAGAGGTCTGCAGAAAGGCTGGTTCCTAACCGTGGCCCTTGCCTCCTCCCCGTTCCCAGACCATCAGCCGAGCCTTCATGAACGGGAGCTCCGTGGAGCACGTGATCGAGTTTGGCCTCGACTACCCGGAAGGCATGGCCGTCGACTGGGTGGGCAAGAACCTCTATTGGGCAGACACTGGTACCAATAGGATCGAAGTGGCCCGGTTGGATGGACAGTTCCGGCAGGTCCTCGTGTGGAGGGACCTGGACAACCCAAGGTCACTGGCCCTGGACCCCACCAAAGGGTAAGAGCCGTTTTTGTTCGTCTCACGTGTCCCCGCCCCCCTCCCACTTCCGTACATCAGCCCGTGTGTGACGACTGTAGGCCGAGGGGGGTGGCTGTCCAGCTGGCCTTCTCATTAGAGCAGTCCTGACCGCCACTAGCTTTGAGGTGGCCGGGGTGGGCAGGACCCTGGCGGTATCTAGTTTATTTCACAGAGGGGAAACTGAGGCCCAGAGCAGAAGGAAGGAAGGGTGGCCGCTCTATTGGATGCTGCACTGGGCACTTTGACCCGAGCTCAGTGCAGCATCCGGGGAGCCTCCATGGGACGAGTGTCTCTGTCCCTGATGTTGCAGATGTGGAAACTGAGCCTCAGAGAAGCTGAGTGACTTACTGAGGGACAGGTAAGCAGGGAGAGAGAGCTGGGCTCCTTCCCTCGCCCCATGTTGCTGGCTTTTAGGGCCTTGGAGTCCAGCACGCTCAGAAAGGGCTCCTTGCAGGCTTCCCAGGCAGGGTTCCACCTGCCTCGCAAGGCACCTGCTTTTACCTGTCAGGAGCCTGGGGGCCCTGCCCTGGGCACGGGGGCCAGAGGGACCAGGGTTGAGTCTCCCTCTGCACCAGAGTTTTCTGTGGTGCGGACCCCGTACTCGCCCCCAGTGCATCAGTGATGTGTACGGCGTACCCCGAACGCTGCCTGTCGCACACTGTTAGAGAAGGAAAGATTGTGGGACGGCAGAGCAGAAAGGCCCGGTTTTAGCCGAAGGGCAAGTAAGACGCACATGGTTCTGGCACAGGGGTTCCTTCTGTGGAGCTGCTGAAGAAGAAGGGAGGAGGACCCTTTGGAAGCAGGAAAGCCAAGTTTGGATCCTGGCCCCGTAGTGCCTGCTGGCCTCAGATTCTTGTCTTCTGCCCCTTTTGAGTAAGGGGACCGTGTGTCCTGGTTCGCCCACATTCATCCTGACTTCCCCTGTCACCCTGGCGTCCCGTCCAGCTTAATTAGCATTCGTCTCTGACAAACGTATCCCACCTGGAGTTCTATTACGAGGCCACCCCCTCTGTGCCACTGGTCTGGGTCTGTAGACGGATGTGTTTGCCCTCACCCTGCAGGTGAACTGCTGTGGGAATTCAGGAGGCAGGCACGGTGACAGCACCTGGAGGGATGTTAGGGTTGTGGGGGGCTCCCAGGGTGGAACGGGCCACGCCGAGGAGATGGCGGCGGTCGTGTCCCCCTGCCCTGCAGTGAGGGCGGACGCACCTGAGCCCGCTCTGCCCTCCCTGTGTCTTCCAGCTACATCTACTGGACCGAGTGGGGCGGGAAACCCAGGATCGTGCGGGCCTTCATGGACGGGACCAACTGCATGACGCTGGTGGACAAGGTGGGTCGGGCCAACGACCTCACCATTGACTACGCTGACCAGCGTCTCTACTGGACCGACCTGGACACCAACATGATCGAGTCGTCCGACATGCTGGGTGAGGGCCAGGCGGGGTCCTGCTGGGCGGGGGCATCCCTGGGCTGGGGCGCCGGCTACCTCCCGGCCCCTACTGCACCGTTCCCGCTGGCCGGCGAGCCCTTAAGCCCCACAGGAGGTATGGACGCAGCCCTGGCTGCTCATCCAGCTGTGTCTTCTTCTGGGGGTTGTCCCTTTCCACCCCAGTGCATTGCTGTAGGCATGTCGACAGAGGCCCTGGGGACAGTTGTTTGCTGCACACCTACTAAGAGCCGGGGCTAGGCCCTGTGCCGGGACTCTAACGTGGTGTAGGTTTTCATTGATGGGGGAAACTGAGGCCCAGGGAGGTCACAGGATTTCCCTAAGGTCGCAGAGCGCTGCCCAGATTCCAGGGCTAACACACTTCATCTCCATCTGACCCCAGGCACCTACTGTGTGCTGGGCATTATTCTCGGATCCACTCATAGGCCACACCAACATCCTGGGACTAGGTGAAAAAAAAAAAAAGAAAAATACCTCGTTCCAAGTCACCCACCAGTGGGGGCAGGACATGCAAATCTAGACTCTGTACTGCTGGAAGGGAGTGCTTATGTTAGCTCTCGGGGGTAACCGGGTGATAGGCTGCCCCAGGCGATGGAGAGAATTTGATTTTCTGATCACCGCTGTTGTCCCGCCGTGATGGGTGTGGTTGTGCCCATTTTACAGGTAAGAAAACAGAGGCATAGGCCGGCTGAATGGCTTGTCGCAGGTATCGTATGAGCAGAGCCAGGGCTGGAACCCTGGCGTCCTGGTTTCTGCTCAGGGCGGGTGGCACCTGCCCCGCACGCTTCCTGTCCAGGTTTCTGAGGCCAATGGCAAGGTTTGAACGTGTCTTTGAGACAGCCCCGCCAGCCCCACAGTGAATTACGAGAGGCTGGTGCCTGATGAGGAACCCATCCCTGAACAGCGGTGGTTGCCTGAAATCATTAAGCTCACTGACTGCCCTGGAGGGAAGAGGCACAGGGGCGGAAATCAGCACGAGCCCCGAAACTTCCACGGCCCTGGAGACCGAGGGTGGCCACGTGCCGTGGGCTTGGCTGTCACTCTGCTCTAGCTTGCTTTCCATTTAATGCCATAAACATTTATGCACCGGGGGCCTCACTGTTGGGGTGCGGTCCTGGCCCGGCCTCTTACCGTGTGACCTCAGCCACATTCCTTAACCTTCCTGGGCCTCGGTTCCCTGACACTGACGACGCCTTCCTCAGGCAGCTGCCGTGGGCAGAACTGAGTGAAAGCACTTCTCACCGAGGATGGTTGTTGGGAGCCCGCTCCTGGCGCGGAGCCCCGGGCGTGCAAGCTCGAGTATGTGTTTGATGGACGCACTTGGGGAACGTCTTTATGTAATGATGGGCTTGTTTCTGATGGTAAACTAATCAACGTAGGACATTTCTGAAAACACAGAAACACAGGAAGAAAAAGTAATTATTCATAATATTCACCACCCCATGTTAATTAATATTGACATGTTGGCGTATTTTTTCCTACTCTCAAAATTTTTCATTAATTTTTTTTTTATTTTAAGATTTTTAATAATCTCTACTCCCAGTATGGGGCTCAAACTCACGACCATCAAGAGTTGCATGCTCGGGTGCCTGGGTGGCTCAGTTGGTTGAGCGACTGCCTTCCGCTCAGGTCATGATCCTGGAGTCCCGGGATCGAGTCCCGCATCGGGCTCCCTGCTCGGCAGGGAGTCTGCTTCTCCCTC
>NC_138379.1:4083799-4096252 GCF_054177405.1 Leptonychotes weddellii | reverse complement strand
GGGCTCCCTGCTCGGCAGGGAGTCTGCTTCTCCCTCTGACCCTCCTCCCTCTCATGCTCTCTGTCTCTCATTCTCTCTCTCTCTCTCAAATAAATAAATAAAATCTTTAAAAAAAAAAAAAAAAGAGTTGCATGCTCCATGGACGAAGCCAGCTGGGCCCCCCTTTTAATTGATTTTTAAAAAAAAAATTTTTAAAAAGATTTATTTATTTGAGAGAGAATGCACACCCTCGAGCTTGGGGAGGGGCAGAGGGAGAGAGAGAATCTCAGGCGGACTCCCCGCTGAGCGCAGAGCCCAACACGGGGCTCGATCCCAGGACTCCAGGATGGTGACCTGAGCTGAAGGCAGATGCTTCACTGCCTGAGAGCCACTCAGGCGCCTCCGTCCACTCTACTACTGGTGGACATCTGGGTTGTTTCCCGGCTGTGGCTCTGTGCACGTTTTAGTCTATGTCATTGGAGTGGACAGCACGTGCATCTCCATTGCGGTGTAGGAGGGGACTTGCCTGGTCACAGGGTAGGTGGCCTCCAGCTGCAGCCGGCCCTGCTTGTTTTCCAAAGCGCTGGAACACTTTGACTCTGACGCAGGTTGCCAGGCAGCTTCGAACCAGTCAGCCCTGCGCTGTGGCCCGGCCGTGCATCGCTGACGCCGTGCCCATGTGTGTCCACGCAGGTCAGGAGCGCGTCGTGATTGCTGACGACCTCCCGCACCCCTTTGGCCTGACGCAGTACAGCGATTACATCTACTGGACCGACTGGAACCTGCACAGCATCGAGAGGGCCGACAAGACCAGTGGCCGGAACCGCACCCTCATCCAGGGCCATCTGGACTTTGTGATGGACATCCTGGTGTTCCACTCCTCCCGCCAGGACGGCCTCAACGATTGCATGCACAGCAACGGGCAGTGTGGGCAGCTTTGCCTCGCCATCCCGGGCGGCCACCGCTGTGGCTGTGCTTCCCACTACACCCTGGACCCCAGCAGCCGCAACTGCAGCCGTAAGTGCCCCGCTGTGCCCCCGCCCCTCCCCCATGTCGATCAGGCTGGCTCTGGGGACGGAGGCACAAAGAAGCCTCTTGTCCGGAGGTGCCTCGGTGTTCACGGATGGTTGAGTAGGCTGTACACTGCGTAAGCTGCACGTTACCTGGAGGCCTAGGCCTGGCTCTGTGAGTGAGTGCTCTCCCCTGTGAGTGGATTTTACATCCAAAGATCCTCCTATGGACTGACTCAGCTGAGGGCTTGGCCCATGTATTTGTGTCTTGATGAAGCAGCAGGTCCTCGACCCAGCCTGGGCCTCCCTACTCTTGGGATCTCTTTGGTCCTGTGGTCCCCGTCCCCTGAGGGTCAATGCAAAGGTGCAGTCACCCACCGGTGGGGATGCCTGTAACTCGAGTCTCTGCCCCTGTGGCTGGCAGACCTGGGGCCGTGACTTAGTTTCGAATCACCCAACTCTAGTTCTCTAACAGTGGCTCTAACCATCGCCTCCTACACGTTCTGAGCAGTGCGCTTTCTGCACCCAGGCAGTTTGGCTCACTGACGCCCCCGTAAAGTGTCCCCTCCCGTGTCAAGTTCACTTCATACAGTTTCAGCAGTTCACGTGAGCACATGCGGGCATACGGCAAATGATACGGCTATCTGAGCATTAAGTACAGTTATGGTTGGGAGTTTGGTATTTACTACCATCACCCTCCTTCTGTCTTAAGTCTTGATAATTTAAAAATGCTATCTATTTCAAAATAGTTGACGCACTTACGAAATGTTGAAACAGCAGAGACACACGTAACATGGAAAGTGGAATCCGCTGTAGTCCACCCCCAGGAAGTAGCTGTATGTCCTTCCCGTTTTCCCCAGTGCATCTAGTAGGTACATATGCAGATCTGCCTCTTAGGAGAAAGCAGAATGCCGTCCCTCCCTGCCGACCCCGTCTTCGGCTTCAGACGCTGACGCGCAGCCCCCTCGTCTCTTTGCCCATTCTAGCGCCCACCACCTTCTTGCTGTTCAGCCAGAAATGTGCCATCAGCCGCATGATCCCCGATGACCAGCACAGCCCAGACCTCATCCTGCCCCTGCATGGGCTGAGGAACGTCAAGGCCATCGACTATGACCCACTGGACAAGTTCGTCTACTGGGTGGATGGGCGCCAGAACATCAAGCGAGCCAAGGACGATGGGACCCAGGCAAGTGTACCTGTTGGGGGACACGGGGGTCGCTTCCACGAGGAGCTCCCCCGGGCCGTTTCCAGGCTGCCATCCCCTTTTGCTTAGCAGAGGGGTGCCAACAGAGCACGGCTTGCGCCAACAACAATCTGGGCTCTAATTATGCCCTCCCAGGGTATAATCCTGAGTGGTGTGAAACCCTTAGATTATGATTATGTGTAGAAATGGGATTTTTTTTTTTTCTTCTTTCTTTCCACAGTGGTTTTGTGCAAGGCTAGTTGGTATTGGTTATTCTGGATTTATTCTTAGTTCATTGGACTCGCAGAGTCCGTTTTGCTGTAATGCAACACATACGTTCCTAAACCTCATTACGCCACGCAGAATCACGCAGCAAAACCACAGGGCTGTGGGAGAAGGGGGCGAGGCGCACAGCACTCAAAATTCTTGCCAGGGACAGGTGAAGAAAAGATAGGGACCTCGTAAGTACAGGTGCACCTTTTTGCATATGTTAAAGGATTCAAGACGTAACCCCTAGTGACCTTGAAGAGACCCGGAGTTGGCTGAGGACATGGGGGCGGGAGGGCCGCAGCTCGTGGGTTTGCGTGAGCCGACGGGGCGGGAGGTTACGCGCCCAGCGCTCACGGGCGGCGGAGGGCGCTGCAGGTGTGGGATCGTGTGGGCCGCCCTCGCATTCACCCAGCATTTCTCGCGGATGAGATTGTGCTTTGGCAAATGCAAAATCCGTGTTAGGCTGACACTGGGCCCCAGTGAATCGATGCATCAGAACAAGTATGCCTTTTCAAAATGTTTATTGTAGCAGAACGGCCCGCTTTCACGTTAGGTTTCAGTGGCCTGTTCCGTGAAGGACCATCTCACGGCGGCCTCGGGACCTACTCGGGCTCTCCATGTGGCCAGCATTCCGTTCGTGTGGCATTCACCGCCTTGCCTGGCCCAGCCTGCCAGTTTCCAAAAACTCCTTGTACAGAAGCTGCTGAACCCTCCCTTTCTCTGTGGCATGGTCAGGGTCAGACCTCATGTCCTCATGGTGAAATCTTGGCTCTGTTACAAGACGACGCAGAGAAATGCCGCCGGTGGAGACTTCCAGACGATTTCTGTGTCTGTGAAGTTCCCTTGGCTCTTCTCCACCCTGACCTGGGCCCCAGCGCTGTGTGTCCGGGCTGGGCCTTGCTTCTGATAGAGTGCTCCATTGACAGCACAGCGTTGACAAGCCGTCCCCTGCGGTCTGTGTCCTTGGTTGGCATCATCTCTGCTGGCGGGGGGCGGGGGGGGGGTTGCAGAGTCTGGCAGAATGGTGGGAATGCGTTCCTTCCATCCCTTCCAGGGCAGGTGACAGTCGAGTTGAGTCCTTTGGAGGATGGGAAGTGTAAATTGATGGCCCGTGGCTTCCCTGCTGAGGAAGGTGCTGGGTGCAGATTGCCTTAAAGTCTCATCAGGAGGTGTTCTTTCCTGGTGTCTGGCAAAAGCAGGGAGAGACTTGGAAGGAAAAGTCCTTTAGGGACACCTTCTGGGTTTCTACTTAATTTGGGAAACATCTGTTTCCCTTCCTGTGAGTCTTGCTAAGCTCCACCCTCTGGTGGCTTTGATTCTTTTATTAGGGGCACCCCTTCCCCCCAAGGATAAAGTTTTGCTGATCCGACAGGAAGGGGCCCCAGACAGGGCTGGAGTCCTGACTTGCAGTCTGGACTCAGAAACTGAGCCCTCTGCCCTCCCGTGACGGCCGTAGCCAACGCTCAGATCTCTTCGTTTTTACAGCCCTTCGTTTTGACTTCTCCAAGCCAGAGCCAAAACCCAGATAGGCAGCCCCACGACCTCAGCATCGACGTCTACAGCAGGACGCTGTTCTGGACGTGTGAGGCCACCAATACCATCAACGTCCATCGGCTGAATGGAGACGCCATGGGTGTGGTGCTCCGTGGGGACCGTGACAAGCCCCGGGCTATCGTCGTCAACGCCGAGCGAGGGTGCGAGGCCGAGGGGTGGGCGGGCACCGCAGTGCAGGGTTCTGCACCCCGGCAGGGAGACAGAGAAAGGATAGAAGTTTTAGTTCATGGGTTTTGTACCATCCCCATCAAATCTGAACCCAAAACAAAAATCCCTTCCAGAGCATCCCAGATGATGGCTGGTTATTCACTTGCATACCTTCCATCACAGGGAGCTCACCACTTTTCTGGGCACAGCCTCAACTCCTGGGAGCTTCTTCCTTCCATGAAGATGTAGACAGACTCGGAGGGTCCCAAAGGGAATAACCAGGGTGAGAGGAAGACCGAAACCCACATGACCTAAAGCTCAGAACTAAAGCTAGGCACGGGAAGGTTTGGGGCCTGGCGGCAAGCACAGGACAGCCACCTTCGGGCACCTGCAGGGCTGCCACCAGGCGGGGCTCAGACTTGTGGAGGCACCGCTTGATGGAGCTCACGCCTGGGCACGGCTCCTGTGAACACGGGTCCTGGGCCGGGCAGACCAAGGTTGAAACCTGACCCCATCACTTGCTGCCCTTGCAACCTCACGCAGGTGATGTAAGCTCAGGGATTCGTTGTCTTCATCCGAGAATCTGAGGATGATGGTGGTCTCAGCCTCTGCAGCACACAAGGGTCAGGGAGCACAAGCCTAGCTGTTTTAGGTGGCTCTTTAACAACCTAATAGGTCTCCCTTGAGGCTGGCCTCCACGGAGGCGGGGACTTAGCCAGAGTGCGGGCTAGTCCTCGAGCCTGTCACAACAAACGACTACCATCTGGGGGATTAAAAGAACTTTCACAGTTCCAGGGCCCAGATGTCTAAAGCTAAGTGTCAGCAGGGCTGTGCCCCCTCGGGAGGCTCTGTGGGGACCCTTCCTTGTCTCTCTTCCAGCTTCTGGGGGCTCCAGGTGTTGACCAGGTGGCCTCACCTTGATTCTTAACGGCATCTACAAAGACTCAGTTTCCAATTAAGGTTGCATTCTGAGCTCTGGGTAGATATGAATTCTTTGGGGTGGGGGGACACCATTCAACCCCGTACAACCTTGGGGGCCAGCCCTCTCTGGTGCTTTGCGTGCTCCATCCTGGCCGTGGAGATGGCAGGCCGTGACACTCGTCCTTTACCTGCTCCCCTCCCGCAGCTACCTATACTTCACCAACATGCAGGACCGCGCTGCCAAGATCGAGCGAGCGGCCTTGGATGGCACCGAGCGTGAGGTCCTCTTCACCACGGGCCTCATACGGCCCGTGGCCCTCGTGGTGGACAACAGGCTGGGCAAGCTCTTCTGGGTGGACGCGGACCTGAAGCGCATCGAAAGCTGTGACCTGTCAGGTATGTGCCCTGGGGCTGCCCCGGGCATTGGGTCCCTCAGCAACCCACAGATCTGACCTTCAGCGGGACAGCTGGCCTCCCTCGTCATCCGTAATGGTGGTACCAGCCGCCACGTTTGTCAGGGGTCTGTTTCGGGTGGGCCTTGTGCTGGGGCTTTGTGTCTACCACATACAGTCCCAGCCGAGTGTTCCAGACATAGGTCCTGAATGATCCCCATGTGGTGAGGCAGAAGAGGAGTCTCCGCGAGGGTGGGTGACCTGCCCAGGGTCCCACAGCGCGGGCTGGGACAGGAGTGTGACCCCTCCGCCTCCAGCACCCACATTTGTAGCCGCCCTACAATGGGCTGCCTCTTAGACTGGGATGCCCCGAGGCCGGAGAGGAGCTTAGAGGGGCTTTTCTTCCATGCGTGGGGTCGGGGGGAGGGGCCAGCCCAGCGGGAGGCAGCCTAGATGGGAGCAGCGCTGTCCCAGGGCTGCTTGCAGATCGGCCTGCTTCCAGGGAAGCCGCTCTAGCTCCTGGCCCTGGCCAGAGTACGGAATCCCCTGGGGTTCCTGGCAAGCCCTCTGTTTTGAGCTGAGCGTGGACTGAGCTCTGGGGGTCAGCCGCCGCCACTCGGGGGGCATTTGTCCCACTTGCAGGGGCCAACCGCCTGACCCTGGAGGATGCCAACATCGTGCAGCCTATGGGCCTGACCGTGCTGGGCAAGCACCTCTACTGGATTGACCGGCAGCAGCAGATGATCGAGCGTGTGGAGAAGACCACCGGCGACAAGCGGACACGAGTCCAGGGCCGAGTCGCCCACCTGACCGGCATTCACGCCGTGGAGGATATCAGCCTAGAGGAGTTCTGTATGTGGGCGCGGTGGGGGGGGGAGTGTTGTGGGCAGGTGCCCGACGGGAGCGGGGGCATCTGTGCAGAGCCCTGAACCGATCCCGCGGAGCAAGTAGGAGGCTGGCCAGGGTGAGGACTGCGGGATTGGCGGTTGGTGGGGGCCACTCTCGGCCCTCACTGCTCCTCCGTCTCAGCAACAGATCCGAGTCTGACCCACCTTTAAATTAGTATCCCTTTTGATTAACTCCAACTTAACTGATGAGTAGCCTCACTGCCAAATGCAAAACGCCTTTGCCGCGTACGGGAACAAAACCATGGGCATGCCGTGGCTCATCGCACCCACTGTGCAGGGGATCAGGCTGGGAAATGGGACTTAGGATGCGCCCAACAGCTGGGAGGGAGGGACCCCTACACTTGGGGGACCTCTTGTTCCTCCACCCCCTCTGTGTATGGCTAGAGATGGATATAGGAGCATGTGTGTGTCTGTCTGTCTGCCCACTCTGTATTCAGTAAATACACCCCGGCTGCCGGCCGGATGCTTGCTGCCAGGACAGAGCGGTGAGCAGGGCCATCGCTGTCCCTGTCCTGTCCAGCTACCTTCAAGCTGCCCGTCTTCGAGGCCCTGGGGGCTGCCCTACTTGCCCGCCTCACCCGGGCCCCTCACCCTCCCGCTGGCCACGTCTCCCCTCCCCGGAGTCCCTGTCTCTGATCGCCTTTCCTGTCCTGCTCTGAGTGACTCCTACTAATTGCTTGGCTCCCCCTCGGCTCAAGCGGCATGTTCTCAGTGGATAAGCTTCTCTCTTGAGCTGGGGGCGTCACCTCTGATGAATTGAATCGGTCACTTCTGTGTTGACTGCTGGGTGGCTGGTTTCTGGCCTTGTGGGTTCTCGGCCGGGTCCTGGATAAGTGAAGTCGCTGGGAAAGTGGCTTCCAGGTCGCTCAGGCGCCTGACGGATGTGGGTCAGAGTGCCCGAGTTTCCCCGGCCCCTTACACCATTCTCAGCGAACCCACGGATTCCTGGGTGTCACAGCCTTGAGAACTGCTGGCCTGTGGTCAGAATGGTGAGCTTTGAACCCACGAACGTCCAGACTTGCTGGTGTTGGCACAAAGCCCAGCACGCCGACTGGCAGCTCCTTCGACCTGAGGGGATGGGAGAGCCAGGAAATGTTTAACTAACAGGGATGAGGTCGGAGACGGGGGCGTCGCTGTGAGTGCTAATGTGCAGTGTCTAGGGTGATGTGGAGAGGCTCCTCGTTTTGGGTGAGGGTGGGGGACCCTTGAGTGAGCTCTCCCGTGTTGGTCTAGGATGTGGGGCACCCAACCTGCTTACTCACGAAACTCTACAGCTCACCTCTAAACCACGGCTGGCGCTCCATGGCCCCTGGGCCCCATCCGGGCATCACCTGATTTTGTGAATAAAGTTTTATTGGCACACAGCCACGCCCATTGGCTTATGTGCCACACACGGCCGCCTTCCTGTGACAGCTGGAAGACTTGTGACAGATGGTCTGGCCCGTCACGCCAAAACTGTTTACTTTCTTGTGTATAGAGAAAGCGTGGCGACCCTGCTCTAAACCATGACCTCTATCACTTTACGCACTTAATCCCCGAGGTTGAGGCAGGACCCTGGTTTTTCTGTGGGGCGGGGGGCCGTGCTTTCTCTCGTTTCCTCTCACCTGAGGGAGGGCAGCCCCCTCCCAGGCTTCTTCCTGTAGGTCGGGTGTTGGTTAATTCGGTTCATTGAATTGAAAACTGCGAGTTCCCTGGGGATTCGCTGTCCTGCTGTTTATCCCCACGTGTATTAGCTTCCTGTGGCTGCCGTAACAAATGGCCACAAACTGGGTGACTCAACGCGACGGAAGTGTGTTGTCCTATAGGCTGGAGGCCAGACGTCTGAGGTCAAGGGGGCAGTGGGGCTGCACCCCTTTTGGAGGCTGTGGGTGGGGACGGTCTTTGCCCCTTCTAGTTTGTGGTGGTGGCAGGTGCTCCTTGCGTCCACAGGGCTCCGGTCCCTGCCTCTGTCATCACACAGACTTCTCCCCTGTGTCTGCGTCTTCACCTCCCCTGGGGTCCCTTACAAGGACACCCGTCGTTGGAGTTAGGGCCCACCCAGAAAATCCAGGATGATCTCCTCTCCGGATCCTTAATTTGATTACATCTGTGAAGCCCCTTTTTCCAAATAAAGTCACATTCACGGATTCTAGGCATTAGGACGTGGCTATGTGGGGGCCATCCCCCAATGCACTCCACCATGAGAGACCGGCAGTGCAGAGTGCTGGTTGTGGGCGCAGTGGGAGCTGGTGTAGACGGGCCAGCGTGTGATATGAGTGCTCTCAGCCTCCGTTTTCCTATCCGTAAAATGCACGGCAGAGGAAGTAGACCCCGTAGGCTGCCCTGGGAATTAAGTGGGACGATGTGTAGGGGCCTGGCCCACAGGAGCACCCATTCTTGCGAGTTCTTGCCTGGCCCTTGTTTCCAGCACCCTCTAGGCTGCAGTCCTGAGGTGAGAGGCAGAGCCCAACCCCCTCCCTCTTTTTGTCTCCACAGCAGCCCACCCGTGTGCCCGGGACAACGGCGGCTGCTCCCACATCTGCATTGCCAAGGGTGACGGGACACCACGGTGCTCGTGCCCGGTCCACCTCGTGCTGCTGCAGAACCTGCTGACCTGTGGTGGTAGGTGTGACCTCAGCACTTTCTCCTGGGACACTGGGTTCCCCTCCTGCCAGGTCCCTGCCCAGCATCCTTTTAAAATCACAGTCACTGTGGCATCCAGCCTCCAGGACCAAATGTCTGTCTGCCCTCCTTTTCCAGTGTGTACATTTGGGGCTGTGAATTTCCCTCGAAGTACTGCTTTGGCTGCATCCTACAAATTTTGATAAGTTGTTTTCTTCCCTTTGTTTAAATTGCTTTAAAATTTCTCCTAATTTTAAATTTCTTTGGCTCCTGAGTTATTTAGAAGTGTGTTGATTTGATATCGAAATAATTGGGGATTTCCCAGCTATCTCTTTGTGACTGATTTCTAGTTTAAAGATTTATTTATTTTTATGAGAGAGAGAGTGTGAGTAGGGGGAGGGGCAGAAGGAGAGGGAGAATCTCAAGCAGACTCCTTGTTGAGCATGCAGCCTGACGTGGGCCTGGATCCCAGGACCCTGAGATCATGACCTGAGCCAAAATCAAGAGTTGGATGCTTAACCAACTGAGCCACCCAGGAGCCCCTGATTTCTAGTTTAATTCCACTGTGGTCGGAGAACATACTTTATATGATTTCTACCCTTTTAGCTTTGTTCAGGTGTATATTATGACCCAGCATGTGGTCTTTCTTGGTGAGTGTTCCGTGTCAGCTTGAGAAGGTTGTGTCATCTGCTCCTACTGGGGCAAGTGTTCTGTAGATGTCAGTTAGATCCGGTTGGTGGATGGTGTTGTTCAGGCCATCTCTGTCCCTCCTGACTGCCTGTGAGCTCTCAGTTACCGGCGGGGGTGTTGAAGTCTCTAACTCCAATAGTAGGCTTGTCTGTTTCTCTTTGTAGTTTTGTCTGTTCTCCCTCCTTCCACCCTAGATCCTCTTCTTCCCCTAAAGCTGAGTGGGGAGTGGTCAAGAATGTAAGCTTCGGGGTCAGACAGACCTGGTTCAGATCCCAGCTCTCCCACTCCCCAGCTGAGCAATCCTGGGCTGGTCACTTGCCCTCTCCGAGCCTCCGCTTTCTCTTCTGTGGAGTAGAGAAGTCGAGAGCACCTGCCTCGGAGTTGTTGTGGTATTGCGTAACGAGCACCTTGCATGGTCCCCAACACGTGGCACACAGGAATGCCAGCTACTATTAGGTTGTGGGATGCTGGGCAGTCCTAAAAAAAAAGGTGACAATTGTCATCATCGCTGTGATGAAGCCTAAATGCCAGGGCTTCCTCTTTGCTGCCCCCACTGTCCCCCAGGTGACATTGGATCCTCTCATCTCCCCTTCTCTGTGAGCTCAGAGGCTGGTTTTAATCCTGTCCCGTTTCTGCTTATCCTCGCCCCTTACGGCACCCACACTGTGTCCTACACACAACAGATGCTCAGCACGTGCCTGTCAGTACACGCGTGCCCGTTCTCAGCTCGCCTTGCCCCTGGAGCTCAGGGGGTAGGACCACAGGGCCTGTCCTTCTGGAGCTTTCTCCTGCCCTGCCTTACACTGTGAACCCCAGAGAGCTTTGCCTAGAACAGAGGGGACATTTTGTGGCTGTCCCTGGTGGGGGCCACCTTGACCCTCGTGAGCTTCTTTATGGCTTTTTTTCCAAGTTCCAGCCCCAGGGCTCACGTGGTTTTGTGGCCTGAGTGGCCCTGACTCCCACAATGCCCGGGCTGCCCAGAGTGCTCAGCTCTCCCTTGGACCCCAGCCCTGGGCCTCTACCTGAACGAGGTGCCCCTTTGGCCCCTCCGCAACCCCCGGGTTCGGCCCTTCAGACTTGTGGATGCCTGGCTACTTCTCTGGGGAGAGCACAGGAGGATAGGAGCTCGGAGGGGTTCTCAGGGGTGACGAGGGGCCTGGTGCCTCACGAGGTGGCAGGCGCCAGACGGCAGAAGGTGCAGCCACGTGCTTCAGCTTTCTCAGTGGCACCGCCACTAAAGCTGTTTCAGCCCTTCCCGAGCCAGGCACAGCCACACACAGCCACGCTTACCTTGCCATCCTGTGAGGAGCGTGGGGCGTAGCGTGGCTGCTTCTGTTTTAGGGATGAGGGAATGGAGGCTCTGGGAGGTTGGGGCGTTTGTCTGGTTGCGCAGAGTTGCCGAGGGGAGCGTAGGTTCAAACCCACACCTGTCCAACTCCCACCCGATCCCACCCTGCTCCCCAACTGAGTCCTGGCCGAAACCTGGCCTGCACTCAGGAAGGTGGACATGAGGAGAGGAGCGACTTGCCATGGTCACCTGGGAGGAGGTGGCCCCAGGTCTCCTGTCTCCTGCTCACCCACTTCCCCACCTTTAGGTGACTCCCTCCACCGGGAGCCTTCCTACTCCCCCTCGCACCCTCCCACCATGGCATCCTCGCGCTCCTGCCTCTTCTTAGCCTGCTCCCCAGCAAGATGCCCAGCAGGTCCTCCAGCAGCCCCCTGCTGTATCCGTGGGCGCCCTAGCCACCCGCAGAGTCCCAGCCCCACTGCTCCAGCTGCCCCAGACCTATAAGAGATGCAGGTCCAAGGGGAGTGTGTGTGTTATGTGTGTGTGTGTGTGTGCAGGCACTGGATGCTCGGGTGTGGCCGGGCGGGCACGCAGACTGACTCTACGCTAGATGGGTAGCCCAGCCTGGGACCCCAGGCAGGCAAAGGTGGGGCTCCAGTTGGGGCTCCAGTGGGCATCCCCGGAGACCTGGCCCAATGCCCTGAGGTGCATGTGAGGAGATGGAGACCCATAGGAGGTGGGTCGGCCCTGGCTTCTTCTCAGTGGTCAGGATCGAGTTTCTAGCTAAGAGCGTTTTCTCCTCAACTTGGTGTAGCACCTGCTGCTTAGAGCTCAGGTTTCCATTCAGGACCCTTTCCCCACAGTTAAAAAAAGCAACAAAGAAGATTCCTGTCTCCTCTCAGCAAACATTTATGACCCCCACTTTCATCTTACGATGGGGCTAGAGGCGGGACAGGATAGATCACACTGCCCTAGAGACCGTGTGGGTACAGCACCGTGATGGAGCTGAACCGTCTCCCGCTTGGAAGCCCAGCAGCGCACGGCCCCGCGGGGCGGTGCGTGATGGTGTTTGTGTCCTCCGCAGAGCCTCCCACCTGCTCCCCCGACCAGTTCGCGTGTGCCACCGGGGAGATCGACTGCATCCCCGGGGCCTGGCGCTGCGACGGCTTCCCCGAATGTGACGACCAGAGCGACGAGGAGGGCTGCCCGGTGTGCTCGGCAGCCCAGTTCCCCTGCGCGCGGGGCCAGTGCGTGGACCTGCGCCTGCGCTGCGACGGGGAGGCCGACTGCCAGGACCGCTCCGACGAGGCCAACTGCGACGGTGAGGCCGGCCCCGCCCCCTGTTGGCTCCGCCCCACCCCGCCTGACCCTGCCCCTGCCCCGCCCCCTCCTCAGCCCCGCCCCTGCCCCTGCCTGCCATAGCCCTGCCCACCCCCCCACCCCCGCTTCTGGCCCCGCCCCCACCCCCCTCTGGGCCTGCTCCATCCTGGCTGCCCCCTCCCTGAGTTGC
>NC_138379.1:4051757-4083699 GCF_054177405.1 Leptonychotes weddellii | reverse complement strand
ACCTTTAGGCCCGCTGAGGAAAACCTTGCCATCCACCCTGTCCTGCCATGCAGTTTGGCTTGAAAGCAGACTGTAGGAGCCTATTTTGCCTTCCTTCATTGGGTCAAGAGTTTCACAAAAACCCAAGGCAAAGCCCAGTAGTCAGCTGGATTTCCGCGGTGCACGCTCTGATTAATCCCTGTCCCGAAAGGCAGTGCTGTCCTCCACAGAGCAGTCTGTGGAATGACGCTTACTCCTGGGTGGTTTTAGCACCCCACTGAGCCAAAAATGACAAAAGGATTTCCTTAGTCATCCCCAGTCCACTCTGACCAGCAGGATCTTCCTTTAGACCTGACAGCAAAACATCTATCTGTGCGCATCCTCTGAATTTTCCTTTTATAAAGGACGTGCTTGGTTGTTTCCTGCCGCATATCGTCAGCACCAGGGCCCCATGACTGAGTTTAGTGGGCTGCTCTAACTGCCTCCCCCATAGCCGGCTGGATGCTGTTCTTAGATAACTCACGTGCTCATTGGTCACCATCCACTGTCCCCATTTGTGATGAGCAGCCATCCATCTTGTGGAAGATGAGGGCCTGGGGGTGGGGGGCCACTTCCTCAGCCGTTTCTATAAAGCTGTAGTCGTGAAGTCTTTCCCGCTTACGGACCCTTGAGATTTTGAGGGAGGTGGTAGACTGGGGATGGGCAGACTGCAGCCCGAGTGCCAGATCTGGAGTGCCACCAATTTTCATAAAGTTTTATTGGAATACAGCCAGGCTCCTTTGTTTACGTATTGTCCGTGGCTGGTCTTGCCCTAAAACAGCAGAGTTAAGTCCTTACAATAGAGACCTATGGCCCTTGAAGCTTAAATACCTATTACCTGGCCCTTTACAGAAGAGTTTGCGGAGTCCCACCATACACCCTTGCCCTAGGACACGTGTTTTGGCGACAGTCTCAGAGGATGGCGGGAGCCCAGACTAGGAGCCATTCCCCCACCTCGTCGTCTGTAAACGTTTATCCTCGTGCAAAGTACAGCACTGAAAGCAAGCCTTTGAGAAGGGTTTTACCTTCTCTTTCAGAAGCCTCCTCCCCTGCTTCGTTGCCAACAGATTGTCCCGCTCACTGCAAGGACAGGGTCCCCTCGTCTCTGGTTCCCAGGGAGGGACACTCGGGGCAGGGCAGGGCAGGTGGGGAGCTTAAATAGCAAGGTCTGGGGGTGGGCGCTGGCTGAGCCCCCCGGGCAGTGCCTTCCTCGAAGAGCTGTAGCTCCTTCCAGGTCCACATTCTGGAGCACGGAGGGAGACAGAGACGGCAGGCCGTACCCAGCCTTCTTCTTCCTAGTCCAAGAGGCTGTGAGCTGCCTCTGCCTTCCTGGTTGAGCTCTGCTCCTCCTTCCTGATCCTCCACCCGGGGAGCTCTGCTGAGATAGCACCTGTCCCCTGCCCCACCCATTCTAGGTCATTCCTCTAGTTGGCTCTCACCTCCCGGTAACTCAGGCGAGCCTTGGGGCAGAGGCTGTGTTAGTCCTGGCCCTGCCTGGGCCTGACCTGTGGTAGGAGCCTGATAAATACTTCCCAGGGCTCACCAAGGTCTCTTCCCTGCCATCCCTACCCCAGCATCACGCAGGCCTCGGAACAGGGGTCATCGAGGGAGGGTGGAGACTGGATTTGCTGTGACCACTCCCTGACCCCATCCTCGAAAGGGTCCCATTTGTCTGCTCTGCATTTGGAACCCAGACCTTCTTGCTGGGTCTTAGCGGTGGGGCACGTAGCGCACCTGGCCGCATCACACCCCGTAGCCCCTCTGAACGCGAGACTCCTCCTTGCAGCGGTCTGCCTGCCCAACCAGTTCCGCTGTGCCAGCGGCCAGTGCGTCCTCATCAAGCAGCAGTGTGATTCCTTCCCCGACTGCATCGACGGCTCCGATGAGCTCCTGTGCGGTGAGCCAGCTCCCCGTCGAGGGTTCACCCCGGGCCAGTGTCGGGACTAGGAGGAGAAATATGCTGGGGGCCGAACGAAGAGGCCAGAAGGTTGGGAGTACTGGGCCTTGGGGGCAGGCAGGCAGGGAAGCCTTCCGGGAAGAAGAGGCAGTGGTGAGGCTGAGCTGAGAGGGGGACGGGGGCTGTGGGCCCTGGGGTATTTCTGGCTGTGCCAGAGACAGGCGCCCTGCGGACCTGCGGCGGACGGGGCCTGAGAGGGGCGCTTCTGCCCACTAGGACGTCACGCAGCAGCATCTCTCAGGCCGCGAGACCACTCTGATGGGGTCGGGGTGGCCCTTCCCCCGGCCGCCTGTTCTCTGGCTGAGGAGGTGCAGAGTCCACATGCACACACATGCTCCACGCCTCTTGAGTGATGCGGCCTGTATAGTCGGGGATACGGGGGCCACGGGATGTGAGGCCAGGGCAGTCAGGGAGGGCTCCCTGGAGGTGGTGGCTCTTGAAAGGCTGTGACAGGAAGGGAGCTGGAGCCCCAGACAGGAAGTGGGAATGTGCGCACATGTCTGGGGACACGGGCTCTCCACTTACTGTAGAGGTACCTAGGCTGAGAGCTGATTGCAGGAGAGAGGTGTTGTGAGCGGGGAAGGAGGAGGGGTCCCCAAACACTTTTGTACCCTCACATGAAGCCAGGTGAGGCACCTCGGTTACCATCTCAAGAAAGTGAGTAACTTGGGGCCAGAGGACAGAGATGGGGGCAACCGGGGATCTGAGCCCCCGCCCACTGGCTGGGCAGGTGTCAGTCTGACGGTGTCTCCAGCCTCTGGCGTGACGCTGGTTCCCCTGTCAGGGGTGACGTTCATCCGTAGTCTGGTCCTGTCGCCCGAACCAGCACTTTCCTCCTTCCCTTTGGGTTTTGGCTGGCAGGAGGGACATAGTGGGTTGCCTTTGGAATCCTTGGGCCAGCCTGATGAGCAAGTGAATGTCCCTTTGTCAAAGTTGAGTTTAGAGCCTCCGTGGCCCCCCCGCCCCCTGCTGAGGCTTTGACAGCAGAGCCAGCCCCAGGAGTCCCCCCACCTGGCCGTTGCACTGGCAGGGACCCCAGAAAGACTCCTGGGCACCTTGCAGCCCTGAGTGGGCTCTGGCTTTGCAGCTTTGGCAGAGCCCCCATGCCCAGGCTTTGTCACACTCCGCCCCTCACGCCACCCTCACGTCGGGCCTCTGTGCCGGGCCGGCATGTGGGGCTCAGCGCATGCCTCCAGCCCTGGGTGTGTTGTCGGCCCAGCGTAGCCCCTGTACGTGGGTGATGTCCCCCGCTAGACAGGCCTGCAGCCCCCAGGCCCAGCTGCCTGGGGCCCGTGACTCACAGGACCTCCAGCGCACACGCTTTCAGCCTCCACGGAGAGCCCCAGACGCAGACGGATCGGAGGCTGCTGTAGGGGGTTGCTGTTGAGGGATTGTTGGAAAGTAGGTAGAGCTTAGCCAGCCAGGTGGGGAGCGGGACGAGAGAGGAAGGGGGGAGCGAGGAGGAGAGAGGAGGGTGCTCCAGGCAGGCCGGCGGGGGGCGGGCAGCATGTCGGTGGCACTGAGATGAGCCTGGCGCCCCAGCACCCCAGCGTCTCCCTCCCCCCTCCCCGCCGCCACCGCTGGGCGCTGTGCTGAACCGGCCCCTCCGGGGCACGCGGGCTCCACCCCTGCAGGAGGGCCCGAGCCTTCACGGTTAATGTCCGCCCTCTCTCCCTGTCCGTTCTCTGACAGAGATCACCAAGCCGCCCTCCGACGACAGCCCGGCCCACAGCAGCGCCATCGGGCCGGTCATCGGCATCATCCTGTCCCTCTTTGTCATGGGCGGGGTCTACTTTGTCTGCCAGCGCGTGGTGTGTCAGCGCTACGCGGGGGCCAACGGGCCCTTCCCGCATGAGTACGTCAGTGGGACCCCCCATGTGCCCCTCAATTTCATAGCCCCGGGCAGCTCACAGCACGGTCCCTTCACAGGTAAGACACTGCCGTGGGCCAGGGCCCTGGGCAGAGGTGGGGTGAGTCGCCGGGGCAGGGTGTGGGGTGAGTGAGTGAGACGCACGCTGGGGGTGGGCAGAGGGGCCGGTGGGGGCAGGGACAGGACAGGACTCGCCCCCCCCCCCCCCCCCCACCGCCGAGCCTGGGTCTTAGGGGCAGCAGGAGCCAAGAAGCGTGTGCTGTGTCTGTGGGTGGCCTGGTCCCTGACCCACCTTGTCCCCCTCCCCCTGGCAGGCATCTCATGTGGCAAGTCCATGATGAGCTCTGTGAGCCTGATGGGGGGCCGGGGCGGAGTGCCCCTCTATGACCGGAACCATGTCACCGGGGCCTCGTCCAGCAGCTCGTCCAGCACCAAGGCCACCCTGTACCCGCCGGTGAGTGGGGGTGGGAGCAGGGGTTCTGCACCATGAGTGGCTGGCCAGGGGACACTTCCTGTGACCTCAGGATTCCTAGAATTGTTAGCTGTCCTACCACCACAGAGAAGGGTGGGAGTGTTTGCTTTCTTCCCCGTGTGCATCTTCTCGTTTTTCTCTTGGGACATTTTCTCTGTGTAGAAGGGATACTCCTTATTCGTTGTGGCTAATCTGAAAACCCCATACAGATATCAGGGGTGGAGTCTCCCCCATAATCCCACCTCCTAGGGTTGCTGTTGGACATTTCAGTGCCCTGGTGACCACCTTCGTTCCTCATAGGCCCCACCCTGTCTATGACTGCCTCTTGTAGGGCCGGTATGGGTAGGGCGATCCACTGGCCTGGGTGCCCTTCTCCTTAGCGTCCCTGCCAAGATCATATTTTCTCTCCCAAGGCCCTGCTAGGTCCCAGGAAATAGCTGGATTGTTTTCCAAAGGACTGTCACTCGCAGGTGACTTTTGTGGCTGAAACACTCCAAGGAGGCCGTGTGGGCTGAGGGCCTGGTCCTAGCTGAGCCACATGCTACAGAGAAATGACCGTACAGAGGGTGAAACACTGAAGCCCCCAGTGCCCCCCACTTCCACCACGTTCCTGCCAGGGGACTTCTCCCGAGGCTGGCTGGAGGGGGGGGACACTTCCAAGAGCACAGCCCCAGGGACCTGGGTGAGCTCGATGCACCAGCGTGAATCTGTGTAGACAAGCATTGGGGTCTGACATTACATGGTTCTATACTTTTTAATCCTTACAAACCTGACTTCCTGCAACACTGTGCTCTTCTAAGCTGAACACTGCCTCCTGTGCTTTCTTTGGGGGTCTCCAGGAAGCCCTACCCGCCAGGGCTGGGTGTTTCTGCCTTTACTTTGTATTTTGAGATCATTGTCAATTCACATGCGGTTGTAAGAATACAGAGAGATCTCACGTACCCTTCACCCAGATCCCCCCAAAGGCAGCATCTCGCATGACTAACGTCTTGGTCGTCCTCGGCTGCTCTAACAAAGACATCACAGACTGGGTGGGGCTTAGACAGCTGTTTTTCACAGTTTGGGAGGCTGCCTAGTCCAAGAGCAAGGCGCTGACAGATTTGGTGTCTTGTGGGGGCCCAGTTCCTGGTTCACGGGTGGCCGCCTCATCCTCCTCACAGGGCAGACGGGGTCTGTTATCAGGGTACTGACCCGGGTCATGTGGGCTCCACCCTCATGACTGAGTTACCTCCCTGAGGCCCCACCTCCCGATACCATCACATCAGGGGTTAGGATTCGGCATAGGACTTGACGGGGGACACACATGTTCAGTCTAGGGCAATAGCACCATGGAAGGAGTAGGACACTGAGAGGGTATTTTTTGGCCCTATTCAGATTTCACCAGTTCTACAAAGGTGCTTTTTTTGTTAAGACTTTTTTAAGGGCAACTTTAGGTTCACAGCAAAATTGAGAGGAGGGTATTCGGGCCACAGGCGCCGCTGGGGAGGCCACCCATGCCTCCTGCCCCCCGCGTGGACAGCTTCCCTTAGTGTCACCTCTGATGTCCTGCACCAGGGACGAACCCACGCGGACACATCATAATCACACGAAGCCCACAGCTGGTAGCACTGTCCACTGTTGGTGTTGCGCACTCTGTGGGCCTGGACCAGCATGCAGTGACACAAACCCACCATTCTAGGATCATACACGGTAGTTTCATACGTACTTTCTGGAACCCACACGATGGCATCTAAACGCAATGGTAGCCCCTCGCCCAACTCCGCTTTTTGCTGCTAAAGGAAAAGCCGGCCTTTCTGAGGGCGTCTGACACTCCGCACACGATGTCAGCCCGACCAGAAGGGGGCGCTCTCCTGAGCCCGCGTCCTTGAGGGGCTGCCCCCGCCCCAAACTTGGGAAGAGCAGCCAGAGCACCGAGCGCTGGGGGAAGGGGCAGTGACCACCCGCAGAGCAAGGGATTTGGGCAGAATCCCAAAGCTCACCTTGGAGGTGGAGGTGAAGGGAAACCAGGTCCAGTCAGATTCATGGGCAGAAGAAGAAACAGCACCCCAGGGGCGTGGGGTGCAGGGGCGGTTCTAGGAGGCCGTTTCTGCTGGGCTTCCCCACCTGGTTTCTGCTCCCCCCTCTGAGTGACACCCCCTCAGGATCGTGCCCTCCCAACTCTGGGGGCAAATCCTGAGCGATCCCCAGGCTGGCTATTTGGGCCGAAGAGGACCTTCCCCAGAATAAGGACTGGGGGCTCTTGCCACTTCCCGAAGGGCACTTCTTGTAGGCTACTCACCATGTGTCACCAGGGGGCACGCCGCAGCTGGGGAGTGATCAGGACCCATCTACACCTGCCTGTCAGGAAAGGCTGGGCCCTTTCTTCTGCCCTCCAGTCCCTCAGGACACACAGTGCCAGCCATGTTCCCATTCAGCTGTGAGAGCTCCGGAAGCAGGGTCCGGCTGTGACCCCACAAGAGCCCCGCATGCCCAGAAGGGCCATGTGATGGCGGGGTGCTGTCGGTGGCAGCTGCCGGGGAAGATGCAGACCTGCGTGCGTCACCGGGGGCCCCGGGTCCCTCTGTCCCTCTGGGGGGCCGGCCCTGGGCTGCCTGGCTCTGGAGGATGCACTGTATTCATTATCACAGTCTTGGGGCAATACATCCCCTGAGAAGGGGGCACCTTCCCCTGGTTTGCGTGGAGGGGCTGGGGCCCCTCCCTCAGCGTGGCGCCCCCTGTTCGTGGTCGGGGTTCCTGCCGGAATGCGGAGCCACCTTAGTGTTAGGAATAAGGAGGGTCTTGTAGGAATTAGTCTTCACACCATGTGGGGAGAAATGGGGAAGTCACAGTCCAAAAGGGGAGTTAGAGAAGTCCCAGAGAAGCGTCATGAGGCGCCTACTGGCACCGGGGTACACCCCAGGGCCTGCGGGGACATCTGCTGCTGGGTGTTGGGGGGCAGTGCATGGGGCGGGTGCAGGCATCCAGGGACCTCTTTAGAGCCCGGCTGCGCATCGGGGTGCGGGCCTGGGGTCCCTGCTGGGCCGCAGGGCGGGTATTCGGGCCACAGGCCCCGCTGCCTCTCACTGTGACCACCTGCAGGGGTGACAGGACAGCTGTTGGTTCCCCACAGTGTGGGGCCCACATAGCCGGGTGGGCCCCGTGCAGACCTGTCCGCCTGATCAGGAGGGCGGGGCGCCACCGGAAGCGCATAACCCTTGCTTGGCTCTCCTCAGATCCTGAACCCGCCACCATCCCCCGCCACGGACCCCTCCTTGTACAACGTGGACGTGTTCTACTCTTCAAACATTCCCACCACCGCGAGACCCTACAGGTACGAAGTCCCTGCCACAGCCCTGCACACCCGGGGCCGTCTGGGCCTCTGGACAAACCTGTGGTAGAGGCGGGGTCTTGTCCCCATTTCCTCGGTGAGAAGACCTGGCAGAGAGGGCCAGGGTGCTGGTGGGCTCTCCTGCGCCCTCAGACCGTGCCCGGCTTGCCTCCCCACGGAGTGAAGCGGGTCTGCCTGTTGAGTCCAGAAACCAACCAAATCCCGTGTTGTGAGCAGGCTCTGGAATCTAGAAGTAGCTCTGGGGACACGCCCAGGCAGTCGTGGCCTGGAATGACGCCACCAGGGGATTCCCACTGTGGCGTGGCCGGGGCCCCCACCGCCCAGGGAGGCCAAGGCACGGGGGGCCAAGGTGTGCCTGTGTTTGAATCCAGCCGCAGGACCACCGCTTGCTGCCTCCGTCCCGGAAGGCTCAGGTCCAAGTCACATGAGTGCTGGTGTGGCCCCTGCCACCGTGGGGCCTCTCTTCCCACCCACCACAGGGAAACCCGCAGGTCTGCTCCAGTTGGGGTTGCATTCCCTGCCTCCCTGGGTCGGGGCTGGCGGGGGGCGCGGACCTTGAGAATGTTGAGAAGAGGGATCTGGGTGTGCTGGCCTGTGTCCAGGGGCCGGGTTGGGGCCTGAGGTGACCTTCGACCCAGGGCTCTCAGCCTACAGGGCCTGCCACACAGGTGCACTGGACCCCTCACCCCACGGGAGCGACCTGAAGGGGCAGGCGGAGGCAGGGGCTTGGGAATGGAGGCCCCTCGTCCTCATCCTCCCCCTTCCCCCTCCCCCTCCCCCTCCGGTGCAGAGGCGCCTCAGAGCGTCGCCTGCCATCTGGTGGCCATTTCAGGAACTCTGGGGCCTGAAGAGGAGAGGTGCCCCTTGTTACCGAGTCACTGCCCTAGTCAGGGACCTGCCGTGGTCCCCCCGGTGCCTCAGCGCCCCAGTGTGTCCCCAGTGGCCTTGTTGGTGGCTGTCCCCAGGCTGTCACATGCACACTGGCCAGACCCCTCAGTCTCCGGTCCACCCCCGGCTTTACTCCTTATGTCCGATTTTTGTGCCACTTCTTCCCTCCCACACTGTCTGTCGGGGTCCCTTCCTGCCCCCCCCCCTAGGGTCCTGTGGGGCCTGTCCTCCTGCTGCACCGTCTCAGCCCCACGTGCCCCGTGCTGGCTCCCCCTCCTCGCCCTCGATGAGCCCCCTGGGGCTCTGAAACATACCATGGCCGCACCCCCAGCTCAGGCCGTACGGCAGCCCCACACAGAACCTTAGGGTGCAGGAGACCTCTGGGAGGCATGTCCTGGGTCAGATTGCCTTAACTCAGTAGGGCACCCTTCCAGGCCCACCGGTCTCCCGATATTTATAGGAACGATACCATGGGGAACGGTTGTCAAGCACTTTCCCGTGTCCGGCACTGTTTCTCGCACTTTCCATGCAGAATCGCATCTAACCTTCACGAGCCCCTTTGGAACCGGGTCCTGTTTTATCCTCCTCGTTTTACCAATGAGCAACTGAGGTCTAGAGGGGTTAGGTAGTCAGTCGCCCAAGGCCAGCCAGGCCGGCCCTGGAGGCCACGTTCTCCCCGAAGGCAGCCGCGGCCCGGGGCTGCCGTCCTTGCGGGGGGGCTGGCCTCGGCCGCCCTGGAGTGTGGCTGCCGGCACGCCCACTTGTGAGGTGGGGACGTGTGGCTCCGAGAGACCGCACGAGTGAGGGGCCCCTGAGCCGAGGCCCCACTCGCCTGTGTCCCCTCTAGGCCCTACATCGTCCGCGGCATGGCGCCCCCCACGACGCCCTGCAGCACCGATGTTTGCGACAGCGACTACAGTGCCAACCGCTGGAAGGCCAGCAAGTACTACCTGGACTTGAACTCGGACTCAGACCCCTACCCACCGCCACCGACGCCCCACAGCCAGTACCTGTCGGCAGAGGACAGCTACCCCCCTTCGCCCGCCACCGAGAGGAGCTACTTCCATCTTTTCCCTCCCCCTCCGTCCCCCTGCACGGACTCGTCCTGACCTCTGCCGGGCCGCCCTGGCCTCTCTGCGCCCTTGTAAATAGTTTTAAATATGAACAAAGAAAAAAATATATTTTATGATTTAAAAAAAATAAATATAGTTGGGATTTTAAAAACGCGAGAAATGTGAACAGTGACGGGGTGGGCAGGGCTGGGAAAACTTTGTACAGTGGAGAAAATATTTATAAACTTAATTTTTTTAAAACGTCACTGCCATTCTTTGGTGCCATGTGTGTTTCTGAATCGAGTGTCCTCACAGAGGGGATCCCGGCCTCCGGCCCTCCCCTGGGCAGCTGTCAGAGTTGTGCACTTGTCCGTCCGGAGCACCGTGTCTCTATCAGGCCCCCACAGGGTAGGCTGAACCCCTGGGCAGAGCCGTGCGGGCAGGAGGCCTGACTCGTGCCGTCATGAAGGGCCCCTGCACCTTATTTTGTGCTCTGCTGTTGCCATCCTGATATTCTGAATAGTTTTTAAGAAAGAGGCCCTGCCTTTTCATTTTGCGCCGGGCTCTGCAGATTACGTACTTGGGCTTTGGGCTATTCCTTGGCCAGTGTCTGCTTCCATCTGATCTCTGTGTGTGGCCGCCCCAGGCTTCTGCTGTCCCAGGGGTCCCTCCTGGCCCTGCCATCCATGTGGACCCCAGTGGATGGGGCTGCCAGGCCCCGCTCGCCCAGGGTGGGGGCGGGAACCTCCCAGCCCTCCTGCCCTCCCTGGTTGCCGCCCTGTCCTTTCCAGCAGACGGGCCCTGGAGAGCCTGGTCCTCGCAGAGGCAGTCAGTAAACACGGCCCCAGGCCTGCCCTGTTACCCACTGGGGTGGTACTGGAGGACACCAAGAGATAAGGCCTGCTGCCTGCCCCTGGGGGGTCTCCAGCCTGCAGGAGACTTGAGAAGTCAGCAGGTCAGGAGTCATGAGGAAGCCTGGCTGCCCTCCCCCAGCCACCCCGTGCCAGGCGGGAAGGGCCTAACCCCAGTTGGAATGTCGCAGGGAGGTTAGAGAAGAAGCACCACTGGGAGTCCCGGGCACACACTCCACTTAAGAATCAACACAGAGATCTGAAAGAAGGGCTTCCCAGCAGGACTGAAGATCGAAGCCTTGGCCAACCCCCCAGGGCCTGGAATGCGGAGGTGACAGCCTCCAGGATGGGGAAACCACAGAACACTCAGATCCCGGGGCCCCAGTGCTGGGAAAGGTGGTGGCCCTCGGGGCTCCCGAGACTGTTCGACCAGGGGACAGAGCTGGGGACGTCAGGTACATAAGCCTGCCAGGCCTGGTTTCTTGAGACTTTCGGGGAGCTGCCTCCCCTGCTCCCTGATTGCCCAGGAGTTCCCTGAGGTCATGGTTAGCCTTGGTGGTGATGCCCCTGGGACCAAGAGCAGACACTGGAGACGAGAGGATGAGGTGACCTGCCATTAGCGCAAGCAACAGGGAGCTCAGGAAGGCCAGGCCTGAGTACCGACCTGGGGTTGCTATGCCACCTGGTGGGGACCTACACTAAAGGACCCATTGCAGACAGGAGGGATTGGATTTTCCTGGAAGGCAGGCCAGCTTCACCTCTTAACTCACTTCACCCAGCTGGCCGCATCTGTTAAGGAAGGGCGCTGTCCCCCGCCCCCTAGGACTGTTCTAGGCTTCCATGAGATAATGCCTATCGAGAGAGAAGCCTTGCCCAGTAAGTGCCTGGCAGGTAGCACTTCCTCGGTAAATGGAAGCTGGGACCTATTAAAGCTCAGAGAGGTGACAGGCTTTTGCCCAAGGTCACACGGCTAAGGACCAGCAGAGCTAGAGGGTGCACCCAGAGCTCTCAGGCCCAAGGTGGGGTCCCCTGCCCCAGGGAGCTGCTTGCAGGGGCTTGGGGCCTCCCAAGCACTCGGGGTTCCTGTTCTTCCAGGTCGGGCCACAAGCCCTGAGGTGCTAATGAAAGCACTAATGTCAACTGGGGCAGATGGGGGGGGGGGGGGACTTGGCTGACTCAGAAGCAGGAGTCCACTCTCCCGCCCTTCCTCTCACTCATGGGTGGTGGAGGTTCCCTCCGTTCTCCTAGGGCCAGCCAGGGATCAGGCAAGGGGTGAAGAAGGAGCGGGCTGAGCTGCTGACCCCTGGCGACAGGCATGGGCTGAGGGGAGGGTGGAGACACATTCTGCAGCCCTCTACCCCCTCTCCCCAGCATCCCAGGCCTGTCTCCAGAGGCCACTCTCTGGACCCTTTCCTGCCATGAGGTCAGCTAGGAGGAAAGGGGGCCAACCTGCTCTGCCTGCTATCTTCCAAGTGAATCTGTCAGCACCCACTATGTGCAGAGAATTCAGTAAGCACCCACTGTGTGCAGAGCCCTGCACTTAAATCACATGCTGGGGGACCCAGAGATTAGTCAGATGTGGGCGTCTCTCTTGAGGGTGCTGCAGACAGTTTCCAAAGCTGAGGGCCAGAGCACTGTGTTGAGATAGCCGGTGGCCCAGAGAGAATATTCTATTCAGATGGGAGGGCGGGGGGGCGGGGGGGCGGGGGGGGGGTGTTCCTGGAGAAGGCGATATCTGAGCTGTGTCTTAAATGAGGGGGTGAAGTTAACCAGGCTTGTTTCATTTAAATTTCACAACAGCCCAGCTAGGTAGATGGTGTCCCCAGTTTGTAGTTGAGGAAACCACAGCTTGGGGGAAAATAATAAAGCCAGAATTTTTTTCACTCATTTGTTCAACCATTCCTTTCCACAAGAAATAGTACTGAGAGTTGGGCACTACTCAAGGGCTTCCACCTTCCCTGCAAACCCCCTCCCCTCTGCAGTGACACCCACTACTCCCCAAGTCCGTCGCCTGTCTTTGAGTCCTGCGGGGTCTCACTCCCCACTGGCCCTATCATTTGCTCCGCTCAGCCCTCCAACCCTCATCCAGAATGGGTGTGGAGCTCCTCCTTGCCCCGGGCCCCACAGCCCCCTTGGGGCTACAGCTGCCCTGGGTGGTTGAACAAAATCCATGTGGCCAGATCTTGGTCACATCCACTGCCAGGCAGGATGCTGGAGGACAGGGATGTGGTAGGTGTGGAAGGTTCTGTCCCTGAGAAACCTGGGGGCTGCGGGAGTTGGGTAGGACTTGGCTCCTGTAGGGTTCTTTCCTGAGAGCCACTTGGCTGACTCTTCACATCACTGGGCTCCCACCTCTCATTGGACCTCACCCTCAGCTTACAGGTGACCTGGCCCAGCACCTGCCCATCTCTGCCAGGGTGGCCTCACTCTAGCCCTCAGACCAGGTCTGAGTCCCAGGGACATGACAATAGGAAAGATAATGGGGGGGCGGGCAGTTTCCCCAAGTCGAGCTTATTCAATTTAAAGCCTTTTTCTATCTGAGTGTATGTATATGTTAAAATGTCCTTTCTTTTATGAAACGATGGTAATAGTATAAGGTGTTTTTTTGGAAAAAATCATGACTTAAAATTTTTTAAAAAAAATCATTACTTGATAGAATTAAAATTTGGCAGCTCTACGTCTGTTCCCAAAAGTTAAGGGGGTAATAGCTGGGTGATGGGTATGTGGGCATTCATTACACTTTTCTCTCTACTGTTGAATAGATCTGAAAGTATTCATATAATTTTTTTAAGTCTAGATGGATTGAAATTTTATTTTATTTATTTATTTATTTTAGATTTTATTTATTTATTTGACAGAGAGATAGAGAGAGAGCACAAGTAGGCAGAGAGGCAGGCAGAGGGAGAGGGAGAAGCAGACTCTCCACTGAGCAGGGAGCCCGACGTGGGGCTTGATCCCAGGACTCTGGGATCATGACCTGAGCCGAAGGCAGCCGCCTAACCGACCGAGCCACCCAGGCGCCCCTGGATTGAAATTTTAAACATTAAAAATTAAGCCATGAAAGGATTAGGGGGGAAAGGGGAAGATGGTGATCCATGAACTCTAGAAGTTTTAGGATGCTGAGACCAATGCAAAGGTTCAGAGTCCCTCTCCTGCTTAAAGCCTGTCAATGGCTCTCTAGGGCTCTCAGGGAGATAGGCTGAGCTCAAATACCTCCTCTTCCCCCAGGAAGTCCTCCTTGACTTCAGCCCTTCCAGTTGGGTTAGCTCATCATAATTGGAGACTTTTGGGGCCCACTTATATTGGGCGAGGTACTGCATTATTTCATTTAATTATAGTCCACATGTCCCTGTGACCCTCCTCAGAGTCTGGGATGGAAGAGCCTGAAGCATGTACTGGCAAGTTCTCTGATGATGAATGAGTAAAGGGATCTGTGTGTGTGGCTGGGCTCTCCCCAGGCTCCCAGGAGGGCAGGTCCCAAGCCCTTGCCCAGCCTCCCTCTCAGGCACCACCCCGTCCAGGGGTTTCCTGCAGCCTCTCCCCTCCTCCCTGGTCTAGCTCCTGGGACCCGCCCCTCTGCATGTTGTAACACCGCCTTGCTGCCCTTGCTCTAATCTGTCCTTTCCAAAATGTGGCCAGCCCTGAACACGCCCCTGTCTTACTCAGAAGTTTTTCCTGGCCCTCCCTCTCTGAGCATGAACTAAGTTCCTTTGCTTATCCTCCAATGCCTCCATGAGTCCCTCTCACTCTCCTCCCCCAGACCTCGTTCACCCCCATTGGATCCTCTGGACAAATGTGCATTCTGCACCATCCTTCCGCAGTTCTCTGCCAGGCCGACCTGCTCCCCACCCCCAGGATATCTGTGTATTTGTCCTTCCCTTAACCCTCTGCACCAGCACACCTCCGGAACCGGTTTCAGTCTTGACTGTGTTCCTCACTTGCCGTGTGGCCTTGGGCAAGGCCCCTAGCCGCTCTGAGCAGCAGGATCGATGCGAATAATATCTGCCCTTGGGTGCTACCTCCCTAGAGGTCCAGCACCCTTCAGGGCATGGACATAGGTCAGTAGGTATTATCAGCACTCTACAGATAAAGCCTGGAGAGTCAGAGAGGTTAGCTCACCCAGCCAAGCTTACTCAGCTAATATGGGCCACACCTGGTGTCTGAATGCTGCCTGGGTTTCTGTTAACTAATCTGTAAAATGGGGATGATAATACTGTACTGTCTGGAGCTACCAGCCACAAAGTCTTTCTAGAGAGTCTGTCTCAGTCTCTGCTGAAGGGATGAGCTGGGCGAGGGGCACATTTGCACCAGAGGCCCAGCTTCCCATGCACTGGGGTTGACTCAGCTCCATTAGGTTTCATTCTCCCTGCTGTTTGGCATGGGGATTCAGAGAGCCTGAGCCAGTGAGATGGAGGGAGCTCAGGCCAGTTGGGATGAGGATGAGCAGGCGCAAAGGATGGGGGTATGGGTGCAGAAAGGTGCTGAACATCTGGAAGGCAAGCCGGTGGCCAACTCCACTGGTCCTGCCCTCCCTAACCCCAGTGGCCAAGCTATGTCACTTTTCTCAGGAAGCAGCTTGGGGAAGCCCCACAGTAACCAGGCCCTGCTTTCCTTGAGCTGGAGTGGCCATCCCTGACCAAGCCAGCACCACCGGAGTGAGCTGCCCTACAGACTACAAGAGACCACCGACCTCCCTGCATGGAGCCCCCATTATGACTCCAGGCCTGGTGCCTAAGTGCAGTCTGGGCATTGAGGATTGTTGGTTTCTCCTGGGCATGGGGGCACTGTCCCCAAGACGCTGCACCATGGCGGCCACCTCTACCACCTCCACTCCCCGCCACGTCCCTCTCTCACCACAACCCAACCACGCCCCTGCCTCCCCAGCGCTCCAAAGCTCGGCCTGGGCGTCTCTGGTCTCTCTACCTGCCACCTGGACCCAGGAGCCCACGGCCCTGTCTTCCCTGTTCGTGGGTTGAAATGCCACCTGCCCAGGAGGGGCCCCCAACCACAGCCGGCAGAGCAAGCCTCCCCGAGCGCACGCACACCCGCGGGTGGGCGATGCTGCGTTCTGCCGAACTCGGGCTGGGTTCCACCCGACCCTCACCTGGCCTGCGCTTCTCAGCCTTGCTGCCAACCTCCGCTCTCCTGTCGATTTACTCAGGACTCGGGGCGGCGCTTCGCATCTACTTAGAAGTGAGACAGGTTTTTGGAAGGCGCCTGGAATGGGCCAAGGTGGGCTACTCTTCGGTGTCCCGGCCCAGCCCTCCCGGGGAGCATTTCGGAAGAGGCTCCGGTAAGACAAAAGGAACGCCACCGCCCGCGTATTTCCCTGCGGCGGGGATAGACGCACCACTGTGGATACCAACCCCTCACGGGGACCCCAGTCCTGACATAGACCGATCTTCACCTTGACCCCAACTCCTGGCACAGCCACCACTTACGGGTAAAGAAACCAGGACTGACGATCCCCGCCCCCCCCCATAAAATTCATCCGTGGAGAATGCGGGCATCGATCCCGCTACCTCTCACATGCTAAGCGAGCGCTCTACCACTTGAGCTAATTCCCCAGCTCGGGGCGTACTCGGCCGCCCGAACATATTGTGGCTCACGTCATCACGGGTCTCCTCCGGGCCCTCCGACCCGCCCGCCCGTCTCGCTACCCCATTGGTTCCCTTTCCGCTCCCAGCTCCACGGCCAGGATTGGTTTGGCTCCATTTAGTTTTAAAAAGCATTGGCTATCGGATTGGTGGTCCAAAGCGTCCGTCAAACGGGCCCTGCTGTTGCTACGGCGTAGGGGGACCCAGCCAGGTTTTTCCGGGTTTCTGATTTGTTTCTCCAGACTCCGGGGTCCTAGAGGTTCCGGATCCGTCAAGTCCATGGGAAAAGAATGCTCCCCTCGCGCTTGACAGACGGGGCCAGGGAGCCAATCGGAGTGGGCGCAACCGGGCCGCTGGGCGATCCAATAGGTTGCAGGGGGCGGGAGAGGAAGGCCAATGAGCGCGGGTCTGGGGGCGGAGATAGAGCCGCGATTGGCTGCGAGGCGGCCGGAGGGAGGGTGGGGGGAACTCAAGGCCTGCTTGATACGTCCGCCATTTTGGGCGCTTCGCTGATGGTGTCGGTGAGCGCGTTTCCCGCCTGAGCGCAACTAGCGGCGGGTCGCGGGCACCTCCAGGTAATGGGGGTGGGGGGGCGGCTGAGCGGGCCGCGGCGCGGGGTGCGCCGGGCGCGCGGCGCGCGGACGGCGACGGCGAGGCCCCTCTGCCCGGCCTCGGCGGCGCGGGGAGGGAGCGTCCCGGCCCCCTCCCCTCCCCCCCGGAATTCGCCGCTCGGCGGCCGGGGAGGCGCGGCGGCCAGGCTCCCCGGCCGGTCCCCGCCCGCGCCTGTCAGCCGCCTGCCCGCCCGCCGCGGGCCGCGGGGGGCTGCGCCGGGCCGGGCGCCGGGGCGGGCTGCGGGCCGGCGGCGAACTTTGCGCCCGGGTTGACGTCCGCGGCCTTACGCGGCGGCGGCGGCGGCGGGCGGGGCGCGCCCCTAACCCGGACGGGCCCCGTTCCGCTGCGGCCCCGCCGCCCGCCCCGAGCGCCGCCCGCCCGCCCGCCCGGGAGAACTTCTCTGGGCGCGGGCCCGGGAGCGTGTCAAGTTGAGGCGGCAGCTCGCCGTAGACTCGCGAGGGCCATTGTTGGGACTCCGCTCTGCGGGAAACAAGTTCTGTGGGTTTCTGCTCTTTCGCCGCAGAGTCATCGGCATACGCAGAACCCGGCTCGGAGTATTTAAATAGCCTTCCGAGCGTTTTTTTAACTCCGGTGTTGTGACTCGAATGTCGACCTGGTCACGAACGCCTCCCTGGCGAATATGAGCGAGGGGGGTGGTCCTTCGAGAGGCTGGAAGTACCTCCCTCTTAAAGAAGCCCATTCGCCGTTAAGTTGGAGGGGTTTCCTCCCAGACCCTGCGTGCGCTCATCACAAGTTGGACTTTCGGTTGTAGGTGCACGGAATGAGTCCTTGGATGTATCCCCCTGTCCTGACGTTTCAACCTCAGGCTTTGTGTAGTTTTCCCGGTGCTTAACGTTTTCTCCGTGGGTCGGCTAGAGCTTTGTTTATGTTTTGCTTTTGTGGGAGGGACACTTGGTGGTTGTTTTCCTTTCGTCCCCACAGCACTTGTTTATGTGGATATTGTCCCACCTTGTAACAGTGTGAAGTTTACTTTGATTTTGCCCTCAAGGTCATGGGGCAGGTAGGCAGCAAGTGGGAAAGGGACTCCGGATTTCCAGCCACTGGAGTGAATGTCTCCTAAGTGGTGGTGGTTCCGCTTTCTTTACTGTGAAGTTAGATTGCTGGATTCAGGTCTTGGCTCCACCACTTTGTAGCTCTGTGACCTTGGACAAGTTACTACACCTCTCTGCTTTCCCTGTAATGTGACAATAATAATAGTGTCTGCCTCATAAGTGTGTCGGGAGTAAATGGACTAGAAACGGTGCCTGGCATGTATAATCAGCTTAGTGCAATTAGTGGCTGTTACTACTAATTTAAATTTGATTTTTAAATATTTAGATTACTGTTTGGAAGTCAAATGAGTGTTCAGGTGACTTGGTGACTGTCTTTAGAAAGCTCTGTGTGTTTAACAGTCAGTTCTGAGAAAATGAACTGGAAGTTATTTTAAGTTTTTCAGGAGAGGGGTGGTTGAAGATTCATTAAATTACACATGTTTTGTGGAGCAATAAATTAGTGGTGGTACCTCAGAATGTTTCCTCTAAGAGGTGGTTAAATAAAGAAAAGTCCATCAAGAGCTCTGGTCAGATTCTGCTCTTACTTCCCTTGGGATAAACTAGGTCCTGAGTGTGTTTGGTCCCCGTTACCAATTCCAAGGTTTCTCAGTGTACTCCTGGGTTATTGAGGTTTGAAAGGTTGCTGTGTATTGAGATACACTTCAGTGAACCTAGTTTGGGAGATAACTCTTCTGCATGGATGCTTTAGAAGCTGTTTTGCCTTTCAGTGTGTCTGACTGGGGAGTCCAGAGTATCTAACAAAATGCCATCGACTCAGTCATACATATACTCACAATCTTTTAATTCCTGCCCTATGCTCTTTTCCCTGGTACTCTTGAAATCATGCTTGCCTGTCCCTTGGTATTATTGCTTGGGACCTGGCTTGCTTTAATTGCACTGGGGAAATGTTTTTACGCAGTTTTAAGTAGAGGTGAGCATCCTGCTGGTGTAACTTAAGGAGATGAAGAAGATTGTTTTGGATCAGAAAACTTTAGCTTTTGTGTAAAGTAAAAACAAAAACTTGTAAAACTTGTAAAAACAAAAACTTGCTAGTTTGAATTAACTGCTTGAGAATATGAGAATCATACCATAGCTGGACAGAAAATGAATGGTAAAATTAAGATTTGACAGGGTGAGGTTCATTTCTTTAAAATAATTTGTGTATCAGGTACAAAGGTATGTGCTTATTACAGGCAAAAATCTCCCCCCACCCCAAGTTTGTATTTAAATTCCACGTAGTTACCATACAAGAATCTCTCCCTTAAAACAGTATTTGTCAGGGTCGGTATTTAGTTTGTTGCTATCATGAACTTGTGTCTTGCAGTTTTATATTTTGGATATTTGAGAGGCAGCATGAGTGTATATTGGTCTAAAATTTTACAGTGTTTTTAATACCCCTAAGATGAGTACATGATCGTGACAATGAAGTTCTTCTAATCATCTGCTCACCTAAAACTCAGCATTGAGTTTATTTCATAAAAAGCACAAGAAGCTGTGGTTTGCTCCTCATAAGTCAATATCTGAGTCCCCATGTGGGCTGAGTAGTTTGTTAGCTACTTTTCTTAAGTGCGATGGACTGAAAAAACAGGCCTGGGCTCTTGGCTTTAAGCAGCTTTCTTATTTCTTTTTTTCCCTTAAGAGAACCTCAAGTAATTGGTTTTTTATTTGCTCTAGATAAATGTTTCTCAGTTGGGGGGTGATTTGCCCCCAAAGAAACATTTGGCAATGTCTGGAGACATTTTTGCTTGTCATACCTGTAGGGGTGGGCAGTATGCATCCTGGCTTCTAGAGGGTAGAGACCAGGGATGCTGCTGCTAAGCATCCTGTAATGCGCAGGATAGCTCCCTAAATTATCCAGCCCCAAATATTAATAGTGCAGAAATTGAGAAACCCTGTTCTAGATAGATGCTACACTGGCATGCATTAGAATCATTTGGGACATCTTTAAGACCGTGGTTGATGGACCCCACCTCTGGAAATTTGTGATGGTTTTGAGAATATATTTTTAGAAAGCTCCCCAGCCAGTACAGAAGTGCAGCAAGGTTTTGGAACTGCTGTTCAAGACCATGTATATTAATGACTACTTGTGGGTCAAGGAATCTTTCAGGTGATCTGTGAGCTCTGTCTCTGTGGTCCCTAGATTCTACCTTAGAGATTACTTAGTAGCGGGGAGAGACGGTATACATACATTATTTTCAGGTGCCTGAAGACTGAACTTTAAAAGAATTAATTTTATATAATTTAGAAACTTTTTTGCCTTTACCTCATGAAAATATATTACCATATTGTGCTGAAACTTAGCAGCACTCTCAGGTGTTTAGGGTTGTTTGCTCTTACTCCTAATAACTTTATACTGTGATTTTTGAGGTTTATATCCTTTGCTCTCATCCTGTGAATCAGCTGTCAGTTCTGGTTTTTGATGCCAGCTTCATCATTATCTTAAAACCCTTTGTAATGAAGACCTGTTTCAAGAGAGTTAGCCCTGGGTCCGTTTGCCAGTTCTGCCTTTTGAAGGCGAGACAGGCATACTCCATGCTTCACATTTAACACAGTGACCCTTGCCTGCTAGTAAAAGGGGGGTTCCTCTGGGCCCTGGACTCTGGCCCAAATGGGCGAGTGTTTTTTCCTCCCTGGGGGTGGAGGGGATGAGGTTTAGTAGTAGAAGGGCAGAGGTCCTTTTCTCACACATACTTACAATTTAGATCGTTTGGTTTATTGAATGAAATAATGTTAGTTTAAAAACTATACAGATTTTCAGCAACTGAATGTTAGTATCTGGATACATAAAGGAGAAGATCGTGGAGGCACTTTCTAATCTTTCATCCTGAAATTCAGGTTATGGCTGTTGTTGAGAATGACAAGTGACCCCTCCCCCACCAGCTTCTTCTGATCTTCATTTATTTGATCAGCAAATATAGTAATTGAATCCTTACTCTGCCAGGGACTGTATTAGGGATTCACTCATGAACAGGCACTTAAGGACTTGCAGTCTAGAGGGAGAGGTAGCAGTTATAAAAGGGATGCAGTTTTGGCTGGGAGGCCAGGTAACAGAGCTTGTTGGAATTGTACATAGCGTAAGTAAGGAGGCTCCTCAAGGAGGCCCTACAGGCCTGGGAGGAAAGAGTTTAGGTTTGCTCCTTTGCTGGTTGAGTTTGCCAGAAGTCTCTTACCAAATAATAAAGTAGTTACACCTTTGTGTCTTACATGTATTAAGCGGTTACTTTGACTTGCTTGGTTTGGTGTGTTTTAGAAAGCAATGCCATTGTTCCTGTGCTGGGAAGCTGTTTTGTAATGACAGATAGGATTGGTCTGTATTGTTTTTTGCTCCATAGATGTTGATTGTCAGTCAGTCAGACTGGGAACACTGACAGCTTCCATACTGATCAGAGGCTTGATGTAGGTTCACGCCAAATGTCTTGAGCATCCTTGAAATTGATTGTGCCACCAGTGGGGATGGTTTTGTTTTGTTTTGTTTTGTTTTCCTGCTGCAGTTGGACCTAGGCTGACTGGAGATTTGTTTTTTTGGCCTTTTGACTTCTGCTTAGATTTAGTTGCCACAGAAACCCCATTTTCTTCCTCTTCCTCCCCATTTATTTATTTTTTTTACTTGGAGAAGGGAGATAGTTACTAGTCGGATCAATACGCAGTTTATTTCAGGGTTTGAATGATTATGCACTGCCATCTGGATGCCAGGTAGATCAGCTAGTGAAGAAGCAAGTAAAAGGGAAGGGAACCTTGGCAGTAGTTGAAAGGTTTCTCACCTTAACGGGGACATTTTCATGTCACGGACTTCGCAAAGATCTGGGTTTACTCTGAGCAGAGGTGTTTTTCCTCTTGTCACTTAGAGCTGGCTAGTGTTGACCTGTTTTATAAGTATTAATGAAGACTACATCGTCAACTGTGAATTTATACAAATAAAGTTTGATAGGTTCTGAGCATCTTTTTACTGATAGAAAGAAGCTCTGATTTTGTACTTCTTGGTGACTCTGGAGAAAGCTAGGGTTGTATTTGTTCGAAAATTTCTTACGGTGGGACTATATATTGACTTGGAATGGGTTGTGTGCCCCAGAGGTTGACTGCCATGAAATCTGATGACCTAAAGGAAAGATGAATTAAAGATTGTTATTTTGGAACATTAGAAGAACAAAAGAGCTGCAGAAATAGGAGTCTGAATGAATGTTGATTTAGATTTGGAGAAAGCTATTTGGATTGCTGGTTGGAGCCTTGAGTTCCTATACCTGGATATAAATCAACAACAGTGCTGAGGTCAGAGACCTACGTTGGCAAGAAGAGAAAGGAAAGCTTACGTGAGAAGGCAAGGCACCTTGAGACTCTAACTAGGGCAAGTAAGCATGTGTGTGTCCTACCCACTAAGGCACGCTCTGTGGTGGCCTGGTATAGTTCATAGACTTTGGCTGGACCTTGGTGAGATCTGGTCTTGTGGTCCATAGATGGGGGATATGGCAGGAAGAACAATGAAAAGTACTGAGTTGATTGGCTGTTTTGGGGCTTCCTTTCTTGAGAGTCATGGTCTTGGAGCTGAAATAGACCTTAGAGGTCATTGATTCTTAGAGAAAAATATAGGCCATGCTGGAGAAGCTGACAAATCTCAGTTCCTGGATGATTCCTTAGGGTTTTGGTGGCCCCACTAGACCACAATTTCTAGTGTCATTTATTTCGAGAGTGACATCACAACTGGATCTCACGAGAGTTGAGATTAAATGCTTAACTTCTGAGTTGTTTCCTTTTGGTGGTAGTACTCGTCAGGTTTCTGTCATTGTAGTAGGCGAGGGGATAGTGTCTCCAGTTTTCTTTTGTTGACCTGGAGATACACAGGGTTTCTGTTGCCTCTGGACAATGGGCACAACTCATCTGCCTCTGTTGCCTGCAAGCAAGACCCAGCCCCTTCTGATTAAAGAATGCTCTTTCCACTATGGACCTCTCATCCTCGATTTATTACACCCTTACATGGATTCAACAACTATGCATTTGGCACCTATCATAGGCATAATATTTTAAACTAAGGGAGTTTTCACAGACTAATACTGTTCTCTTTCCCCATTCAGAGTATATTGTAGAGGTCAAGAGTACATAAGGATCTAAAATAGCTGGCTTTGAGTTCTGGTTCCCACAGTCTTCTAGCTGTGTAATCCTAATATTAGATCACATCTTTGTTCCTTAGTTTCCTTATCTGTGATATGAATATTAAATGTAAACTGATTAGCACAATGCCTAGCACAGAGTAGTAGTAGTATTAATATTATTACTGTTATTAGTCTTCTTCCTAACAGTAGAAATAAGTACAGAAATGACTCTAATAAAAGTTGCAGTGAACGTCCTAGAGAAGCGAAATGGAATACTGAGGGATCTTAGAGAACCTTGTGGCCTGACTAGCTGCTCTGGGGAGGTCCTGGGTGATAGTGATATAGGTTAAGAGAGGTTATGGAATTAGTGTTTATATGCAAGTTGTTTTTTTCTTTCCATATTTGGATCATGCTATATATGCTTTACTTAGGTAAATGTGATAATATTTTCTTACTTTGGTGAGAGTAGAGATCATAAATTTGAGGTTTTGCATTTTGCTTTCTAAAATAGTCTTTAAAATCTCTCTTTCTGGCACTTATGACATTATTAAGGTAACTCCATTTGTTTTAGAGTCTCCTATGTTACATAGAATCATATTTTTCAGTGTGCTGTGCTCTTGAAGAAAATTACGTATGCCTTGAGGGATTAATGCATTTTAACAGATGATTGGATCTTTATTTTTTCTTAACAGATTCCACATTATAACTAGACAACACTTTTCTTTTTTGTTTTTTCTTTAAAATATTTTACGTATTTGAGAGAGAGAGCAAGCACAAATTGGGGGGTGGGGGGAGTGGGAGAGAGAGAAGCAGGCTCCCTGCTCAGGGAGGGCTTGATCCCAGGTCCCTGAAATCATGACCTGAGCCGAAGGCAGACGCTCAACTGACTGAGCCATCCAGGTGCCCCTGGACAACACTTTTCTGTAGAGGGCCATTTAGTAAATATGTTAGGCTTTGCAGGCTGTGTGATCTCTGTAACTACCTGTCATTGTGATATGAAAGCAGCCCATAGACAACATGTAAACAAATGAAGGTGGCTGTTAGGGCGCCCGGGTAGCTCAGTGGGTTAAGCATCCGACTCTTGCTTTCGACTCAGGTCATGATCTCAGGGTTGTGAGATCAAGCCCTGCCTCAGGCTCTGCACTGTGCCTGGAGCCTACTTAAGATTCTCTCCCTCTGTCCCTCCTCCCCCCCACCTCTCTCTCTCCCCTCTCAAAAAAAGAAAGAAGGTGGCCGTCTTCCAGTAAAATTTTATTTACAAAAACAGGGCAGAGTATATAAGTACCAAATAACCAAGTTGTACATTTCAAACGAATATGATATTGTTAATTATAAGTCAGTGGAAAAATAATAAAACTATTCTGAAGACCAAGACCTCACTCACACACACACACACACACACACACACACACACACACACACGCATGCACGCACACGGTGGGCTGGATTTGGTCTGTCCTGCTCTAATCTTTATTTTAATTTGTAATGAGATCCTGTATTCAGAGAGCATATAGCGACTCGTGTAGGTACTACGTGTTAAAACCAGCAGCTGTGTACCCACTAACCAGCTTAAGAAAGAGAATGTTGCCACTGCCTTTGGCTCTCTGTCCTGCCTTGCCCTCTTCCTCTTCCTCTCTAGAAGGCAAGCACTGCCCTACATGTATCAATGTTTTGCTTTCTGGTGTTGCCATATGTGAATGTATCCTTATATAATGTAACTTAATTTTTTGCAAGTCTTTAAACTATATAAATAGAATCATTTTATTCTGTGACTCCCCCCTCCCCCACATTGTTTTTGAAATTCCTTTATTCAAATGTTTGAGTACTTATTAAGTCTTAGGCACTGATGCTGGGTATGTTAGCATGAGTAAAGCAGACAAGTCTCTGCCTTCATGGAGCTTACATTTCAGTGGGGAAAGACCGTTAACAGGTAAGTCAAAGATACAGCAGTAATATGGTGGGTGATGTAGCAGGGAGAAAAGTGAAGCAGGGAAGTGGGTGGCTGGAGGCTGTGTGAAGATTGAAAGGTGGTCAGGGTGGACCTCCCTGAGAAGGGGGCCTTCGAACAGAAGGAGGTGCGGGAGGGAGCCCTGTGGCTGCGGGTGGGGTTGGGGTGGAGGTGTGGGAGGAGCCTTCCAGGCGGAGCCCTGCTGGCCGTGCTAAGAAGGGTTGTGCCTGCTGTGTTGAAGGGACACTGGAGAGCCCCGTTGGCTGGAGCGGGAGAGCCCAAGGGAGAGTGGCAGGAGGTGATGCCAGAGGGGGCCAGAGGGGGTAGCGGTGGTCCTTGGGAGCCAGTCACACAGGCCATTGTTAAGGATTTTATCTTTTTCTCTGAGTGAGATGGGAAGTCATTATAGTGTTTTGAGCAGAAGTGTGACATGAGATCTGATCTCTGTTTTCGGAAGGACCCCCTGAAGCTGTCAGGATAGCTGTCCCTGTGCTGCCACAGGATTCAGCAGAGCAGTGATGGCAGCTCAGGCTGAGGGGCACAGGGTGGCCGTGAGAAGTGGTTGGGTTCTGGATGCATCTTGAAGGCAGAGCTGACAGGGTTTGGGGACAGATTGAATGTGGGCGTGAGAGCAGAGTGAAGGATGGTACTGGGGGCTTTGCTTGCAGTGGGAGTTGTCATCTGTGAAGAAAGGGAAGACTATGGGAGGTGTGGGTTGTGGACGTCACATCAAGAGTTGGGTTAAGCTTGGACATGGGGAGTCTATGGAGCTTTTAGAGAGCCAGCCAGACACATGCTGGATTAAGGTGTCTGGAGTTGAGGGGAGAGGTCTGGGCTGAAGCTGGAAATGTTTGAGGCTTCAGTGTTAGGATGACCCTTGAGCGCCCTGAGGTGGAATGGGGGCACTGAGGAGTGAGGACTGAGTCAGCAGGGACAACAGGGAAGGGCCTCCTCTGAGGTAGAGGAGGACCAGGCTAACAGGTTGTCTGTGAAGCCAAGGAGAGTGTCATAGAGGAGGGAGGGAGAACCTGTGCCCACTGCTACTGCCCTCAGGTCAAGTAAAAAGAGGGCCAAGGCTTGTTGGGCGGCTTTGGCAGCGTAGAAGCTGCTGACAGCCTTGACCAGAGCAGTTCCCACATGGTGGTGCTCGAGAAGCCTGGGGAGGGAGGGTTCACAGAGGATGGAAGGAAGAGGACAGCAGGTAAAGTTCTTTCATGGGCATGTGCCATGACACTGAAGGGAGATTTGGGACCCTTGAGCAGGTTTTGTTGGGATGGGAGAATTTACAGCATTTTGGTAACTGTGGTAGGAGATGGTTCCTTACAGAGTGAGCAACCTGGTGAAGTGGGAGGTGGACACGAGCTGGAGCCATGCTCCTGAGAAGGCCTCAGGGAATGGGCCGAGAGCCCATGGGCTCCTCCTTGCTGAGAGTTGGGAGAGCAGGATCGGGGAGCTGGGGTAGTGGGAGTGTATGGACATTCTCCTCTTTCTTTTTCTCTCCTGGTGAAATAGGGAGAAGTTAGCAGCAGTCAGTGAAAATTAGGGTGAGTGGGGGCTGGTGGGGAAGGGGAGAGAGGGGAAGGTATGGAAGTCTGTGAGAAAGTAAGACTGAATGGGTCAGCACCACAAAGAGGCCGACCTGAGGGGAGTGATCCTGAGTTTAAAGTGAAAACAAACCGCACTTGTTTTACGCTGTGCCACAGTGGTGTTGGGGTTGTGGTTTTCCTGGACCGTAAGTGGCAAAGCAAGAGAAGGTCGGGGAAGTGATTGTAATGGTGGTGGGGACATGGAATTGCAGCTGGGAAGGGAGGGAAGTGAGGGTGTGTAGACGGGGAGGTTTGACCATATTGGTGCATGTAGCTGTACTTCATTCCTTTTCACTTGTGTTCTGTTTCAGACTGGGTGTATCTCATTTAATCTTTGTTCAGTTATTGGAGGATAGGATTGTTTACAGTAAAGAAACAGTGCTGCTTTGAACAAATGCAGAAACATTTCTCCAGGGTATAGACCTTGGAGAGAATTCCAGGGTAGTGGGACCAGTACGTTTTTGTTTTTGTTTTTTTTTTTAGATTTTAATTATTTATTCATGAGAGATAGAGAGAGAGAGAGAGAGAGGCAGAGGGAGAAGCAGGCTTCCCACGGAGCAGGGAGCCCGATGCGGGACTCGATCCCAGGACCCTGGAATCATGACCCGAGCCGAAGGCAGACGCTTAACCATCTGAGCCACCCAGGTGCCCCGGGACCAGTACGTTTTTAACTTCTGTAAATAGTGCAGATAGTGTTCTAGGATGGTTGTACCCATTTACCCTTCTACCAGCACTGTTGTTCCGCATCCTTGCCAACAATGATATTGTCAGTTTTTTTATATTTGACAATTTGTTGGGTAGTTTATTATTATTTTTTAAATAACAACTTTATTGATATATAATTCACATATGCGCTTCATCCATTTAAAATGCAGAGTTTAGCACCGCTTGGGTGGCTCAGTCGGTTAAGCATCTGACTCTTGGTTTTGGCTCAGGTCATGATCTCACGGTTGTGGGATCGAACCCTGCATCCTGGTCCTGGCTCAGTGCAGAGTCTGCTTCAGATTCTTTCTCCCCCCCGCTCTGCCCCTCCATGCTTGCTTCAAGGGTTTTAGTGTATCCACAGAATTGTGAATATTTTCTAAGTTTAGAACAGTCTAAGTTTAGAACATTTTCGTCACCCCCAAAAGAAACCTTGTCCCCTTTAGCAGTCATTCCCCATTTCTATCTAACCTTTAGGCAACCACTATACACTTTCTCTTTCTATCGATTTACCTCTTTTGGACATTTCATATGACTGGACTCACACACTGTGGTCTTTCGTGTCTGGCTTTCACTTAGCATCAGGCTTTCAAGGTTCCTCCACGTTGCCGCAGGTGTCGGGATAAGTACTTGGTGGCTTTTTATTGACGAATAACATTCTGTCGTATGGATATGTCACAGTTACTGATTTACCAGTTGATGGACATTTGGATTGTTTCTGCTTTTTGACTCTTTGGACTAATACTGCTATGAGCATTGTGTACAAGTCTTTGCATGGACATATGTTTTTATTTTTCTTGGTGTATGCTTAGGAGTGGAATTGTTGGGTATCATGGTAACTCTGTGTTTAACATTTTGAGGAACAAACTGTTTTCCAAAGTGTCTGCACCATATTACATTCTTACCAGCACTGTATCAGGGTTTTAATTTCTCCATGTCCTTACCAACATGTATTATTTTCCTTTAAAAAAATTAATAGTCATCTAGTGGGTGTGGATCGTGGTATCTCACTGTGGCTTTGATTTGCCTTTTCTTAATGACTAGTGCTGTTGGACATCTCTTCCTGTGCTCATTGGCTGTATGTCCTTAGAGGAAAGTCTCTTCAAATTCTTTGCCCATTTTTATTTATTTTTGCATAGTTATAATGTTTTCTCTAATTATTTATGAAGTTAAGCATCTTTTTGGTATTTGGATTTCCACTTCTCTGAAATGCCTGCTTGTGTGGCCCCCCTCCCCCCGGAGTTGTTTGGTTTATCTTATTTGTAGGAATTTGGTTTTTTTCCTCTCTCTCTCTTTTTTTTTTCCCCCCAGTTTGTCTGTGTTTTATTGACGCCAGTGCTCAGGCTTTGACCGCGTACTTGTTGCAGCGGGTACAGCCGCTCCTTCTGCTGCTGCTGCTTGGTCTTCAGGTTCTCCTCGTGCTTGTTCAGCCGGCGGCGCATGGCACGTGTCTTCTTGGGTCGCAGATCCAGGGGCTTGTACTTCTTACCCTTGTAGAATTTCCTGAGGTTCTCTTTCTGCGTCTGGTTGATGATTGTGAGAACACGGGCAATGGATTTGTGAACAGCTCGGATCTTGGAGAGCTTGGAAGCCGCGCCGTCTGTCACTTTGGCGACGCACAGCTGGGACAGCTCCACCTTCAGGTCTTCCAGCTGTTTAAGCAGCTCCTCTTTCTTCTTGCCGCGAAGGTCTCGAGCCTTAATCTTGGCCATGTCTGCACAATCCGCGGCTGCTGCTGCCGGAAAGGGGCCCCCTTTTTTTTTTTTTTTTTTTTTAAGTAAACTTTACGCCCAACGTGGGGCTTGAACTCATGACCTCGAGATCAAGTGTCGTATGCTCCATGGACTGAGCCAGCCAGGTGTGCTTGTAGGAATTCTTGTATATTCTGATTAATAATCTTTTATTAATTATCTGTGCAAAAAATACTTTTCCCAATATATGACTTGTCTATTTACTGTGTTTATGGGACTTCTAAAAAACTGTTTATTGAAAGCATGGAATAAAAGGGCAAAAGTAGATCTCCATGTCATCTGATCTTCTTGCCTTTCTGGCCAGGTAGAAGAGGAAACTGACTTTTGGTTTATAGGAAGTTGTCTTTTAAAAAGTTTTACAGTTTTTCTCCCTACGAGTCTTACACATCTTTTGTTAGATTTATTCTTTGGGTATTTTACAGTTTTTGTTGCTGTTTGTAATGATTTTTAAGTTTTCTATTTGCTGCTAAATGGCAGTGCACCTTTATATGCAGCTCTTCTTTTTATTTTTAATAATTTTTTCAAAAGATCTTGTGAAAAAAGATTTTATTTATTTATTTGACAGAGACAGACAGCGAGAGAGGGAACACAAGCGGGGAGAGTGGGAGAAGGAGAACAGGGAGCCCGATGCAGGGCTCGATCCCAGGGCCCTGGGATCATGACCTGAGCCAAAGGCAGACGCTTAACGACTGAGCCACCCAGGTGCCACTCTCTGACATTTTAAAATTACTGACTTGGTTGCTTTAATATTTACAGGATCATTAGAGTCTTTATTTTTCTTGAATCACGTTTGGTAATTTACATTTTTCTAAATTTATTTTGTCTTCATTTTCAAATGTATTGGCATAAAATTTTAATTTCTTTTAAATCTGTATAATTTGGAATTAATCACTAATTTTTAACTTATTAAACAGATGCTTAGGTCTTTAATATTTGGCTTTTTCGTATATTTATATGTACATATACTTCTAAGTAAAGTAGTAATTTCCATTTAAATAACACTTTGGCTGCATCTCAGAAGTTTCACTATGTTTTATCTTTTAGTTCTGAATATATTCAGATTTTCATTGTGATTTCTTCTTCGACTAAAGAGTTTAGAAAGTATATTGAAAAATTTTGGTGTATTTTTGTCTTAATCTTTGTTATTGATTGCTAACATATATTGTGTTAATAAAATGTGGTCCAGTGTGATTTTGATTTTTTTGAATTTTGCTGAGGCTGTTTTATTGGTGTCTGGTTTGTGGCAAATTTTTATCGGTATTCAGTGTCTCTGTGCCAGTGTGTTTCTGGTTTTAAGGTGAGGTTTTTCCATATGTATTAGATGAAATGCATTAATTGAATTCACATTCAAACTAGTATCCTTAACTACTTTTGTCTGCTATTCTGTCACTCAGAGGGGTGTTGTTGAAGTCCCTTGTTCTGATGGGAGACCTGTCACATCTCTGTGGTGCTCTCAGGTTTTGCTTTGTGCCTGTAAGTTTAGAATCGTTCTGTCTCTCTGGGAATACTGTTTTTTTTTTTAAAGGTTTTATTTATTTATTTGACAGAGAGACAGCGAGAGAGGGAACACAAGCAGGGAGAGTGGGAGAAGGAGAAGAAGGCTTCCCGTGGAGCAGGGAGCCCGACACGGGGCCTGATCCCCGGACGGTGGGATCATGACCTGAGCCGAAGGCAGACGCTTAATGACTGAGCCACCCAGGCTCCCCTAGGAATACTTTTCTATTAAAGTATATTTTGTTAGATATTGGTGTAGCTGTACCAAGTGACTTTTGGTTAATGTTTGCCTGATACTATTTTTCTGCCCTTTCACTAACAAGCTTTTTATGGCTTTAATGTTTTACATGTGCCTTTTGAAAGCAGCACTAGCTAGATTGCAATTTTTTAAAATTTTCTTTTTTTTTAAGTAGGCTCCGTGCCCAGTGTGGAGCCCAGCTTGGGGCTTGAATTCAGGACTCCAAGATAAAGACCTGAGCTGAGATCAAGAGTTGAATGCCTAATTGGCTGAGCCACCAAGTGCCCCTAGATTGCATTTTTATAATTTGACTTTATTTTTTAATTTTTATTTTTTTAATATGTTCAATTAGCCAACATATAAGTACATCATTAGTATTTGATGTAGTGTTTAACGATTCATTTAGTTGCGTGTAACACCCAGGGCTCATCCAACATGTGCCCTCCTTATAGTTTGATTATAAACTGATGAGTTAGTCCATTTATGTTAATTGTGATTAAAATACTTGGTTTATTTCTACTGTCTTATTTTCTGCTTTTTAACTTGGCTTTTTTGTTGTTGTTCTTTTTCTTTTCCTATTATTTTTTTTTAAGGTTTTATTTATTTATTTGACAAAGAGACCGCGAGAGAGGGAACACAAACGGGGAGTGGGAGAGGGAGAAGCAGGCTCCCCGCTGAGCAGGGAGCCCGATGCGGGACTCGATCCCAGGACCCTGAGATCATGACCCGAGCCAAAGGCAGACGCTTAATGACTGAGCCATACAGGCGCCCCTTGCCTTATGTATTGTGGGATTTTTTTTTTTTCTTCACTCCTGTCCACCCCTTGTGCCCATACCCAGTAATATGGAGATGAGACTCTGCTCTTCTTGGTAATCTTAAGACATTTCATGTTTAACTTACAGCCTATAGTTAATCTCTTTATCCTTATGAGAGCTCCCAAATGTGCTAGTCTGCACCTTTTCCCAATTTATATGTTGCCTTTAATGGTTTTCATTTTGCTGCTTTTTTTTTTTTTAGTTAGAAATAATTTTATTCAAATGTACATACTTATAACTACCATCAAACTGTATAAAATATATTCAAAGAATTAACTATAGCAGATACCTTAAAGACAATCATAAAAGATCACAAGAGCATGATGGTAGTCATAAGACCATGAGAGAAAATTCAACGTACATATAAGACTTATACAGCTTCAGGTGTTTATAACTAACATAATAACAGCAAGCAGCCTCTGGGTATTTCCTATGTACCACCACGGTAGCAAAAAGATTCTCCTGAGTTATCTTATTTATCCTCATCAACCCTATAAAGTTAACGTTGTCAGTTCCCTTTTAGCAGGGAAGAAACTGAAACTCAGAGGTAGGTTATTTGTCCAAACTTAAACAGCTAATGAGTGACTGATCTATGTTGAAAGTTTAAACCCACCCAGTTCAACCCCA
>NC_138379.1:3976984-4051657 GCF_054177405.1 Leptonychotes weddellii | reverse complement strand
TGCTTACATTTTCTCTGGAAACTCAGAGAATATAGAATCAAAGAAAACGTTTAAGGTACATAAACTTTTTCTGTTCTCATCAGCCTTCTCTGCTTGTGACTGATGAGAAGGAACTCTCCGACCAGCTACCATGCTAGGGTGTAAGAACAGAAAGAAGTGTAAATCAGTAACAGGTACCTTGTAAATACTGCCCGGGGCCTGACCTTTGCCGGCCATATCTAACATTCTTCCACTTTTCAAGCACGGTTCACAAACGAGGCCGAGGGCAGCACAAATGAATTACTGAAAATATAAGCATTCAAGTGACTTTTAATATTAAAATACTTTATGAAATGATCTATAAAATCATTGCATAGGATAAATTTCCTTAGCCTCCGCTTTTAAAAGTTTTCAACAACACATCTGCTGCTAGTCCTGGGGACGGGGCCCCACTGAGAACCCTTTTTTTCCAGAACAGGAATCTGTTCCTGGATGGTGGGATAGGTCCTGAAATGTTCTAACATGCTTTCCTGAATGAGATTCCACATCCAAACTTTCTGCTGCCTCTGCCGCTTGGCCATCAGCTCCCCACTGGCGAGCATGAGGTCCTGGAACCCTCTCATCTTATCCCACATTTCAGTGATGCCCTCTCCGCTTCTGGCAGAGATACGAATTACCTTTGGTCTCCAGACTTCTGAGCGTTTGCGGAGTAACTTCAGTGCACTCACATACTCAGCCTGTATCCTTCGAGCCGGCACAATCAAGTCTCCATCAGATTTCGTTATAGCCACCAGGTCTGCCATCTCAATTATACCTCTTTTGATACCCTGCAATTCATCTCCTCCTGCTGGTGGCAGTAGTAAAACAAACACGTCAGCCATATCCGCAATGGCAAACTCCTACTGGCCCACACCTACGGTTTCAATAAGAATGATGTCATATCCCCCTCCTTCACACAACAGAATAGCTTCATTTGTGGTCCTTGTCACACCTCCTAAAGTACCGCTGGTAGGAGATGGCCTGATGTATGCATTCATATCTCTTGATAACTCAGTCATTCGGGTTTTATCACCTAAGAGTGATCCACCACTAGTACAAGAAGAAGGGTCCACAGCTAGCGCAGATAATTTGTGCTCTCTCTCAGTAAGCATTTTTCCAAAATACGCTATAAAGGTTGATTTTCCAGCACCAGGGGGCCCAGACAATCCCACTCGAAATGCTAGTGATTTTCCTTTATTTATTTGTTCTTGTTCTCTGTGGTAGACTAATACTTTCTGAAGAAGCACCTGGGCTAACTCTTTTTTCCTCTTGTGTGTTGATTCTATAAGAGTTACGGCCTCTGCTAAGCAGGCCCTGTGCCCTTGGATTAAACTGGTATAAAGTTTATCCACAAATCTTTGTTCTTTATCAGAAAGTTCTTCTGTGTGTTCCTTTAAGGTTGTTTGTACACATAATTTTCTCTTTAAACCATTTGACAACAACATCCATTTTGTACAGTGGAGTCCAAGAGAATTAAATGGCCGAGCACAAGGGATTCCTGATCTGAGATGAGTACTTGAGTGAAAGATGAAGTGGTAGCCGACGGAAAGGTGTTCTTAAAAGGCCTTTTAGGAAATGCCGGTGAGAATGTTGCAGTAGCATGGGAATATTCATTTTGTTTGTAACTGCAGAAAACACAGGTTGCTTTTTGGCTCAATGTGATTTGTGACTCCCGGACGACATGGAAGTCCATTTTGCTGCTTTTAAAATCCGTTTTTTAATATGTTGTTATTCTTGAAAGGCAGTTTTTTGCCTAATACCCAATTCTAGGTTGATGATTATTTTCCCTTAGCATTTTGACAGTATTTTCTGTCTTTTTCCAATTGTTGCTATTGACATTAGTTAGAAGTTAGTGGTCAGTTGTTCCTTATCCAGGAATTTGAGTTGTTCTGTACCTAAAGCACTTGTTATGTTGGTCAGTCCAACAGATATGTTTAGTGTCTTTCATTTTTAGGTTAGCGGCCTTATCTGTTATTTTATATTATTCTTTGTGTCTTATTACCTCTGAATAACTGTGTACCAGATACATGTTTTGCATGTGTCAGTCAGTATTCAAAAGACGTGAGAAGTTACAAGTATAGAGGATGTTCGTTTTGTTATGAACTAGCAAATACGAATTTTTTCCTCTGTTGGTGTGGAGTGGTCCTGTGTCAGTAAGGAATTTCTTAGAGATTTTCTACTTCTTCACATTAGTTAGCTCGTTTTTATATCCAGAAATGGGAAAGATTTCAAAGATAATTGCCTTTTTAAAATGGGATCATTTGGGGTGCCTGGGTGGCCCTGTTGGTTGGGCGGCTGCCTTCGGCTTGGGTCATGATCCCAGGGTCCTGGGATCGGGTCCGCGTTGGGCATCCTGCTCAGCGGGGAGTCTGCTTCTCCTTCCCCCTTGACTCTTTCCCTGCTTGTGCCCTCACTGGCTCTGTCTCTCTCAAATCTTAAAAAAAAAAAAAAATGGGATCATTTGTTAGAAAACAATTATGTGGACCTCACATGTGACTAGCCAAGTACAGAACACCAAAAACAATCTGGAAAAGGGATGTGGATCAAAATAGATTATGAGCCAAGGGAAAAGGGAGAGAGTGCATTTTAGCATTTATAACACATGGCCTATTCTGAGGGAGAGGAGGGACTGTTCTGTACTTATTTCTTTATATTAAGTCTTTTCTTTTGTTGACTAATAAATGAAAGAGGGACAATCAGAAACAAAAGAGGCATCCAGGGATCTAAGGGTATGTAGGCTGGGCTAGAGTTGGAACTCACTTTGTGGCCCTGTGGTTTGCAAGGCCCTGTAGATTGTGGTCCTGCTTCTGCCACAGCCCTCCTTGGAGAGGGTTGGGTTTGGTGCCAACACTGCTGATATTGGGAGCAGAGACTTAATAGCTACTTCTAGTCCTATCCCAGTGGTTTTTCAATGAGGACAAAGAGTTTGAAATGCATAGACAGTGTAACTATTGTTTCCATCAAACTTCAAAAAATAAAGCTCGATAATCTTCTGGGGTATTGAGGAAAGAATGAGAAAGAATTATAGGGAGTATGGGGTGGAGAGAGAGTTGGCTTAGCAGAATTGTTGCGAGGATTAAAAATAAACATTACTGGGCATGTTTATGTTTCTCCAGAAAAATGTAGAGGAAGTCCATTCCTGCCATTTACCATATTGTCAGACCAGTTTTTCAATTCTTGATGTCACTTACTACTGAATTGCCTCCTGATTAGTGTAAACCTTCAGCAGGGGCATTACATGCTTACATGCTTTACCCTGGTAGGTGTAAATTGTGTCTCTTCCTAGCTTGTTTGCCCTGTGCCTGTTATTAACGTTACCACTTGTGTTTGATTCATTACATGCGTTATTTTTAACTTTTTCCCCTCAGGGTGAGTGTGGGATGTTCATCTTTCATATCAAAAAGGAGCCTCTTGGGAGGGAGGGAGGCAGTCTGGCCAGAATGGTTTAGAGGAAGGGTGGATTAAGTTCATGAGAACTGGATTGGAGCCTTGGTTTGACCAGATTAGCTGTCTGACTGGGCACGTTATTTCACCTTTCTGAGCCCATTTCTTCACATGTAAAATGGAGATGTTAATGTTCTCCTCCCTTTTCCATAGAAAATAATTTTGGGTAATTTGAATTTATGGGTGTTTTTTGCAAGTAGTTTAGTGTAGAAGTCACAAATTTTCACAGAACAAATGGTTCAGGCCAAACTGATGTTCTTTTTTTTTTTTTTTAAAGATTTTATTTATTTATTTGAGAGAGAGAATGAGATAGAGCATGAGAAGGGGGAAGGTCAGAGGAAGAAGTAGACTCCCTGCTCAGCAGGGAGCCCGATGCGGGACTCAATCCCGGGACTCCAGGATCATGACCTGAGCCGAAGGCAATCGCTTAACCAACTGAGCCATCCAGGCGCCCCAAACTGATGTTCTTAATGATTAATAGCTTATTTGATGAACTTTTACTGGCTCTGGTTTTAAAATTTTGACTAGAGGTGTAGGATATTGTGAATTTTTCTTTTTTATTCTATTGCTATTTTTCTGTTTGGAATGAAAACTTTTTTTTTTAATGAAATACATGATTATATTTGTTTTGAAAAAAAGTAAAGTCATAGGTAATACCAAACTCTCTTCTGATCATCTTCTCCTGATCCTTTTCCACATTCTGCTGTTAATAGTTTTGTGTCTGCCTTCTTGATTTTTTTCTTTGTATTTGTGTACTTATATATGTGCTTATGGAAGCTATACAGTGTTGAGAATATACACATTTTTACCACTCATCACTTCTCACTGAGTCCCAGCGGCACGGAGAGCTCTCTGCCTCATTCTCTCTGGTCGCTGCATGGTGAAAGTGTCCACTGCAGCCGTTTCCCACATTGGTGGGCTTTAGAGGTTTTTTTTTTTTTTAATTGCCAGTAATTCAGCTTGCTTAGTTTGGTATAATAAAGTACTGTGTTCTTAGAAGCTTTTAGAAGTACACTGTTTGCTGCAGAAATAGGTAAATGCTAAATTATAAGCTGGATTCTTTTGTTCTTTGTTGTTTGCATGTAAAATACAACTGTTAAGCAGTGGAAAATACCTTTTTTTTCCAGAAAACTTTTCATTTATCTCCTTTTCAAATGATGTATAACATACGACATTTTTAAGCTCCGTTAAAAATGAACAGTTATTTAGCAAATCTTTTTAATTGTAAAATACAAATAAGATTTATTTTTAAACAATTTAAAAAATTAATAAGCTTTATTTCATGGAGCAGTTTAAGGTTCACAGCAAGATTGAGGCCAAAGTAAAAAAGTTCCCATATACTCCCGTCCCCCAGTAATCCCCACCATGGACATCAGCACCAGAATGGTACATCCGTTACAATCCGTGAACCTACACTGGCACGTCATTATCCACTCCAAATCCACAGTTTAGGGTTCACTGTCAGTGTATATTCTGTGGGTTTTGACAAATGTAGAATGACATATATCCACCATTATAAGATCCTACAGAATAGTTTCGCTGCCTTTGAAATTCTCCGTGTTCTGCCTGTTCTTTCCTGCCTCCCACCTTAACCCCCAGCAACCACTAATCTTTTTATCGTCTTTAGGGTCTTGCCTTTTCTAGAATGTCATAGTTGGAATCACACAGTATATACCATTTTTGGACTTTTTTTTTTTTCCACTTAGTAATATACATTTAAGGTTCCTTCATGTTTTCATGGCTTGAGAACTCACTTCCTTTTAGTGCTGAATAAATATTCTGTGGTCTGTATGTACCACAGCTTATTTATCCATTCGCTTACTGAATGACATCTTGGTTGCCTCTGAATTTTGGCAGTTATAAAGAGAAAAGTTGCTATAAACATCTGTGTGCAGGTTTTTGTGTGAACATAAGTTTTCACTTCATTTGAATAGATAACAAGCACAGTTACTGGATTGTATGGTAAGGGTATGTTTACCTTTTTGAGAAACTGCCAAACTGTCTTCCAGAGTGGCTGTATCATCTTGCGTTCCCACCAGCAGTGAATGAGAGTTCCTTTTGCTCCACGATCTTGCCAGCATTTGGTGGTGTCAGTGTTTTGGACTTTGGCCTTTCTGATAGGTATGTAGTGGTATCTTTATTTATTTACTTATTTAGATTTATTTATGTGTGTGAGAGGGAGACACACACAAAAGCAGGGGGAGGGGCAGAGGGAGAGGGAGAAAGAATCTCAGCACACCCCCCACTCAGCATGGAGCCTGACACAGGGCTTGATCTCACAACCCTGAGATCATGACCTAGGCTGAAACCAAGAGTTGGACGCTCAGCTAGCTGAGCCACCCTGGCAGCGCCCCCTTTTTTGTATCTCATTGTTTTAAATTGCAGTTCCCTAATGACATACGATATTGAGCATCTATTCATATGCTTATTTGCCATCTGTATATCTTTTTTCTTTTTTTTTAGGTAGGCTTCTTGCCCAGGGTAGAGCCCAACGTGGGGCCTGAACTCAGGACCCTGAGATCAAGACTTGAGCTGAGATTAAGAGGCAGACGCTTAATCAGATGAGCCACCTAGGCATACCTGTATATCTTCTTTAGTGAGGTGTCTGTCAGGGTTTTGGTGTTGTATCTAAAAAGTCATTGCCATAGCCCAAGCTTTCTTAATTTGGACTGGTATAACAAAATTCAAAGACTGGGTGGCTTATCAACAACAGAAATTTACTTTGCACAGTTCTGGAGGCTAGAAATCTGAGATCAGGGTGCAAGCATAATCAGGTTCTAGTGAGGACTCTAATTTATTGCAGACAGGCATTTTCTCATCATATCTTTATATGGCCAAAAGAGGGCAAGGGAGCTCTCTGGGGTCCCTTTTATAATGGTACTAATCCTGTTTATGAGGGCTCCACCCTCATGACCTAATCATCTTCCAAAGGCTTCACTTCCTAATACTGTCACCTTGTGGGTTAAGATTTCTGCATATGAATTTTGAGGGGACAAAAATACTGAGTTTATTGCACAAGGTCATCTAGGTTTTATCCTTTGTTATCTTCCGGGAGGTTTATGGTTTTGCATTTTATATTTAGGTCTCTGATCTGTTTGGGGTTAATTTTTGTGAAGAGTACAAGGTCTGTGTCTAGATTAATTTTTGCATGTGATGTTCCAGCGCCATTTGTTGAAAAGACTATCTGCTCCATTGTCAAAGATCAGTTGATTGCATTTATGTGCATCTGTTTCTGGGCTATTTGTCCTGTTCCATTGATCTGTTTGTCTGCTCTTTTATCAGCACCACACTGTCTTGATTATTGCAGCTTTATAGTAAGTCTTGAAGTTGAGGAGTGCTAGTCCTCCAACTTTGTTCTTTTCAATATGGAGTTTGCTGTTTGGGGTCTTTTGACTCTCTGTGTAAACTGTGAAATCAATTTGTCAGTATCCACAATATAACTTGTTGGGATTTTGATTGTATTTGATTGGAATTGTTCCTGATCTCAGTAGGAAAGCTTTGAGTTTCTCACCTTTAAGTATGATGTTTGGGGGCGCCTGGGTGGCTCAGTTGGTTAAGTGACTGCCTTCGGCTCAGGTCATGATCCTGGGGTCCCGGGATCGAGTCCCGCATCGGGCTCCCTGCTCGGCGAGGAGTCTGCTTCTCCCTCTGACCCTCCCCCCCTCTCATGTGCTCTCTCTCTCTCTCTCAAATAAATAAATAAAATCTTTAAAAAAAAAAAAAAACTATGATGTTTGGTGTAGGTTTTTTGTGGATGTTCTTTATAAGGTTGAGAAGCTCACCACTATTCCTAGTTTGCTGGGAGTTTTTAGTCACAAATGAGTGTTGGATTTTGTCAAATGCTTTTTCTGCATATATGGATATGATCATGTGATTTTTTTTTTCTTTAGGCTGTTGACATGAATTACGTTAATTGATTTTTTTTTAAATGCTTTTTTTTTTTTAAAAGATTTTATTTATTTATTTGCGAGAGAGAATGAGAGAGAGCGAGCACATGAGAGGGGGGAGGGTCAGAGGGAGAAGCAGACTCCCTGCCGAGCAGGGAGCCCCATGCGGACTCGATCCAGGGACTCCAGGATCATGACCTGAGCCGAAGGCAGTCGCTTAACCAACTGAGCCACCCAGGCGCCCTTAATTGATTTTTGAATGTTAAACCAGTCTTGCATACCTGGGATAAATCTTACTTGGTTTATAATTCTTTTTATATGTTGTTGGATTTGATTTGCGTATCTTTTGTCAAGGATTTTTGCATTTGTGTTTATGAGAGATACTGAACTGTAGTTTTCTTGTAAAGTCTTTGTCTGGTTTGGATACTACCATAATGCTTGTCTCATAGAATGAGTTAGGAAGTATTCCTTCTGCTACTGTTTTCTGGAAGGGATTGTAGAGAATTGGTATCATTTCTTCCTTAAATGTTTGGTAGAATTCATGAGTAAACCCATCTGGGCATGGTATGTTCTCTTTTGGCAGGTTATTAATCACTGATACATCTTTTTTAATAGATACAGACCTAGTCAGATTGTCTATTCTTGTGTGAGTTGTGACAGATGGTATCTTTCAAGGAATTGGTTCATTTCATCTTGGTTATCACATTAGTGGCCGTAGAATTGTTCATCCTTTGGTTATCCTTTTTTTTTCCCCCCTTAAGATTTTATTTTTAAGCAATCTCTACACTCAACGTGGGGCTTGAACTCATAATCCCAAGATCAGGAGTTGCACGCTCCTCTGACTGAGCCAGCCAGATGCCTCTGTTATCCTTTTATCTGGAACGATATACCCTTTCATTTCTGATATTAGCAATTTGGGTCTTTTTTCTTTGTTTTTTAAGATTTTATTTATTAGAGAGAGAGCACAGGTAGGGAGAGAGGGAGAAGCAGACTGCCTGCTGAGCATGGAGTGGGGCTTGATCTCAGGACCCTGAGATTATGACCTGAGCCAAAGGTAGACGCTTAACCGACTGAGCCACCCATGCTCCCCGGTTCTTTTTTCTTTATCCTAGAGAAAGGCTGATATATTTTACTGATCTCCACACCCCGCCCCGAGAACCAGCTTTTGATTTTGTTGATTTTTCTCTTACTGATTTCTGTTTTCAGTTTCATTGAATTCTCTAATATTATTTGTTTTCTGCTTGCTTTGGAATTAATTTGCTCTTTATCTAGATTCTTAAGGTAAAAGCTTAGTTTATTGACTTTAAAAAAAATTTTTTTTTTTTTTAAGATTTTATTTGATAGAGAGACACAGTGAGAGAGGGAACACAAGCAGGGGGAGTGGGAGAGGGAGAAGCAGGCTTCCCACGGAGCAGGGAGCCGGATGGTGGGCTCGATCCCAGGATCATGACCTGAGCTGAAGGCAGACGCTTAACCACTGAGTCACCCAGGCGCCCCTAAAATCTTTTTTTTTAATATATCTTTTAGGTGCTATAAATTTCCCTCTAAGTACTGCTTTTGCTGTCCCCCAAATTTTGAAATTTGAAAAAAATTAAAAATTTTTTTAAAGTTCTCTTGAGATTTTTTTTCTTTGATTCATGTCTTCTTTACAGGTGCTGTTTAATTTTCAAGTACTTTGGGGATTTTCCAGATCTCTGTTACTGATTTCTAGTTTAATTGCATTGTGGTCTGAGCAGACACTGTGTGATTGCTCTTCTTTTAAATTTGTTACAGTGTATGGGAGACTATGGACTCTGAGAAACAAACTGAGGGTTCTAGAGGGGAGGGCGGTGGGCGGATGGGTTAGCCTGGTGATGGGTATTAAAGAGGTCACGTATTGAATGGAGCACTGGGTGTTATATGCAAACAATGAATCATGGAACACTACATCAAAAACTAATGATGTATGGTGATTAATAACATAATAAAATAAAATAAAAAAAAATTTGTTACGGTATGTTTTATGTGTGGTCTGTCTTGGTGAGTGTTCCATGTGAGTTTAAGAAGAATGTGTCATTGCTGTTGTTGGATGTAGTCTGTACATGTGAGCCTGGGCCCCCGATTGAACTCGAGTGCTTCTCAACTTTTTCTCTCCTTAGATGGGACAGGATGGTTAGAAGGGTCTGAAGTTGGGTATTTCCCTTCCTTCAGATGGGGTAGGCTCTGATAAAATAGTTTCTGCTGAGGACAGAAAAGAACAGAAAACTGGCATATTTCAGAATTGTTCTCTTCCCCTCCCGGAAGCAGGAGATTTTTCAACTGTATTCACTCTTAGGACCTGGTAGAACTCCTGAAGGTAGAACTCCCAATCCTCCTGGCTTTTCTAAGTCTGTGAGTTGGTCTGCGGCCATACCACCCTGAACACGCCCGATCTCGTCTGTCAGTCTGTGAGTTGTTCTCACTGAGCCGCCAGCAGTTTGTTGGTTTTAGTTCAGGTTTTCCTGCCCTGGTGGTAGGTCCATGGGAGGTTTTGGTTCACAGGTCTCTGCTCTGGTAAGTTGTCATTCTCTGTATTGGCCTTTCTTTCTCCACAATCTTGGGGGCAGCAGTTTGCCTTATGACCGAATTTCTCTGATGACCCTAAAAAGAACTGTTGATTCTTTAGTTGTTCAGCTTTTTACTCTTGGTGAGGACAGAGTGGCAGCTTCGAAGCTCCTTAACGTGCTGGACGAGAAACTGGAAGTTCCGTTTATGTGTCCAGTTTGTGTCCAGTTCATCGGCATCAAGTACATTAACATTGTTGTGTAACCTTCACCGCTGTCCATCCTCAGACATGTTTTCATCTTCCCAAACTGAAACTCCATACCCATTAAATAAATTCCTCTCCATTCCCTCCCTGCCGCAGCCTCTGGCAACCAGCATTCTACTTTCTGTCTCTACAGAATTTGACTACTCTGAGTACTTCATAGCAGTGCAGCCAGATGGTATTTGTCCTTTTGTTGAGTGACTTCAAGCATAGTCTTCGAGGTTCAGCTGTGTTGTAGCATGGATCAGAACTTCTGCCTTTCGAAGGCTGAATTCTGTTCCGTTGTATGTGTGTATGTGTACACCACATTGTGTTTAGTCATGTGGGTACTTGCCTCCATCTCTTGACTATTCTGATTTATGTACTACAAATGCGGGTGTGCAAATATCACTTTGACCATTGTGCTTTCAGTTCTTTTGGGGTATGTACCCAGAAGTGGAATTGCTGGATCATAAACTAATTCTGTTTTTACTTTTTTTTTTTTTTTTTTTTGCAAAACTACTGTACTATTTTCCATAAAAGCTACATCATTTTACATTCCCAGCAGCAGTGCACAGAAGCTCCAGTTTTTCCTCTTAAGCGCATCTTTTTGAGTACCTATCTATGAGCTATAGAAAGGTGTTTAAAACACTATTTGTTGTTTAAATCTTACTGGCAGCAAAAGCCAGGGGAAGAGTTTTCTCTGTAGAATTTACAAGTTCTCTGACACTGTATTTTCTTGGTTTTCTTTTTACCATTTATGGCCTCCTTTTTAATTTCCAGGGTAGTTTCACATTTTGTTCTTCAGCCTTTATTTTCCACACTATGCCTTGTGCAATCTCTAGTTTCATGGCTAAATTTATCAGGTATGTGCTAATGGTGCTCAGATCCGTCTCTAGCCTTGATTTTCTGTTGGGTTCCAGCTGCCTGCAGAGAGCATTTTCATTCATAATCTTTCCGTCCCCAACTCAGTTATGAACCTAGTAGGGTAAGGATTAAATACTAGGACCTTGAGTCCCGTTACTGCCAAATCCTAGTTGTTTGAGCTCTGAGCTTTGGTTTCCTCTCTTGCACAATAGCAATGATATATGTATGAGGATTAAATGATAGTTCATGTTATTATCCACATTACAGCACACATGAGTTGTAGTTAGTAAGTATAACCATAGTTACTATTATCCTTTGTACAAATAATTTTCTCCCCTTTTTGATAAAATTCTTTTTAATTTTCATGAGATTACCGAATTAAAAGGTACTGTCATTTTTTTATTTTTTAAAAGATTTTATTTGTTTATTAGAGCATGCGAGTGAGCATGAGCAGGCGGGGGTAGGGGTGGGGGGAGGAAGGGACAGAGGGAGAAGCAGACTCCTCACTGAGCAGGGAGCCCGACGTGGGGCTCGATCCCAGGACCCTGGAATCATGACCTGGGCCGAAGGCAGACGCTTAACCAACTGAGCCACCCAGGCGCCCCATAATCTTGTATGTCATCATATTCTTCTTTAAAAAGCTCGCACCCATTTAGAGTGTATTAGTGATAGAGGAATATCCCTCTTTCCCCATTCTCCCATCAGTTTTAATTAGTTCTAATTATTTTTTGTTTGCTGATTCATGGGGTATAAAAGAATACCTCATGGATTTTTTAGTTTCAAAAATTAGCCATGGTAAGTGTTTTTCACATGTTAGCTTATGTTTTGATTTTTTTTTTTTTCTTTTTTATGAATGAGTGCTCTGTTCAGATCTTTTGACCATTAGGTTTCGATCTCCTTGGTTCCCCAATAGGCATTGTATAAGCTTAAAAATTATCCCCTGGTGTTTTCAGTTTACTCCCATCCACATTTTGAAAGGACTTCCTGTTCCTTTTTAATTTCTGTGCTTTATATCATTTTTCCTCTCTGGGCTCTGTTTTATGGTCATCACACCTCTGTAGTTGAGAAATAGGCTTATAATAAGCCCCCCAAAACACAGTTATATCAGATAAGTTTACTGCAGTATAATCATGGTTGGGTTACTTAATTTCTTAGTGTTAGTACTTTCAATTATAAATGGAGTTATGAGAAATAAATGTGATTTATTCACCAAAATTTTGGTGTGTCTGCAAAATACCAGGTAGGAAGATGTTTAAGAACATTTAAGAACATCACATTAGCCCCTCCGTAAATGGTGCAGCTGTTGCAGTAGTTCTGCGTGTAGCATAAGCTTCACTTTCAACAGTCTGGGAGGTGGCGCGATAGGAGGAAGAGCGGGCATTTCTAAGTCCCTGGCCTAGCCACTTGCTCGGTTTGTGACCTCAGTCGCTCACTGTCTTTGCACCTCAGATTGCCTACTTGTTTGTAAGAAATGATAGAACTTATATGAGAATGCATATGAATACATTTGGTAAAGATAGATTCTACCGTTATTTTTATTTTTATTTTAAAGATTTTATTTATTTGACAGAGAGACACAGCGAGAGAGGAAACACAAGCAGGGGGAGAGGGAGAAGCAGGCTTCCCGCCGAGCATGGAGCCCCATGCGGGGCTCAATTCCCTGGGATCATGACCTGAGCCGAAGGCAGACGCTTAACAACTGAGCCACCCAGGCGCCCCTCTACCATTTTTTAAAAACTACTTTTTCCTTCACCTTTCTTTCTTTTTTTTTTAAAGATTTTATTTATTTGACAGAGATACAGGGAGAGGGGGAACGCAAGCAGGGGGACTGTGAGAGGGAGAAGCAGGCCTCCCGCGGAGCAGGGAGCCTGATGCGGGGCTCCATCCCAGGACCCTGGGATCATGACCCAAGATGAAGGCAGACGCCCAACGACTGAGCCAACCAGGCACCCCTCACCTTTCTTTGCAAATACGTATTGTATCTTATAAGCGCTTTATTGAGACATAACGCACAAATACAGTTCACACACTTAAGCATACTGTTGATTTTTTTTTTTAGTATATTCACAATATGTGCAGCTATCACTACAGTCATGTCTAGATTATTTTCATTATTTGAAGAAGAAACCCCATATTTTTTAGCAGTCACTCCCATTTCTTTCCCATCCCCTTGACCCCTGTAATCACTGATCTACTTTCTGTCTCTATGGGTTTGTCTATTCTGGACATTTCACATAAATGGAATCATAGAATATATGGTCTTTTGTGACTGGCTTCTTTCCCTTAGCAGTGTTTTCAAAGTTCATGTGTGTTGTACCATATTCCAGTACATTTTTTTTTTTGCTAAATATTTGTCGTATGGCAATACCACCTTATATTTATTCATCAATCAGTTGATGAATATCTGAGTATTTCTACTTTTTGACTGATGAATAATGTTTCCGTGAACATTCTATGTGTACAAATTTTTCTGTGGACACAGACTTTCATTTCTCTTGGATATATACCTAGGAGCAGACTTGCTAGGGTTATAAGGTCTTAAAGGGTTTAAGAAAAAACTTTGGAAAAACTGCCAAAATAATCTCCAATGTGACTGTATCATTTTACACTCCCAGCACTGTGAGAACTTCAGTTTTTCCACATCTGTGTCAACTCTTGTTACTGTATGTCGTCTTGCTTGTAGCCATGTTAGTGTGGGTATTTCGTGGCATTGCATGGTTCTGGATTGAATTTCCCTGATGGCTGATGACATTGAGTATTTTTTTTAGTGTGCCTAATAGCCATTTGTCTATCGTCTTTGCAGATATGTCTATTGAAATTATTTGCCAATTTTTAAATTGGGTTGCTTGACTTTTTATTATTGAGTTGTGTTTCCCACATATTATAAGTCCTTATTAGATGTACAACTTGCAAATACTTTCTCCCATTCTTTAGATTGTCTTTGCATGTTCTTCATAGTGTCATTGAAGCACAAACATTTTTACTTCGATGAAGCCCGATTTATCTGTTTGTTCTTTAATTTCTTATATTTTTGGTATCATCTAAGAAGGCTTTGCCTCATCTAACGTCACAAAGATTTACTCCTGTTTTTTCTAAGAGTTTTGTTTACATCATTTTAAAGACTATTTTTTTAGGGCTTTTTAAGGTCACAGCAAAATTGAGGGAGAAGGTCAGGGATTTCCCATATACCTACTGTCCCCCCACCCCCTTACATACTACGCACAGCCCCTCCCATTACCAGCATCCCAGAGTGGTGCATTTGTTACAATTGATGAAGCTACATTGACACATCACATTTACTCAGAAGTCCATAGCTTACATTATGGGCTCTTGGTGTTGCACATTCTGTTTGGTTAAATGCATAATGACATGTATCCATCATTATGGTATCATACAGAGTATTTTCACAGCCCTTAAAATTCTCTATCCTCTGCTTATTCACACCCATCCCGCAACCACTGACTTTTTAAATGTCCATGCTTTTGCCTTTTCCAGAATGTCCTATGGTTGGAATCACAGTTTGTAACCTTTTTAGATTGGCTTCTTTCTCTTAGTAATATACATTTAAGGTCCATGACTTTTCATGGCTTGCTACCTCATTCTTTTTACTACCCAATAATATTCTGTTGTCTGGATGGACCACAGGTTATTTATCCACTCACCTACTGAAGGACATCTTGGTTGCTTCCAAGTTTTGGCAATTACGGATAAGTTTGCTTATAAACATTTGTGTGCATGTTTTTGTATAGACCTAAGTTTTCTGAGGAACACAATTGCTAGATGGTGTGGTATTTTTAGTTTTGTAAGAAACTGCTGGACTATCTTCCAAAGTGGCTGCACCATCTTGCATTCCCACCAGCACTGAGTGAGAGTTCCTGGTGCTCCACAGTGTTGTCAGCATTTGGTGTCTTTTTTTGGATTTTGGCTGTTCTAATAGGTATGTGGTGGTGTCTCACTGTTGTCTTAATTTGTATTTCCCTCATGACAAAATGTGGAGCATCTTTTCAGATGATAATATCATTTTTAATGACTATATTTCTTTTTTTTAAGATTTTATTTATTTGAGAGAGAGTGAGCAAGAGAGAGAGCACAAGCTGAGGGGGAGATGCAGAGGGAGAAACACACTCTCTGCTGATCAGGGAACCCGCCGCAGGGTTCGACCCCAGGACCCTGGGATCATGACCTGAGCTGAAGGCAGATGCTTAACCGACTGAGCCACCCAGGGCCCCTAATGACTATATTTCCTTGGATGGATAAAAGAACCTTGGTGCAGATAAAATCATTGTTATTTATTGTTGGATATTTAGGTGGCATGTATTTGTGAATGACCTGGATTATTTGTCTTGTGATAGTCCCCACAGTGTCCTTTGTGTCCTCTATATTTAGACATTTCTCTTTTCTGTTTTAAACTTTTCGGACGTTGTTATGTATAAGACTTTTTACTTAGGATAAAGTCATAGAAGTTGAATAATTGGGTCAAAAGATGTGAAGAATTCAACAGCTTTTGATATCTAGGAGCAGAACAGTTATGCAAGCCAGTTTCATATTAAGAAATTTAAACATCTTTTTAAGAAAGATTTTATTCATTTATTTGAGAGAGAGAAAACACGAGCAGGGGGAGGGGCAGAGGGAGAGGGGAGAAGCTGAGCAGGGAGGTTTACGGCAGGAGATCATGACCTGAGCCAAAGGCAGACACTTAACTTACTGAGCCATCCAGGTGCCCCTAAAAATCTTTTTTATTAGGGGAAGATTTTAACATGCACAAACATATACAGAATAGTATAATGACCCTTCATTTACGGAGCTCCAAACAACCGTACACCGGAGGACACTGCTGTCTCACTTCCTCCCCCATTCCTCACTCCTGTATTACTAGTTTAAAACTCTATTGAATTATAATAGAAATACAGAAAAGACTCAAATTGTAATAAGTTTCACAAGCTGAAATGCACCTGGGTAATTGGCATCCCAGATGCCCCCATTTGTCTGCGTCCCTTTAATACCCTCCCAGTATCCTGACATCTACCTGAACTGAGTTTGCCCAGTTTTGTTCCTTAAATAAGTGGACTCTTAGAGTATGTTAGCTTGTGTCTGAGTTCTTTCTCTTGGCAGTGTGTACAGGATTATCCATTATTGCATGCCGTTGTTGACTATTTGTTCTCGTTGCCATATGAAATTTTCTTGTATGAAATTACTCTGTTGTTGGTGGACATCTAGAGAGATGGCAGTTTTGGGCTGTTACAAATAGTGCTGCTCTGAACATTTAAAGTGTGTTTTTTTGGTGGACATACATATATACTGCTGTTGGGAACATATCTGGGAGTAAAATCGCTAGGTCCTAGAGGTATGCGTACATTTGGTTTTGGAAAACTGTGTCTGCACCTCCTGAAGTGGTTGGCCCAAATGAAATTACACTTCTACGAGCGGTGTGTCAGACTTTCACTCACTCCTTATCATCTCCGACAGCTCATGTTTTCCATCCTTTTCATTGTAGCTACACTTCAGCTGTGTAGTGATATCTTATGATAGATTTAATTTGCGCTAGTGAGGTCAAGAACCTTTTTAAGCTTTTTTATTGGTTATTTGGATACCACCCCCTTTTTTTTAAGGATTTTATTTATTTATTTGACAGACAGCGAGAGAGGGAACACAAGCAGGGGGAGTGGGAGAGGGAGAAGCAGGCTTCCCGCTGAGCAGGGAGCCTGATGCGGGCTCGATCCCAGGACCCTGGGATCATGACCTGAGCCGAAGGCAGCCGCTTAATGACTGAGTCACCCAGGCGCCCCTTGGATACCCTTTTTTTATGAAGAGTGTATTTTAAAGTCTTTTGTTTTTTTTTTTTACTGCGTTATTTGTTTATCTTATCCTATTAGCTCTCTGTTGTTGCATAACAGATCATCCCTAAACTTGTAGTGGCTCATAACAACAAAAAAACCCTTTACAGGGCGCCTGGGTGGCTCAGTTGGTTAAGCGACTGCCTTCGGCTCAGGTCATGATCCTGGAGTCCCGGGATCGAGTCCCACATCGGGCTCCCTGCTCGGCAGGGAGTCTGCTTCTCCCTCTGCCCTCTTCCCTCTCGTGCTCTCTGTCTCTCATTCTCTCTCTCTCAAATAAATAAATAAAATCTTTAAAAAAAAAAAAAAAAACCCTTTACTATCTCAGCTTCTGTGGGAGAGGAACTTGTGTCCGCCTCTGAAGGCTTGACTGCAGTTGGAAGACCCTTCCCAAGGTGGCTCACTTACACGCATGGCAACTCGGTCCTGGCTGTTGGTGGCAGACCACAGTTCCTCTTCATGTGGGCCTTTGTCGGGGATCCTCCGTGTCCTGTCCTCAGGACATATTTTCAAACATGACGCTTGGTAGGATTTCTTTTATTTTGGATATGAGTTTTTCAGGAGATCTAGGTGTGCTGAATGTCTCCACCTGCTCTTTGGGTTTCCATTGTGTCATTTGAAGAGAAGTCATTATGAATGCAGTTGAGTTTATTACTTTTCCCTTTATGGTTAGTTCTTTCCATATTACTTCGAAGAAAATCCCAAAATAATTATTTTGTTTCTTCTGTATATATGTTACTACACAACACACACGCATCACACACACTATCTTTCAAAGATAAACACTTTTTTTGTTGTTTAACCATAATACAACCACAAAACTCTCATCTAAAAAAACAAAAACCCACACAGTAGTTGCTTAGTATTATCCAATACCCAATCAGAGTGAAATTTCCAATTGTCTCAAATATTATAATTTTTTGGTACAGTTTTCTAATTTTGGCAAATCAGGATCCAAATAGGGTCTGCCAGTTTTTTTTTTTTTTTTAAGATTTTGTTTATTTATTTGAGAGAGAGACAGAGACAGAGACACAGAGAACAAACAGGGGAGGAGGGGCAGAGGGAGAAGGAGAAGCAGGGGCTTCATCCTAGGCCTCTGGGATCATGACCTGAGCTGAAGGAACTGAGTGAACCACCCAGGCGCTCCGGTCTACTGGATTTTTAAAAAAAAAATCGATAGATTCCCCATTTGTCACTCTTTTTCCCCTCTTGCCCTCTTTCTGTGGAAGACCTGGATTGTTTTGTGGTGTCGCACAGTTTTCTATATCCTGTTAGCAGGTAGCTGTAAGTTTCTCTGTTTGAGGGGTAAACTTTGTTGTACTCTCACTGGTGTTGTTGCTTCTTTGGTTGTGATCTGTCTCTGGAGGTTGAATGAGGACCTAAATTGAAATTTTTAAAGGGCTTCCAACCTAAATCACATTAAAATTCATTCAGGTTAGAGTTGTTCTGTACTTAAAATGTAGTGATCGTTTTCAGAGTGTGCATTCTACTTACTCCATCACTTTCTGTGTTTGCGAGGTCATCTGAGAGTGCATTTTCTGTGTTTTCTGTAGAATGGCAACACACTGACTGTACACCTTGTCATCTTGAGCATATACCACACCCTCTCCAGGGGTTTAATAATGTTGCAGGGCATAACAAAAAAACGGGTCCAGCTCTCATTACTTAGACTTTCCATGTTTATCCTCTACTTGCTTTTTTCTCTTTGTACTGTCCACTGACTTTCCTTCTCTTGTGACTGATTTTTTGAGTTGTAATAACCAATGTTTCAAGAGTTGATGAGTCAGAATCTTAAGTTATTTTTAGGTGAGCTTGAATTTCCAGTCTTCCCCAGTCTCTGTCTTTCTCTTCTGACAGAAATTTTGACCATGAGAAATTAGAAAAATTAATGATGGGGGCACCTGAGTGGCTCAGTCGTTGAGCGTCTGCCTTTGGCTCGGGTCATGATCCCAGGGTCCTGGGATCGAGCCCCGCATCCGGCTCCGTGCTCTGCGGGAAGCCTGCTTCTCCCTTTCACACTCCCCCTGCTTGTGTTCCCTCTCTTGATGTGTCTGTCTCTGTCAAATAAATAAAATCTTTTTTTTTTTTTTAAAGATTTTATTTATTTGACAGAGAGACAGCGAGAGAGGGAACACAAGTAGGGGGAGAGGGAGAGGGAGAATCAGGCTTCCCGCCGAGCAGGGAGCCCGATGCGGGGCTCGATCCCAGGACCCTGGGATCATGACCCAAGCCGAAGGCAGACGCTTAACGACTGAGCCACCCAGGCGCCCCAAATAAACAAAATCTTTAAAAAAAAAAAAAAGAAAGAAAAATTAATGATGACGTGATTAGAATGAACATTAAAGATTATTTAAGATGCATGTGTGTCTACAGTTTAAACATAGAAAATTTTAATACCAGATATATTGGAAAGTGTCATCCACCTTCAAGTAAACAATTATATTTTTAGTGTTTTGTTTTTAGGTGAGCACACATTGATGATACTGAGTCTTGGCCATAATTCGCTCAGCAAATATCTCAGTGCCTGCCCAATGCCAGGCCCAGCACTTTTCATGCTTTAGTCATACATGGTTAAGAAAGATGGCCAAGGGGGCACCCAGATGGCTCAGTTGGTTAAGCGTCCGACTCTTGAACTCAGCTCAGGTCTTGATCTAAGCGCCATGAGTTCTCAAACCCCACTTTGGGCGTGGAGCCTACTTTAGGGGAAAAAAAAAAAAAGATGGCCATGATGGTGTTGGTGCTCTGTGAAATGCTCAGGACAGTATCTCAGTAAGGGATATAATCAGGCTACACACATAATCTTAAATTTTTCTACATGTAATCAATATAAAAATTATTTTTTATTTTTTATTTTTCTTAACGGTTTTATTTATTTATTTGACAGAGACACAGTGAGAGAAGGAACACAAGTAGGGGGAGTGGGAGAGGGGGAAGCAGGCTTCCCCGCTGAGCAGGGAGCCCGATGTGGGGCTTGATCCCAGGACCCTGGGATCATGACCTGAGCCAAAGGCAGACGCTTAACAACTGAGCCACCCAGGCGCCCCCCAAATTATTATTTTTTAAAAAGACTATTTATTAGAGAGAGAAGGCACCTGTGAGTGGGGGCCGGGGGGGCAGAGGGAGAGAATCCTCAAGCTGACTCCCTGCAGAGCACGGAGCCTGAAGCGGGGCTCAATCCCACCACCCTGAGATCATGACCTGAGCTGGAATCAAGAGTCAGACACACAACTGATGAGCCACTCAGGTGCCCTATAAAAATTATTAATGAGATATTTTCACTTCTGTTTTTTGTACTAAGCCTTTGAAACCAAGTGTGTATTTTCTGCTTACAGCATACCTCAGTTCAAATTACATTTCAAGTGCTCAGAAGCCTTACGTGGCTGCTGTAGTGGACCACATCGATCAGAATTATTATCATAGCTCATGTGGAGTAGTAGGGGATACTGACTAGGAACCCAAGTAGACAGTGGCTTAGAGAAGCCAGAGGAGACACAGGGAGATGAACTAGGAAGTGGTTTCTGATCTCTGGGTGTTGGCAGAAGAAAATGGAAGAGGGGAGACACTCAGAAGATGGGGAATTGGATGAATTGGATTAGGAGGGAAAAGAAGAGCCAGGGCAGTTTCTAGGCTCTGTCTTTCACAACTGGGGTGTGCCTTTTCTGAGACAGGGAACACTTGGGGAGGAAAAGGTTTGGTTGGTGGTCAGTGTTGGTATATGGTGGACGAAAAAAGGCTTTGTTTTGGAGATACTCAATTTGATGTGCTTGTGACACATCCAGGGGGGAAATGTCTGCTTAGCAGTTGAGTGCATGTGTTTGAAGTGCAAAAACGGTGTTTTGGTTTTATAAATTTGTTATCTCATCTGTGTTTATAGAGGTATTTTTAAAACCCACTGAAATGACTTCATTTGTTCAACAGAAGTTTTGTTTGTTTGTTTTTTTTAAGTCTCCTGGGTTTTGTTTCCGTTGCTGGGGCAACAGCATGAATGGAACAAGTGTGAGTTGACACCCCAACCAATGTGGTCAGCTCCAGAGATTGTAATAGGTAGTGTCCACGGTCTGAACCCTGCATCAGCTTCTACCTTAGTAGGGGTGTAGAGGGGAAGAAAGGAGAGGAGGAAACCTTCAGTAGAGGAGACTAAAGTAGCCAGTGAGAAAACAAGGAGCCTATGATACCAAAGAAGCCAAGTGAGGAGAATGTTCTAATAAGGAGGGTCTACTGGTCAGCTGTATTGAAAGCTGCTGAGAGTGAGGGTAAGATGAGGACAGAAAGAGTTTCATTTGGATTTGGTCCCATCTGGAGGTCACTGGTGACTTGAAAGAGCAGTTTCAGTTGAGTGGTACAGATAGACACCAGATTGGAATGAGTTGAAGAGGGAATGCTATCAGACAAAGGGTTCATTTTCTTATTTTGAAATAACCACTACAAATCATTGAGAAGACCAGCCCAATAGAAAAATGCACAAAGGATATAAACAGTGGGCAGAAAAGTGAAGTGTTAAATGGCTCTCAAACATACCAACAGTGCTCAGAAGAGAAAACCAGCAAGGACAAGGGTGTGGGGCTGTGACGTTCCAGAGTTACTGGTGGGAGTCTGGATAGGTATGACCTCCATGGAGAGCCATTTGCCTGCCATTATGTTCTAATTAGAAATGCACACTTGATCCGACAGCTTCTCTCCAAGGAAATCTGGCATTTGTTTGTAATAGTAAAAATTGAAAACTAACTGGTCATCAGTGATAGCCTAGTTAAATCAGCTATAATGCAAGGGAAAGTCTGTATCAGGTAAAACATTTTATTCTGCAAGAAAGTCGAATTTGTTTTTTCCTACCATACTATTAATCAAACTCTTTGAAAGTGATTTTTTCCCTTTCTAAAGATGGAGAAAAATGTTAGGTCTGGTATGGGCCACAGAAGGTATTTGTAAATGTGTCTTTGAAGAGCTATGTTAAGCTTTTCATTTCTGCCTTGATCTTCTGCCTGTTAACACATTTCACATAAGTTGTTAATCTAAATTCCCTTCTCTAGATACCTGTTAGGATTCTTTTCCAAGGACCCTGTCCTGTTTTATATATGTACCCACAGGAAGGGTGGGTGTGGTGTATCTTAAGCTTAGTGGATGAATTCACACTCCAGTTTACCTTACAGCACCTGAAATTAACCACAGCTCCTATCAAAAGGGTATTAAGTTGTACTTGGTGTGGGTCATTGGCAAAGCAAGCATGTGATAATGTTTGAAAGCCCCGAATGTAGCAGTGGGGATTATACTAGTCTGATGTAGGAGGAAGACTTTCTTGGTCCATGGTTTTTTTTTTTTTTTTTTAATTTATTTTTTTTCTTGGTCCATGTTTTATGGGGGAAAGAGACAGTACAAACCTTTGTGAGCTCTATCTTCCACTGACCTCTCTGCAGTTTGGCGGCCTTTGGGATAGTGTGTTCACATGTAGACTTAAAGCAAAATGGAAAACCAGGCACACCCGAGGAGACCAAATCAGTTTCCTAGCAGAATACATTGATACTGTACCTGGGACTCTATACTTAAAGATCTTGTTTAAATTTAATTTCTTAAGAGTTTGATCAAGACCGTGGTTATTCATCGATTCCTTTTTCTTCATCTCTTTGAGTATCCTGGTTTCACTTATATTTTATATTTCAAGAAGTTTAAGATTTGAAGCATATTAAATGATAATTTAGTCTAATCCTCTCATTTTACAGATAAGAGAGTAAGTTTAGAGAGATGAATTACTTGCTCAGAGGTTGACTAAAGCGAATCTGTGTTCTCCTTAAGTCTTCCCCAGTAAGTTTTGTGATGTGCGGGGGCAGTATGGTAGCTTGCCTCATCTGGTAGAAGTAACCTGCCGTAATTTTGAGGGAGGTGTGGTTGTAATTACATTGCCTCAGTTCTAATGGAGATAATTTATATGCCGCACTAAATTATTTACATTCACAGAGACAATCTAGCTGAACTTTTTTTGTTTTACATTTTTTGTTGTTGTTGTTGTTGAGAAAGTTGCCTAGAGATGTGAACTTACTCATCCAAGATTATAGACCATAAACATTTATTCTATACTTAGTTTTTAAGGTGAGTCAGAGCAGTGATGTCTGGTAGAACTTTGTATAATGATACTCTATCCATCCTCAGTGTGGCTATTTAAATTAAAACAAAATTGCAAATTCAGTTTCTTACTCTTACCAGGTCCTTAATAGCTGTGTGTGACTGGTAGCTACTGTATTGGACAGCACAGTTCTGGGGCACTTACCTTTTTTTTTTTTTTTTTAAACTAGGCTCCACACCCAGCCTGGAGCCCAGTGTGGGACTTGAACTCACGACCCTGAGATCAAGACATGAGCTGAGATTAAGAGTCAAATGCTTAACTGACTGAGCCACCCAGGCGCCCTGCACTTACCCTTTTAAAAACAATTGTTTTGAGAACTGCAGAAGCATCAGTGGTAGAAACCAAGGCTTAGGAGTAAGGATTAGAATTACCAACTGGAAATTAGGCTTGTGTTCAAAGCTAGGAGAAAAACTGTACTCTTGGAGCTTTCAACGGGGCTACAGCTGGTTGTGGCATGGGCCTTTCCTTGGTTCATATTAAGTCCGTTCTTCAGAAAAGTAATCAAGAACCTTTACAAAGATCTTTTCTTTATTATTTCTTTTTCTTTCTATTATCTTGTTTTGCCAGTGAAGATCCCATTCTTGGGTTGAGTTTTCAGTGGACAAATTCTTTTACTTTCATGGTGCTTAGCACATTTTTCAGTCTCTGAACTTCACTTATTATTAATCACTTGGTTACCAGGATGCCCTATAAGAGGTTTTGATGTCTTTCTTGCAGTTGTACTCTGGATTATGGAAATTTCAGCTTCTACATCAAATTTAACTTGATTGTTTATCATGGCTGAGCCAGTTAAGTATAGTTGGCAATTGGGATCGTGTAGTCTTCTGTACCATTGCTCTACATCTCTACACACTGTTGTTGTAACAGGCAGAGTTGGTTCTCTGGGCTTTACTTTGGATGCTAATTTACTAATTAATGACTTGGCTTCATTTTAATAGCAACTTAGATTGGGTTGGCTACATGTATGACTGCAGTGATTTCGGTGTCCATTAGGGCGCATAGCCAGACGATGGTGTAATCCAATCAGGTGCCAAAGTTTTTACCTAAAGTACTTTTCATATATGATTTTGCTTTTAAAAGGTGGTAGTATGGATTTACCTTGGGGCTTTATACTTTAATAGTTTTTTTTTTTTTTTTCATTCTTGGTATAGTGATTTTTTTTTTAAGATTTTTTTATTTATTTGTCCGAGAGAGAGACAGAGTGCGCGAGAGAGTGAGCACACACAAGCAGGGGAAGGGAGAGGCAGGCTCCCTGCTGCTCAAGGAACCCAGTGTGAGACTCGATCCCAGGACCCTGGGATCAGTGACCTAAGCCGAAGGCAGACCCTTAACCAACTGTTGCCACCAGGCATCCCGGTATAGTGATTTTTTATTAATGATTTAGAAGTCTTGGAGTTCTTGCCATGGCTTGTATTAAAAATGATTGGTGTTTCTGAAGTTAGCTGAGTTATGTATGTGGATATTTGTATTTAAATATAAATATTTATATGCAAATATATGTTTAAATTTTTGTTGAAAGATGCCTCTGAAGTCATCCAAATTATTTATTTATGTTTTTTCTCCCAATTATGAGTTGTTTGTGTGCTCATTTTTGATGATTTTTCTATTCAAAATTTTGTGGACTTTTTAAATTATTATTCAGTGTGCTAGACGTTGAGGATAAAATGGTGAACAAGACCTCAAAGAGATGGATTATTTTCCTATCTCTTTATATTCCATCTCTTTGGACTTGGATGTTTTGGAGAACATGTGTGAGAATACTTGCAGAAATGGGATCAAGATCCATATTAAAATGCTGCTCTGATTGAGCTGGCCTACCTGAGGGCTTCCTGATGTTAGTAAGAAGTAGAGTTACTTGCTTTTTTATGTGTTCAGGCTTTGGCCTCTATCACCTGTCTGTAATTAAGAAGGTGTTTATTGTTTGTGCTTGATGTATGATAGAAGGAGAAAATGCTTTCTTGTGTGTTCTGTAATAGCTATGGCTTCCTCTTGTGAATTTGCATCAGTGAGGACTATCTTGGAATTTACATGACAGCACAGAGATTTTCATTGCCTTTTTTCCTAAGATGAGTTAAAACAAAACAAAACAAAACAAAAACCTAGTTCACATAAGGTTTATTTGGAATAAGTTCTTTCTTATTATCCTCAACTATAAAATAGGAATTAGTGCCTATGGGGATTGAAAGCTCTTGTATAACTAGCACAACGGATTTGTAAGGGTAGATGTTCATTCTTGCTATTCTCAAATTCTGTGACTAAGCAAGCACATATTTAGATACTGTTGAGTTGAGAATCTGTTTTTTTCACTGTTTTAGGCTAAACCAGTCCTCATTTCTGACTGGTATTTTTTTTTTTTAAGATTTTATTTATTTATTTGAGAGAGACACAGCAAGAGAGGGAACACAAACAGGGGGAGTGGGAGAGGGAGAAGCAGGCTTCCCGCAGAGCAGGGAGCCTGATGCGGGGCTCGATCCCAGGACCCTGGGATCATGACCTGAGCCGAAAGCAGGTGCTTAACAACTGAGCCACCCAGGCTCCCCTTGATTTCCTTTTTTGAAGGGGCCCCTCTGGATCCATTTCCTCTGATACCAACTGCTATAGACTGAATGTTTGAGAGATACCAACTGCTATAGACTGAATGTTTGTGTCCCCCCCTCAAGATCTGTATGTTGAAAATAATCTTCACATCTCATCAGTGTGATGGTATTGGGAGGGGGGGACCTTTGGGAGGTGATTAGACCATGAGGGTGGAGCCTTTGTGAATGGGATATAAAAGAGACCCTAGAGATTTGCTGGCCCCTTTCTGCCATGTGAGTACACAGCAGAAAGACAGCTGTCGATGAACCAGGAAGCAGGTCCTCACCACACACTGAATCTGCAGATGTTGTGATCTTGGACTTTTCCAGTCTCTAGAACTGTGAGAAGTAAATTTCTCTTGTTTATAAGCCACCAGTATGGTACTCTGTTACAGTGGCCTGAATAGATTAGAACATCAGCATTCTATTATTTACTAGCAACTCCCTACTTTTCCTCCTTTAGCTCTATACACTGTGTTGTTGCTCCCATTTTTTCAATACTCTGCTCTCTGGCCAGGTCCTTTTCTTATGATGTGAAACTTGGGTTTCCTACAAGTTAAATACCTGGGGAGGGTTCCCCCCTTTTTGAGAGGGAAGCACCTTTCATCATCCTCATGGATTCTACCATCATCTCTCTATTTTAACTTTCAAAGCAAACATCTCTTTGGCTTACTTAGCTTTTTTCCCCATGGTCTCATGTCATAGTTTGTCTGGATACTGTCAGTATTAAATTCTTTCCAGGCTGGGATCAGGAACTCTCTGTCTTCATTCCCTAAACAGTGCACGTCTGACTCCTCCCTCACCATCAGCAGCCTCTCAGTACCCTGGGGCTTTAAGCAAATTTTCCCCCCCATTTTACTTGTCTCCCAATTATTCTTTCACCTAGTCCTGCTTAATTCTTTCTGTAATTTAATCGACTAATGTCTGTAGCCACTGGCACCATCTTTAAAGCCTAGATTACTTCATTTTTATATTGGGTTCATAAATTATTGAGGCAGGAAGAATGTTTAGAGTTAAGTAGTCCAACTCTATTTCATAGATGAAGGAATGGATGGATACTCAGGTTAGAAGCCTCAAGTCCAGAGCTAGTGAGTTGCTGATGTTACAGCTGTCTGGTCTCAACGTTTAATACCTTTTCCCAGTTTAGCGTTCTTCTTAACAATTTATTAAGGAAATTTTTTTTGTCAAAGTGTTACACATCCGCAGTTAAGAGTGAGCTAGTTCTAGGAGGTTGGATGAGATAAACAGCCTTCCTTAGCTTCCCCACTCTCTTTTCCCTTTTCCTGAAGGCCAGTGTAATTCTTTGAACTCCTTTAGCCAATTAAAAATATATATATATATTACCTCCCTATATCTTTTTTTTTTTTTTTAAAGATTTTATTTATTTATTTGAGACAGAGAGCATGAGAGGGAGGAGGGTCAGAGGGAGAAGCAGACTCCCTGCCGAGCAGGGAGCCCGATGCGGGACTCGATCCCGGGACTCCAGGATCATGACCTGAGCCAAAGGCAGTCGCTTAACCAACTGAGCCACCCAGGCGCCCTTACCTCCCTATATCTGAAGAGCATATTTGAAGAGTTCATACTCGCATGCTTGTATGCTGATTTTTTTTTTTTTTTAGTTTCAAGTATATCTACTGATTTCCTGTTGTGAAAAGATACAGAAGGTAGGGATTAGCTCTCTCTTCTCCCCTCCCACATTCTAACTTCCCCATCCTTCCAAGATAATTTTACTGCAGTTGTGGTTAAATCAGTACTTAGTTTTATCATTATGACCCTGTATGCTGTTTATATGTTAAGTGGTGAATTACAAATACTTTTCCTAAACAACTTGGTTTTTCTTGGAAGTGTATCACTTTTTACAAAAATTTTATTTGTTTGTTTGGGTAATCTCTACACCCAACATGGGGCTTGAACTCTGACCCTGAGATCAAGCATCACATGCTCCACTGACTGAGCCAGCCAGGCACCCCATTACTTTCTTAAAAAAATATTAATCACCACTTTAGCCTCAGACTTTTAGTCAGTTACATGTTCAGGTATTCCATCAGCTTTATCTTTTTGAAGAACTCTTTCCCTGCTCCAATCTGCCCTGTTTGCCTTCCCTGGTGGGAGCACATTTGTCTCCCGGGATCCTGGCGATTCTTCCTGCCTTTCTCTGTTGTCTTCTCTGTGGTAGTGGAGCACAGTCTCTCTCCTCAGCGTCTTCTCCCAATAAGTTGTGTAGGAGGTAAATCTTTTGACTTTGTGTTTCTTTCTGCATACTTCTTCCTTGATGGTTGGAAATCATTTTCCTTCTGCATTAGTCTATTATTTTCTGTGCCCTTTTAAATATTAGTATTCTGTTGTTTGTTTAGTGGATGTGTTATCTTTCTGAGGATATCAATTATTATTTTTACATGTTCTTTTTTTTTTTGTAATGCTTCCTCCAGCTTGTATTTTTCTATTTGTTTTGCCCTTGACTTTTCATGATAGTGGCTTTCCTGAGATGTCTGGTGATCTTTGGTTTTCCTTCAATTTAAAAGTCAGGGATACGTACCCACAGCACACAAAGTTGAATTATATGAAATTACCATCTTTCCCAGCTTTCTCTGCTGTCTGTGAACATCCTTGGCTCTCAGATCTTCATTTCTACATTACATTCTCCACTAAAAGAACCAGGCCTCCTTGGAAAAATGGATGATTTCAGAGCTGGGGCAGATAATGTTCAAGATGAATCTGGAACATGTTGTTATGCCAGAAAATAAGGAAGTGCTCAAAAAGTATGAAAAGCACACAGGAGTCTGCTTGAAGGGACTCTCACTGTCTGAATGTGGGACAACTTGAGCATCAGAGTGGATAATGGCATTAATAAATAAAAATCTTTGAGTCCATACTGTTAAGGAATTAAAGGATGAGTGGGGAGAAGGGTGCATACCGTACTAAAGTTAGAATGTCATCTAACGGAGGAAGGAACAGTAGACTTAAAAAAAACCCATCACTTCATAACCATCAGAGAACAGTTGATTCAGACAAAAACTGTCAGTGGGTAGTACAACTACTGAGTGAATGTTTTAAGAACATAATCTCAAAATATCTTCCCACAGATTACTTACTCCTTGATTACTTGGTTATTTTACGGTGGAGAAATATAGCACATATCCTCTTAACCAGGTGATCGAAATGTGCTCTCCAATAATAGGACAAATGGACGTCCTCTTTATGTGATACTCTAGGAACAGCAAAACTTCATTTATTCCTGCCAGAAGTGCATACGCTGTATTCCTCAAAAATGTTAGTGAAATGAAAGACAAAGAAATGATGCAGAACTGTTTCAGACAGAAGGGAGTGAAGGAGATAGGACATAGAATCCTGGATGAAGGTAAGGGAGGATTGCCATGAAGGACATGATAGAACATTTGGCAGAATTGGAATATGAATTATTTAATCCATAGTCAGCAAGTACTGTGTTAAATTCCTGACTTTGACATGTGTACTGTGGTTGTGTGAATTAGTGTCCTTGTTTTTAGGAAATACACAGTTAACTGTTTGGCGGGAAGGTCAAGTGATCTGCAGTAACTCTCAAATGTTTGGGGTGTTTGTGGAGAGGGGGATACTCAAGCAAAAGTGACACAGTGATCCGTTGCGAGTCCAGGGGAAGGCTTAGTGGAAGTTTCTTGTACTCCTCTTGGAGCTGTTCAGCAAATTTGTGATGAAAAATGAAAAAAAAAATAGTAGTTTTTAAAAGTGGTAGATTGGAGGCTCCCATCATGGGAGGGGCTCATTGGCTATGAACTTTCCAGCACAGTGACTAGCAGTGCTTCTTTGGTTGGGAAGTCCCCAGTTGTCAGTATTTTCAGGTTCTTTTTTCTCAAGGTCAGTTAGCTCACTCTGAAGACATTCTTGTTTTCAGCCTGGCTGGGAATGTCAGAGCCCAGTAGGAGAATCTGGCTGGAGCTGGGGTGGGCAGTGGGGTGTGCCTGTTTCTCAGCATTTTTTCTGCAGTTCACCCAGTCCCTCTGTCGTCGGGGTGGCAGACTTCCCCAGCTGTGCCGGCTGGGCTCTCCCAGTGCAGAGGCCCGCTTTCACGGCTCGCCGTCCTGTCTTCAGTCGGGCCGGCAGGGGTGGGAGAGGGTGAGGATATTTAGGGATCTAAGTGTTCAGTGAATAACTTTTTCAGCCAGTACTCCTTTTGCTCCCTTCCAGCACCTTTCCAATTTTGTTGCCTTCTCCTGCCTTGTGGATTGTGTCTGTAAAAACAACGCAAAACAACCCAAATAGTCTTTTTACGTAGATCTAGAGGCATTTCAGTGTGTATTCAATATACACTCTTTACTCAGTAGTCCCACTACTGCATTCAGACACTGTTCCATTCTGTTTTCCATTGTTTGGTGTTGTTTCTCATATTCTCACACTTTAGAATTACCATATTTCTTACCATCAGTATTATAGACCCACTCTTTTCCCTTATTAATCTAAGTGAAAAAGAGTATGAGCAATTATAGAGAGTCCCTATTCCAGAAAAGTGGATTAAGTCTCAGCATACTTGTTACTATTTAGTAAGTACCCAGGTTCATAATGCTGTGAGTACATTTAATAACTGTTTTTTCTTTTTGCTTCCCTGGATGGGAGTGTGCGGCATGGTGAGGCAGGCAGTTGGTCCAACTCTGCTGGGAGCCTGTGACCTGCCTACAAGTGGGGGCAGTGGGTGGTCTTGGCAACTAGAAGAAACAATTGCAGATCATCTTTGAGGGTCCTACAACCACTCAAATTTAAATGCTAAATTGTGTGTGTGTGTGCACAAGTGTGCATTTTGTGGAACATGTAAATTCATCAGATTCTTAAAAGGATCTGGAACCCCGAGCACACGGAACGGTTGGAATGGGGCTAGAATTACCTGCAGCATTTAGTGATGGGTCTGAGGGCTCTGGCAGCACACGGTGGTGGCACGTGGTTTCTTGTCATTTAAAGCAAAAATTTAAATGATCAATTACACTTTTTCAAGTGTATGTTCAGAAAGCATTTGGTACAGTGTTTAGAATTAAATCATCTTTTCTTAACCTGGGTTTGTTACTGTTTTGGTTGATTCATTTTATTCTTTTAACAAGCATTCGGCATTGTTTCTATTTATTACCTTATTTGACGGAAAACACTGACTTCAGCGTAGTGAGTTTTATGGAAGAAATGCATCCAGTGAACAGCATATGTTTTGAGATGCCTTGTAGACTGCATTCTTACAGGATTTCTAATTAGCATATTGTCTATAGTTTGAGACTTTTTTTGCAATGTTATCAGTGAAGTGCCTTGGAAGATGGTTTATAGTCCTTTCAAAATGTGTAGCGTTTGATTAATTGACTCATTAGAGACAGAATTTGGCTATGGTTAGTACTTCAGTGACCTCAATATTCTGCTTACATTTCCTGGTGAAAGTTTTGGTATTTAGAGGTATTACATGGGGCTACTTGGCTACTTTTCAAATTTGATTTAGTATTTTTTTTTTTTTTTAAAGATTTTTACTTATTTATTTGAGACAGAGAGAGAGAGCACATGAGAGGGGGGAGGGTCAGAGGGAGAAGCAGGCTCCCTGCTGAGCAGGGAGCCCGATGCGGGACTCGATCCAGGGACTCCAGGATCATGACCTGAGCCGAAGGCAGTCGCTTAACCAACTGAGCCACCCAGGCGCCCTGATTTAGTATTTTAAAGTATGGTGCCATTACAGTCAGCTCTGTGTGGGATAAGAATATCATTGATGTTTTTATAAGATAAAGACAAGAATATGTATGTTTTTCTTATTCACTGATCGTGCCATTATGGTGTCTCTATTTCTGGGTTATTATTTAGTGTAGGATAAAAGCTGAGGTAGAGGATGACCGTGCCTTTCTTTCCTCTTTTCACATGGAAAAAATTTCAGTTAACTAGAACTTTTCAATCTTCTGAGGTGCAGTTCTATGTGAATCAGGACCCTCAACCCGTATCTTTAATGGCAGCTGTCATCAGACCAAAACAGAACATGCTGTTAACATATGCTCTTTTTTCTTTATAGGAGAGCTTCTGTTTTGCTTCCACATCCTACTTTACTCCAGCTAATCTGCTAATGCAGTGAATTGGAAGACAACTGTTACCAGGATAACCTGTAATGGGCAAGGAGCCACAGAGAAGAAAACATTTCTTTTAATTTTTAAACTTGGTTGAAAGGTAAGACCATTAAGAGTATCAGGAGTTTCATCAAGGAAAGCAATGTTCTGTTGTGAGACCCTGGAGTCTAGGTCGACCAGGGCTAGACCAGGTACAGTATGGTTCTGGGGCACTGTGGTATTTTTAGGAAATTAAATAACAGCCTCTGTAGTTTGCTCTGGCATGTTTTGGAATCTGCATCACCCAATCTGTGGGATTCCTCATTTCCTAGGGGGGTTGATCTGGGTCCCAAGGATAGCCAGGCCTAGCAAGCTGAAGGAGCACACAGAGAAAGGCTGCTCATGGAGACTTAGGTGCTGCTTCGAGGTCACCTAAAAGTGCATGTGTGCACAGGCGTGTGAGAGAGATAGAGCTTGAGATTGTTTTGTTTTTGTTTTACACCAGCTAAAGGCCATCTCTGGCTTTTAGCCAACCATCTGACTCCTTTCGAGTCCTAATTGCTATCATTTTAGACCTCTTCACTGAAACTTTCTCTTGAAGACCAGAGGTTGACTTTACATATTTGACAGTTGGTACTTCAGAAAGTGGCCCAATCGGGTCTTTGGGGGACAGGACACATTTTTAATCCATCTTCATCTGCTCCATTGTGTGTTGAGGAGAAGGTGGGCATAAACCACTTAATAATCATCTATGGTTCAGGCTTCATTATCTCAGGAGATACTCTAGTTATGGTGCTGTAGCAGGTCTCTGCTTCTCATCCCAGGGCAATTTTTCCTTCAGCCCCTCATGAATGACTCTCCTCCACCTTCGGACCTTCCGGCCTCCCTTTGTGCTTACAGAGTGAAGCTTTACCTCCTGGGGCCTTTTTTTTCTTTTTTGGTCCCGCCATTGTTCCTTCTCTTTCCAGGGCTACATTCTAACCCTGTGGGTAAAGCCTCTTCCATTTCCCACCTGCCTGGCTGTGTGGAGAATTCAGCCCAAGTCGAGGGTTTAGGTTTGAGAAGGTCAGGACCATGTACTTAGAACTGTGGTCTGACCATCAGGCCCACTGATAATAAAGAAGGCAGTTTATGATGCACATGAACTGTTACTTTGCCTTTTTCATCAGTCGGTTTAGAGCTGAGGGTGACAGGACCCACAGAGACCTCCAGCTTTAATTCAGCTGATTATCTTAGAGATTGGACATCTTTTTTATGTTTATTGGAGTGTTGTCTGTAAATTGTAACTTACCCACTTTTCTATTGTGACACTAGAGTTCAAAGAATGATTTTTAAAGCTGTTTCTATAATGCCACACATAGCCTATAAAAAATTGAGATATATAAAACATGTGAGTTTCAGGTGTACAACATAGTGATTCTACATTTGTTATATATTTTGAAATGATCACCACAGTAGGTCAAGTCGATACTCATCATCACATAGTTACATTTTTTTCTTGTAGTGGGAACTTTTTTTTTTTAAAGAGGAAGTGGGGAGGGGCAAAGGGAGAGGGAGAGAGAGAATCTTAAGCAGGTTCCATGCCCAGTGTAGAGCCTGACATGGGGCTTGATATCATAACCCTGAGATGCTGACCTGAGCCAAAATCAAGAGTCAGGGGCATCTGGGTGTCTCAGTCAGTTCAGCACCCGCCTCTTGGTTTCACCTTGGATCATGATCTCGGGGTTGTGGGATTGAGCGCTGTATGGGGCTCCACGCTCAGCGGGAGGTCTGCTTGGGATTCTCCTCCTCCTCCTCCCACTCCCTCTGTTGTCGTTGGTTGGGGGCGTCCCCCCCCCCCCCCCGCTGCCAGCTCACATGCATGCCTGCACACACACACTCTCTCTCAAATAAATAAATAAAATCTTGTTGTTTTTTTTTAAAAACAAAATCAAGAGTCAGATGCTTACCCGACTAAGCCACCCAGGCGCCCCTGTAATGGGAACTTTTAAGATCTCTCATAGTAACTTTCAAATATATAATTCAGTATTATTATTAACTATAGTCACAATGCTGTACATTACATTTCCTTTTTTTTAAGATTTTGTTTATTTATTTGAGAGAGAGAGCACAATCAGGGGGAGCAGCAGAGGCAGAAGCAGAAGCAGGCTCCATGCTGAGCAGGGAGCCTGGCATAGGGCTCAATCCCAGGACCTTGAGATCATGACCTGAGCCAAAGGCAGACACTTAACGGACTGAGCCACCCAGGTGCCCCTGTACGTTACATTTCATGACTTATTTTATAACTTGAAGTCTGTACCTTTTGACCCCCTTCACCCATTTTGTCCACCCTCCATCGTAGGGTTTTATTACTATTCTGTGTATTTGATTCCCCTTTTACTAGGGCTCAGCTCTTTTTCTACCTTTTTTGTCACACCTTTCTGTATTGTTCCAGTTCCTCTGTGGCCACAACTTTGTGAACTCTTAGATTCTATCTCATTAAATTATTTTAGGATTATTTTTTCTCTTTGAATAGATTTAAGTATTCCAGGAGCAAGGAGTTTTGACTTCTACTTTATATCTTTTTTTTTTAAGATTTTATTTATTTATTTGACAGAGAAAGCACAAGTGGGGGAAGGGGCAGAAGGAGAGGGAGAAGCAGGCTCCCCGCTGAGCAAGGATCCCGACGCAGGACTCAGTCCCAGGACCCTGGGATCATGACTTGAGCCAAAGGCAGACGCTTAACCAACTGAGCCACCCAAGCACCCCCTACTTTATATCTTTAGTACTTTTTACATAATAGGTATCATTAATTGTTTAGCGGTAGAGCTAAAACCTCAGAGACATTTTTCAGGATAACATTTTTAGGACTTCTCCCTTTCTTTCTCTCTCTCTCTCTCTTTTAATTTTATTTTGTTTTTCTTTGCTGAAGAAGACTCTTAGCTGTGGCAAATTATAGAACAGTTCCTTACCATTAGCTGTATTCCTCCTGTTTCTTTTTTGACTTCCTCTGCTCATCAGATGGTGTCTGATGCCGGGTGAACTCTTAAGAAGTTACCCATTAGTCTCCAGGAGTCCTAGAATCAGTGGAGAAGGATTCCCGAAGAGGAGCAGCATTTTAAATATAGGGTCCTTTAGACCAGAGGTTGTCAAGGCCCAGATAGGAAATATTTTAGGTTTTGCAGACCAAGAAGCAAAAAAGAGGATATTATATAGGTATTTATATAACAAGAGAGCAAATATTCACAGATTTTATTGATGAAATTAAAAATATAAAAAATACTTGAATTCAGTATTCTGTAATACAGATCTGCTAATGAGAAGAATGGAATTCTTTTTCTAGGGGGATAACATTTCACCTAAATGGTGTTCATAGCCAGAGTTCCCCCTCTCAAATTCTGTTACAAATGTTCATCTAATCTACTAATGCTGATCTGTAATGAGATTTTACGTATTTCATCTTTGAAAATGTCTTTTTACACAGATAGGTGCTGCCACATTCTAGTATCAGTCTACAAGCATCTATATTCATCACTTGGAAGGCATTTATAGAATTCTTTTAGATTCTTCTCTTGGTGTTTGCCTTTTAGTGGGTCATTACATTGTAGATTAATTACTTCCAGTTGACGGTTAGGAAAATCCTCATTTGTATAGCTGTATGGATTTTGCAATAGGAAAATTTCCTTTACATTTGCATTAAAAATGCTTTTTAACGGTAGTTTGAGCTCAGAAAATGTGCCCACTGCAAATTTGTATGGGAACAGAGATCTCACTTCAATTTTAAGTTCTGATAGCATGGGAAGTGTATGAAGCAGCTTGAATTTATTATCCTAACAAAGTTAGTATTGAAATGACCTTACCACAGCAGAAGGTTTGCAGATCAGTGCTGGTTAGCCTTGCAGTTTTAGGTTGAATTCACTAAGAAACATCAAGACGTCAGCAAGGACCAATTTCCAGAGCCATTCAGTGTTCAGTAGTCGTGGTTGAGGGTTGTTCCTCTCATTCAGAAAAATTTCAGTCTTGGCCCTGGGCTCAGAAAGTTCCCAAAACATTAACCCTTGATAAGCCATTACGTAGCTTGCGTAAGAGAGTAAATAAAGTTCACTGTTGATATTACTGGTTCAGTAACACATGAGGAATTTAAAAAACCTTTCGAAGGAGCTGCTGATGAAAATAAAAAGAACCATAAGCTTTGAACAGTACATTTTCACAAGTTTTGTAAAGTTGTCCCATTAAGCCGTTTTTTGCTCTACACATAATTTTACCACCATCAGCTGTAACATGTCACAGCGGACTCTCCTGCACGGCTGTAGTGACTTCATCTTCACTCCGCGTCTCTGAAAACACTCGGCCTGTGGCTGTTTGATGCGGGCTATTCATAAAGGCTCGTTTGTCATCATTTCAAATGCCTCGAACACCAGCTGAGCTGCATCGGCCGTGTCTGTGAACTCCTCAAGAATCCAAGGGAAAATTCACTGGCTTCCTCGGCGCTTGGCTAACAAGCTACTTGGAGACCAGCTTGGCTTGAAGTTTCATTTTCATCTTTTATTTCTGTGAAGAAGTTCTCCTGTTAGGAGATGATCCAATGAAAATGTTTAAATGTTTCTGATGCGAGCGTGCCTGTGAGTCGGGAGTACTGTGGCCACTGCGTGGTGTGGAGGTGGGCATGTGTGGTGCGGTCTCCCAGCCCTGGTGCGTGTGCTTGCGTGGGGACACGGCACCTTGCCGTCTCCTTCCGTGACACAAGCGTCCCCACCCCGCTGGGTCTTACAAGCACAACAGTCCAGTTTTTCTTTTCTTGTTTTGACATGTTGGGGATCCAGGGATAATAATACAATAAAATGTCGCGGTTCGACACGTGGCCCTCAAGGCACCGTGGAGTTAACGACTGTGTCATTGTGATCCGGAAGGCGTCCAGCAGAGCAGCAGCGCAGAGTGATGAGTGCGCCACCACATGTGGTTTCTGTCACCCTCAGCTCTGCTTTCGTCGTGTGACAGCCACCAGAGACTGGATGTAAATGTATGGTGTGGCTGTGTTTCAGGAGAACTCTTTGAATTTCAAAGAATTTTCACAAGTCATGGAATATCTTTCTTCTGACCCCCCCCCCCCCGTTAAAAATACGAAGATCATTCTTTGCTCAGGGGCTGTATAAAAATAGGTGGCAGACCAGATTTGACAACTTCATTACTGTACCCCCAGGTGTCCCAGGGTTCTGGAGTTGGCTCACATGCCTATGGTAGAAAGAATGGGGTGAAAAAAAGGACCTAAATGTGAAGAGGTACCATTGTGGTTTTTGCTGTCGGTTGGTTGATTGGCTTGTTCTCTTTGCTTTTTTGTACACAGATTCTTAAGTGTATGCACCTACTTCCTATCTTTCCATATGACTGGGCAGGTTAGCTAATCTTTCACAATATCTTGATTTCAGACTGAGTCTACGTTTGTAGAGCCCTTATTAAGTGTGCCAGGGATTGAACTAAGTGCTCTTCTATTTTCTTTCCTTTCATAATATCTTACCATACTTGGCTACATAGTTTATGTAGGTGCATAGTTGAAAAAGCCAAACAGTACCACAAGATTTACAGCAAAAAATAACAATCATCTGCTCCATCTTTCCTATCCTTTGTCATCCTCATCCCTTAATTAATTACTAGGGGCCACTACCTTTATCTCTTAGTTTTATATTTACTTCCTTCAGTGTTTGAGTTGTGTGCCTATAGGTAGCTGTTTCTAATCTAGCTGACTTCTGACAATGAAGGTGAAGGTTTAGCTTTTACATATGCATAGCTTCTTTCCCTCCCCCATCTTCCAACATAGTTAAAGCACAACTTTGGTTAAAATCAGTATAAAAGTATGTATATTTTGGTGAATTATTCCCTAGGTCTCTGACTTAATTAGTAAAATTCTTCACAGCATGGTCACATTCATCTGGCACATAGATCTCCTGTGTGGACACATCCTTTTCAGAGCCCTCTGCCTCATGCATGCCTCATTCCGGGCAGATTCCTCTTGACTTTCTGTGTAGTAGCAGGTGTCCCCCCTTACTTTTCTTCTGAGAGTTGTCTTTGCTTCTCAATGTGTGGGATCCCTAGTTCCATGTATTCCATGCCTTCCTCTCATGGCTTATTGCCATGCTTTTTTTTTTTTTAAGATTTTATTTTTAAGTACTTTCTACTCCCAACTTGGGGCTTAAACCCACAACCCTGAGCTCGAGAGTTGAGTGTTCAACTGACTGAGCCAGCCAGGTGCCCCTGCTGGCTTATTGCAGTACTTTGGTGGAGCCCATTTTCTCGTAGCTTTTTGAGAAAGTGTGAATAAATCTTTCTGACCTTCCATGTCTGAAAATGCTCTTTTCTAGAATTGCTGTTGAGGAAGCTGATATTCTGATTTTCAGTCCTTTCTTGAGTATTTTTTCCTCACTAGAAAAGTTGAGATACTGTCTTTATCTCTGATACTATGGAATTTCACACTGTACCTTAGAGGTCTGTTCCCCGACTCACTGTGATAGGATGTGTATGTTCTAGAGGGGAGAGTCTTATTCTGTACACTCAGAGGAAAAAAGGTTTTTTTGTTTTTGTTTTTTTTTTTTGATGAGGCAGGTGGTTGTGGATTGTCATATGTTCTTCTAAAACTTATGTTACTTGGATGTTGGACTTTCTGAATTATTTCTCTATTTTCTGTCTTTTCCTACATTTTTGGGCATTTTTCTTTTTCTCTGTCCTTTATTGCTGTCTTGCTTGAGTTGCCAGAGGAGTAGAGAATTATGTTTACCCAGTAAACATCTGGAAGGTTGTATAATCCTTTCATTTTCCTGTTGAGGCTCCACATCTGCCCAGATGAAGCCATGCCTTTTATATCAAATGGACTTGAGAAGAGATTTATAAAACAGCACAGCGATCATTTTAGGATTGCCTTCCTTTCCTGAAGGATACTCTCAGAGAAGATCATCCAGGCTTTGGCCAAAGTTCTTCCAGCCTCAGGGCTTACAGTATTCATGGCCATAACCTTTAGCCTGATCTTTAACGAGTTCCTGCTTCTGCTCACACGTAATCTGTATTTTTCACTCGCTGGCTCTCCTTTTGTGTTTGGAGCTACACATGGTATTATTAAGAGCTGTAAAATACGCACAGCTAGTTATTTTATCCCCCAAGTGATGAGGCCTTTTGCCTGGTCATCTCTCTAGGTGCCATGTGGTGGGCAGTCTCTTCCTCCTCCCCAGAACAGGGTGTGGTGTTGCCTGGCAAAGGGTGATCTATCCCGGAAGGCTACCATGGGATTAGATCTTCCGTGGTCCTAGACAGGATTCATCTGTGACTTTATTCTGAGGTTGCTTTGCTTATTAGTCACATCATAATATGACTTCATGTTGAGGTCTTTGGACCTGCTTCTTTCTACACTGTAGCAGCTTGTTCTAGCTCAGGCCTCAGTTCTGCCACTGCTCTCCTCGTGGGGCCACCCCCTATAGCTACAGACTTAAAAACTGTTCTGTGCTGTGCCAGGTAACTGCTGCCCCTCTTTGTTTGTTTGTCTTTTTGTAGTTTTATGGTTTTATGAACACAAATACAACGTGCACGTGAGCTGTCTATTCATTTTGTTAACTGCGCAGCCTGGCATTGGGATTGGTGACTCTGATGGCCAGCTGGGCTGCTTTTGTACAGTGGCTTTGTGGTTCTTGGAGGAGACATTGTGAGCAATCTCTGCACAGTGAGATTTGTGTCACATCAGCAGCACTTCAAGCTCCTTGACGTGGACTAGGAACTTCTGGAAGCCGCTAGGCTGCGTGTGCTTTGTCTTCTTGTTGCTCCTGTAACCAGTGTTGGGCATCAAAAGCTGGTCCTTGACTCTTCTGTACACCCTGCTGTCAGTGCCTCTGGGTTTCTGCCAGTTGCACTTAATTTTGACATATCAGTCTGATTGGTGCCGGATGAACTTACTGGTCCTCTTTTTAATGATCTTGGGCTTCCCCAGAGGTCTGAGGGCAGCTGTGATGCTGCATAGAAGGTGGTGACCTTCACAGGCAGCATTGGGGAAGAGAGCAACCTCTTGCTGTCCAGTAATATGTTGCTGCTCTCTAATGTTTGACTCTGATTTGTTGACTCTTCTACCTGGTTTCAGAGATTCGGAGAATCCTGGGGCTTGAGATGGAAAATGCTGTTAGATCCCATAAGAATTCTCTGATGTGACTTTGATACTATCTCTTACCCTTGCTTGTTTGCATGCGCGTGTGTGCTCGCTCTCTCTCTCTTTCTCTCTCTCTCTCTCTCTCTCTCTCTCTCTCTCACACACACACACACACACACACACACACACACAGCACCTAGATGCAGCTGGGTTTTCCTTGCCTTCATTCCTTTGATCTCTAACAAGGCTTCTGGCAAGAACTTGGTTACCATTGTGTCCCCCTCATTACTTGTCTTTTTTCTTCCCAACCCCTCAGTCTCGCTTTGAAAAGACCCACAAAACTTGTTCTTAGTAAAATATTATGCTTTACATATTTTTGGACTGAAGTTTTTGAAATTGTGGAAATTATGCGTAGAAGTTCATGTACATTTGAGTTTTAATAATGACAGTTTGTACAGGAACACAGTACTTGCTTTAAGGCAGACCAGGTGACAGAAGTAAGACTGGATTTTCCTTGGTTGCCAGTTGGCTTTTTTATTGTAAAGGTGAAGTGGGTGATGAGACTGCAGCTGCAGCATGCTCCCTGCCCATAGCATCTGGGTGCTGGATTGGGAGTTAGCTCCAGTGTGGGGGTGACGTTTGCTTTCTGAGGGCTGTGTATTTCCCAGGCAGCTCAGAATTCCAAAGGCAAGCCGTAAATTTTTGTCATCTGATACCACACAGTATAGCCAGGATTGAAGAAAAATGAAAATTGGGCTTTGAAGAGACAGAATCATGGTTGATGTTGGAGGAGGAATGGTAGTTTAGTGGGAAATCTCTCGGGATACCTTGGTTTTCGGAGATGGGTTGCTCCCTTTTTAGGCTTCTCTCTGTCTGGTACATCCATTGCATTGTGGACAGTCCGTATGTAAAGTACACATCAGACCTTGCTGCTCACTTGCCCTGTCTTCCTGACTCCACAGCTTATGTCTTGGTGTATTGCCAGTTCCTGCTCTGTCCTACCTTCATGCCTTGTCTTTAGCACCCCTGCCTGCCCCATATTTCAGTCACCCCCAAACACTTGGCCATGCCCAGAACAGGTTAGACCTCTCCCTCTCTTGGCCTTTGTAGAACTCCAGCCTCTGTTGAAAGTGTACCTGCCACGGCTTAAATGTCATCTCCTCTATGTCGCTTTCCTCTGCTTATGCTCAGGATTGTTTCTTTCCATATGTTATTAAAATATGTTGCTTCCTTTTTACTGTAGATACTTTACAGGACGTTTATCTCAGTTAAAACTCACTGGTTCTGTCTCTCTGCTTCTGCAGCGAGCCCATGCTGCTCTGTACTGTATATTCTTGCAGGGCCCTTTGAGACCAGGTCTTGACGCCTAAGCTTATCCTTGCGCCTTCTGAACGACTCTTCTTGTTATGAGGGCCTTCTCCCTGCTATGAATTTCCTGAAGTTACTGGAAACTTCTGTCTTGTTCTCTGTACTTGCAGGCCTATGTCTACTGGCCTGGAATTCTTTTTGCTATAACATCACCTATTGAACCCTACCTGTATTTTGGGCCTTGTGTATAGGAAATCTTTCTGGTCACGATCCCCTCTGTTGAGCTCCCTTTCTACGGAACAAGCTTGGAGTTGATAACCTTTCATTCTGTTTTCTTTTTTTTCCAGTTTTATTGTATTTTTCATGCGGTAGGGAGCATTTATCGTATTATTCCTGTATTAAAGTACCTGCTGATTAATATAACACATACTAAATGGAATTGACTTCTTTATTTATTACTCTCAAGGAAAAGCTGAAATACCAAATAAATTACAAAGTAAAACTGAAAACGATTCTGGAATATATGGGAGGTAGAAATGTGATTGCTTTTGACATACTCTTTGGAAGAAGAAGCAGTTGCAAAAGCAAATACAAAGAAACTGGCTCAGAGTTTGTGTGGCCTTTCCTCTAAAAAAATACGTATCTCTAATAGGCACGCTGATCTTTAGTCAGCCTTTGGGTGGGGGCTGGGGAAGGGCACCTGTAGGAAATGGAGAAGCAGCTGCTGGGTGGACCCATTCCAGTCCTTTGTGATCTTTTCCCTTGGTACTGAGTGAGAGCTGCCCTCAGAGTCCAGCTGTTACTCTTTGTGTTCCATGTTTTTGCCTCTTCATGTAAAAGTTAGAATGTTTGCCTAGGCATTCGGCTTTGCTGTGAGGAGGAAGTTTATCGTTAATACAGCACAGAAGTGACCTCCCTTCAGAGTGACACTACATGCTCCTATTTAGAGGTCCTTTGCTCCCTGGCCCCTTCTTGTGGCATGCAGCTTTCAGTGTACTAAATGAGCAACCACCCACCCTTCTTGAGCCCAGCACTTCCCCATTTGGGTCTTGTGAGACGCTGCCCAACCAAGTTCCCCGAATACCTGCATCCAAGCCCAGGGGTGTGCTGGATGCTGACGCCCACTCCAGGTGTCTGGATGCTGGCGGGACAGTATGTGCAGCCTTTCAGCAGCTCCATTTGCCCAGTACATCCTGTTCCCAGGTTGCTTGTAAGCTTGACTAGAGGTATGGAGTAACTATGTCTGCTGCTCCTGGAATAAGTAAGTTGTTTCCAATCTAAATGGGGGCCGTGAAGGTTCAGTTTACTCCAAGATGATGGGGAGTCTCCTGGCCTTTTTTTTTTTTAATTGATGAAACATTGTTTCCCAATGTATTTGAGTGACCTAGGCATTTTTTTCTTTATATTTTTTAAAAGATTTATTTACACATTTTAGAGAGGGGGGAGAGGGAGAGAGAATTTTCAAGTAGACTCCTGGCTGAGCACAGAGCCCAATGCGGGGTACATTCCACGACCTGTGAGATCATGAACTGAGCTTAAAAGCAAGAGCCAGACACCCAACCAACTGAGCCACCCAAAATATTTTTGAGTTACCTTAGAAAATGAAATTCCCAGAGACCTGCGCCTGTTTTACAATTCGGTTTACAATTTGGCAGGGTATATCGATACCAGGAGTGAGCCACTTGTGGCCCTCCTGATTGTAGCCCTTCATTGTTTCAAGGTGAAGGATGGGAAGACTTCCCTTTTATTCCTACAAATATTTCTATATATTAGAGGCTAAAAAACAGTTCTAGTTTTCTTGTGATCTACTTTTTTAAGTTGAAGACTGTACAAGTTACTTTATATATGTAAGAATAAACATGATTTCTTGTGTATGTTTACCTTAGAAGAAAGGGAAAACGTGGCCCATAATCTGTCCTCACCAACCCCCACATTGGCCCTGTGTGGAAAAGGTGGTTAACTGTTGACTTTGGCTGTGGAAGGAGATTGGGGGGAGGGTGGTTATTTTAGTACCAAGGGAGAAACTTTGAATCATAATTGTAGTAATATATAATTAGAACTGTCTTGTCCAGTACAGCAACCACTGGCCACATATGACTCTGAAGCATAAAATGTGGCTGGCCCAACTTGAGATGTGCTCTAAGTGTAAAATACACCCAGATTTTGAAGACTGTACCAAAAGAATTACATGTTGAAATAATAATGTTTGGATGTATAAGGTTAAATAAAATATACTATTAACATTAACGTAGCCAGTTTCTTTTACTTTTTTGATGTGGCTGCTGGAAAATTTAAACTTGGGGCACCTGGGTGGCTCAATCGTTAAGCATCTGCCTTTGGCTCAGGTCATGATCCCGGAGTCCTGGGACTGAGCCCCGCATTGGGCTCCCTGTTCAGCAGAGAGCCTGCTTCTCCCTCTCCCACTCCCCCTGCTTGTATTTCCTCTCTCGCTGTGTCTCTCTCTGTCAAATAAATAAAGTCTTTAAAAAAAAAAAAAATTAAACTTACACGTGTCTCTCATTGTGGCTCGTGTGCTGGTTCTTTTGGGCAGGGCTATGTTAGCCGGTAGGCGGAGCCCTCTCTGTTTCAGCAGTGGGGAGCCAGGGGCCTTCAGAGGAGTGCACCCCCTGAGGTGCACGGGGGTCTGAACTCCCACGGTATGTGCTAGTACACCTTTGTTTGAGATCATGAAAAATCTATTACGAATATTCCCTTCGTCACACACGTAAATAGAAAAAATATGAAAAATTAACATTTAGTGTGTAGATTAAGTCTTCTCCTTTGTGTTGTCTTGGACGTCAGCTGCTCCTTCTCCCGTTGTAGCTTGTACTCCGTATATTGAGGGGACTGCAGCTATGAAACTGGAAGAGCTGACGTTAGCAAATATTCACTTAGGCCATGGGATCTTGGTGATTCCAGTGGGGCCAGTGATGACAGGGTGTGGACAGGCTGTCTTCATGCATGTGGTCTCAGGGCCCCATGCCCAGAAGTGTTTGCTTTCATGCTCAGCTGTTCTTCATAAGCTCAGAAATGCTTAATAATCTTGGAATCTGTTTTTGAATCTTTGAATATTTTGCCCTGGGCCCAGCCAGCCCTGCGTGCAGGTGTTCCACGGTTAACAGTAGTGTGTGGTGGGCCTTTTATGGAGTAGAGCTTCTCCTTCTGGGATAGAACATTGCTAACTTTAGGCACAGTTCTTAGGAATAGGAGAGTTTGAGTTAAATTCATTTAACACTCTCCTTTGTTGTTCCCTCAGTTTGCTTCTGTCATTTGTAGGCAGGACAATCAGCAGTTTCTCCCTTCAGAGTGCTACTAGTTTATCTTTCACGGTGTTTGTCCTGTCATTTTGTCTGGGCTCCTGTTAGAAAGATGCAGTATGTTACATTCTTTATCTGTTACAGTGAACAAAAACCCTCTAATACCAGCTTGTCCACAGGGAGTTTCTGAAATAAATAACATAGTCACATATTTGCATCATAGGCTTTTCTCTGTTTCTCCTGGTTATGTAATTATTTGGAATATGCTTTATTGCAATTTGTTGCATCTGATCAACAATAGTTTAAACCCAGGGCAGCAGTAGCAGCAGCATCTGGGAACTTGCTAGAGACAGAATTTCCGGCCTGATCCCTGGTTTGCTGCATCTGAATTTGTGACTGTGTTTTAACAAGACCCCTAGGTGTTCCCTATGCCCAGGAACATTTGGGAGCACTGGTTTAAACCTCCCACGCTTGTGGGGGGGGGCATGCTTATTGCACAAGCGCTTCCTGTTGTCGCGGTGCCTGGGTGGTCCAGCTCCCGTCCCAGGCCATTCCCAGCGACTCCTCACAACCAGTTTGTGTGGTGAGGATACTGAGATTTAGAGAGGTAAAGTCACTTTCCAACGCTTCGGGGCCGGCCAGTAGTGGAGCCGGCCTGGGAATCCAGGTCTGCTTAGATGCCTAAAGTCCTCACAGGCTGGGGAGGAAATGCTGTTGATTTGATGAAAGCAAGTGGTTGTAGGTGGTTTACTTATACCACAGTTGGGCCCCTATTGAATATACCATGCTGGCGGCACCCTGGAAAATTCTTCGGAGGGTCTGATGTTCTCCTACCTTTTACAGAGAATTTAACCACATGACTGTACTAGTTCCTGTGTCACCGACACGGTGGCACCTTGTCTCCCAGAAGCAAAGTGTTGCTGCTTAACTGCTTTGAAATAAAGGTACCATGGCCCAGATTTTGCTTCCAAGAAGGAAGGTATTTCAATAATCTTAGAGGAACTTTAATTAAAGTGGTTTATGGATCCTTTGGTCCTGTTTTGTGCATGTAGGATGGTCGTTTTCACCTGTGTGTTGAGTTCTGGGGAGTGCAGAGCACAGTAGAGGCCGTCTGTGGCAAGCTGACAGGTCAACTCCCCTGTGACCCGCCTACCTGACCTTCAGCTCTTTTAGAGAAAACCCTGCTTGCAAGCTACATAATCCAACTTATAAAACAACTCTAAGGGGGCACCTAGGTGGCACAGTTGGTTGGGCATCCGACTCTTGGTTTTGGCTCAGGTCATGATCTCAGGGTCGTGAGATCGAGCCCACGTCGGGCTCTGCACTCAGTGCAGAGTCTGCTTAAGGCTCTCTCTCCCTCCCCCTCTGCTCTTCCCCACCAGTGCAGGCGCATGCGTGCGCTCTCTCTCTCTCTCAAATAGATAAGTAAAAATCTAATAAAAAACCCCAAAACCAAAACCAAACCCAAAGAAACAAAACAACTCTAGGATTTTGAAGAAAGATAGTTTGGTTTCATTTACCATTTTCCTCTTTGTCTTGTTAATAGAAAAGTCTGTGATTTGGTTTACTGTAAGAAATTGCTTCCCCTTTTATCCCTAAATCCTACTCAGGTATAGCTAGGGTATGAATTTTAAAGTGTATTCATATTAACTAAAAATTAGCTGTTGAAGTGCTGGCTCCTTTAGTTTTTCTGAGTATCTTAGTTGTATTTTTGAAAGGGCTCCATTTTCTCACAGGGCCCTGGCTGAACTTTGTAACTGTTCATACCTGGCTTGTTTCTACTTCAAAGGACACAAATAGAAGCTAGGGTAACTAATTTACTGGTGCCATTCATTTCCAGTCAATTTGCTGTTTGGCCAAAAGATAAAATACATAATGTTTGCTTAAGGAGTCTACTGTGGTTTTATTTTATTTTTAAGTTTGTAACGTACCCAGTTTAAAGAAAATGCACTGTGGAAATGTATATTTCAAAGTGTTCTGATGTAAAAAAAATGCTATTCTAATTCAGGATGGTGGAAAATGAAAGGACTTAGGCATTTTTTAAACAGTTGCTAAAAAATTCCTGTTCTTGTGCTTAAATAAGTATAATAAAACAAGAAGTCACAGGCTCCGGGTTTAGAGGAGCTGGCTGGTCAGGTAGAACATACTGCTGGAACACACAGACCAGGTGTGTGATGGCTCATCGTAACACAGCAGGCTCTGAGGTTGGCGGGCAGCTTTCTTCCAGGTGGTGATTTGGGGATATGGAGGCACCTTCCATTTTTTGGCTCTGCCATCCCTGAGAGCCTTTTTTGTCTTGGGCATCCAGTCAGATGCAGAGGAGAGTACATGGAGGTTTTAATAGTTTATGGCACACCTGGGAAGACATTGTCACGTGGCAATACCTACTTGCCCAAGAAGTTGGGAACGTGGTCTTCGTAAACCGCTAGGGAAAGGGGAATGGGTCTCTAGATATCTGGCCCAGCACCGTGTGACCGCACCCTGCTGGGTGGGCTGCGAAGGCCCAGGGTGGACACCCATGTAGTCTCAGAGATAATGGGGGGAAAGATAGAGTTAGTGGGAACCTGATTTCCTCCTGAGCCAGGGATGCTAAACTCCTTCTGTAAAGGACCAGGTAGTAAATATTTCAGGCTCTGTGGGCCACATTTGGTCTCTGTCACACATTCTTCTCTTCCCCTAAAACAACCCTTTAAAAATATCTAAACCATTCTTAGTGTGCAGGCTGTGGGCTGGATTTGGTCTGTGGGCTGCAGTTTGCCAACTCCTGCTCTTATGTCGTCATGGCTAATTATCAGTCTTCTTATAAATCCAGTATTTAAGGGGTTACTGTTATAAGGTTGAAATTTGGGGCGCAGTTTTTACTTGTACTACATCGATGTGATTATATTCTGATCAGTAATTGAGGAGTATGGACTTTATCTAGTTTGTGGACATTTATAGTTTCCACTTGATGGATGTGAGTGTGTATCTTATTTATAACTAGCCAATCCTAAGGTCTTGATAATCAACTTTGCTTTTTTGTAATTGATTTCTTAGTATTTTTCATTATACTTTGCCTTTCTATATGGGATTACAAAAAATAAAGGCATACTACTTTATTTTTTAAAGATTTATTTATTTTAGAGAGAGAGAGAGCATGGGTACAGGGGGAGGGGGCAGGAGGAGGGAAGGAGAGGGACAAGCCGACTGGCGCTGAGTGGAGCTAGATTCCCAGCTGGATCTCACAATGCTGAGATCATGACCTGAACCAAGAGACGTGTAACCCAACTGCACCACCCAGGCACCCTAAAAAAGCATACTACTTTAAATGAGACCTAATTTTTAAAAAAATACTTCAGGCTAAATTTTTAACTGTGTCCAGTTTTCTGAATTCAGGTGGAGAGACCGTTCTGTTAGATTATCAGAAATTTGATTTACAGGCCAAAATAAGCCCAGTCTGACCTGATGTCGGTGGAGCATGGGAAATATTTGAATACACCTGGTAGCTTTTCAGTCAGTGACTTTGCCAAAGTATTTAAAATAAGTAATATGGGGACACCTGGGTGGCTCAGTCAGTTAAGCATCTGCCTTCTGCTCGGGTCATGATCCCAGGGTCTTGGGATGGAGTCCCACATCGGCCTCCCTGCTCAGTGGGGAGCCTGCTTCTCCCTCTGCTGCTTCCCCTGCTTGTGCTCTCTCTCTCTCTCTGACAAATAGATAAATAAAATATTTTTTAAAACGTTAAGAAAATGAATTCTTTTGTCAATTTGTAGACATCCCGGGATGGATGAATTTTGATGGAAATCAAAATTTCCATGATTGACTTTGAAGACAAGGTGTACTGACGTGGATGATGATGTTTTTGGAGTTCAATAAGGTGCTTTTGCTCCTTGAGCTGAACTGGAGCTGCACTGTCTGTCCTGGGTGCCTGCATCTACTCCTAAAAACCGTGCAGGTTGATACATGCGTGGAATCCAAATATAGCCTGTGCCTTGTGTGTTGTGTCTGTGTGTGAACACAGCTGTGCATCCTCGTACACTTCAGTAGCAAGAGGGAGGCAGAGTGGTAGCATGTGCTGTTTTTAGGATTTGCAGTCTTAAACTCCCAGATAAATGAGCCACATTGCTCCAGCAGAAGCGCTGGAGACTGTGCTGACAGCATTACTTTGGAAAGCTCCTTTCTTTCCTCCTTTGGAGTTATCTTTTGCTATCCTTGTGTCTTTTTTTCCCTCCTTGTTTGATGAGGATAAACTGGCATAATAACATCTCTTTTGTTTGTTTGCCATTTTCCACAGTTTTATTACCACCATCTTTTTCCCTAAAGTTCCATTCTTATTAGGGATATATCACCTTTGCCCTTATTTCCTTAGTAACTGCCTTAGAAGTGGAAGCAGATTGCTCTTGTGTTGGAAGGATGTGTTTCTGTCCTTCACCAACAAAAGTGTTACACTCCCAGGGAGCACTCTGCCTGCTCCTGGTCTTGAAGGCCAGAGGCCTAGCATGTGGGTGGTTGCTGACCATGCTGGGAGTTGTGACCCTGCTTTTTTAGCGTGTTCTAGGTCTTGTGTACATAATTAGTGGCCTGATCGTTCAGAGGAGAGAGATGGCTGTGCCTTGTACTCGTGTCCTCCATTGAGCTTTGTGGCGGACAGTTCCACTTACAGGTGCCTCCAGAGTGAGGCGTTGCCAGTCCGGTTTAGGTGAACTGTCACAGTAGCTTCATTCCTAACTGTGTCTTCCTGCTGCTGCTGACTGGATGTGAGTATATGGCCATATGTATCTTTTGAAACATTGAAAGCTTTTTTTGAAGCAGGGACAACTTTTATAACACCATATTTCATAATCTTACCTAAAACGTGTTCTCTTAAGGAGTCCTTTTTTGTTAAGATTCCTTAAAACTTTGCTTATATTTCAGACTGTGTTGATTATATACGTAATAGTGAAGTCAGGTGAAGTGCATATACTTCTACAGGCTCTTGAGTGACCTGCCGTGCACACATCTTTCTTCTTCTATTCCTGGATTGATCAGTATGACTGGCTGTATACATAACATTTGTCCTCCATGATGTCTGATTTTTAAAATATTTTTTGAACAGATGTTCATGAAAATACTAAATCAGGGTATATTCCTACCTGATCTAATATGGGTGATTTAGCAAAAATAAATCCTTCTCAAAATGTATGTGTGCTATACATAGGTTATGACCTTTGCAGCTTCCTTCCTTCTACCTAAGCTCTTCCAACACAGGATTTTACATGAGCACATGTGGATTTTAACATGTTTTTTGGTGATAACGGTAACAGGAGCCGCTATCCTGGGTGGATAGTAAAGCTGCAGTTGATCTGTAGGTTTGGGGGTTACATGAAGTCAGAAGGTGTCTTACCAAACCCTGTGTCAGGGGTTCTGCAGTGAGCATCTTTGACAGATAGGAGTGACTTGTGAATAGTCCTGTCCCTAATCAGGACTTTTGTTTGATGCTGTCATCTTGTCATGTGTTGCTCAAAAGTGGCGTTTGAAAATGTCTTGTCATGGCAGCTGCAGATGACGTAGTGACTCCTGTGCTTCCTGTTGCCGGTTGTGACCGGTCAGGACCCTCTTTAACTGTAACTTGAAGAAAACAAACTTCCTGTCCTCACTGGTTGAGGAAGGGTGGGAGGAAGAGAAGGAAAGAATATATATATGTGGCCCTGTTAATGTCCATTGCTTTTCCTGATAACTGAGGATATTGGTTTCCCTCATTCGTCAAGAACTAGGTTCCACTTGTTTAGTTTCTTTATTAAGAATGGCACAGATTTTATCATTTTATGACTTTCGGCTGTGAAACTGCTCTCAGTGGCTGAAAATGCTAGTGTAATTCTTTAGTATTCTGAAGAATGCTAGATACTTAGGTCACAGTGCTTGTCATTTGTTGCTTGAAGATATAACTTCTGCGTAAGAATGTTCTTCAACTGTAAGAAAGGGTTTTCTTTCTTCCTTTCCCAGCATTAAATTCTTTTTTTTTTTTTTTTTTTTTTTTTAAGTATTGGGGCTCAAACTCATGGCTGTGAGATCAAGACCTGAGCCGAGATCAAGAGTCGGACACTTACCCGACTAAGCCACTCAGGTGCCCCTCCCAGCGTTAAATTCTTAACAAAGTGTGGATGGGTTAATATTGTAGGTTAAAATCAACCCAAGTTTAAGCATTCTTTCAGCATTTTTAAGTCAAAATTTTTTGTTACCAATAAAATTATTTTCTGAGAAGGAAAAATCCTGCCGATTTTACTTACTTAGAAAGTATTTTATAGGTTCAATATGACACTTATTTTACTTATGTGACTCAAGTTGGCATTTTAGATTGTAAAACTCAATTAAAATTTGAAAAATTAATATGTGAAGTTGAAATTTTATTTGAAATACTCTCTGCGTTTTGTTTAGACCAGCATGTTTTGGAAATTTGATCTTCATTCATCATCCCACATAGACACACTTCTAGAAAGAGAAGATGTAACACTGAAGGAGTTAATGGATGAGGAAGATGTTTTACAGGAATGTAAAGCTCAGAACCGCAAACTTATAGAGTTTCTGTTAAAAGCAGAATGTCTCGAAGATTTAGTCTCATTCATTATAGAAGAACCACCTCAAGACATGGATGAAAAGATCAGATACAAGTAAGAAAATTCAATCTTCTCTTTAGGGTGGGACTGAAGTGAAGTGGGGGTAGAATATTATTCTTGTTGTCCGGCAATTCCCCAGGGCTGTTGTAGACCATTTAGAATGTCAAGATGGTCAAGGGTGACAGACTCAGTGGAGCATTTAATCCGTTCTAGAACCGAGTCCAGTGAAATCACAGGGTTTTTAAAATGAGTGTTCTAAATTGCAGTCAGGAGGCTTTGTGGAAGGGCAAAGTGCTTTATAAACAGTGAAGAAGTTTCTGAAAATAGACGATTCAAGTAAGTATTTTCTCTTCTTTGCAAATAGGAAGGTAGAAATTATGTGACTGCCCCAGATCACATGGCACATCTAAGCCAGAGCTTGGGTTATGAAGACTGTTACTGGTACAAGAAATTCTGACTTTTGTTAAGATAAGGGAATGGGTCTTGGGGAACATCAGTGGAGCTAAATTGAAGTAGCTAGCCCCTTGGATCACTGTAGCAGGTTTACGTCCTCCCCACTAGTTTGCTCTGCTCAGAGCAGAGAAGTAGTGCCCAGCGGGCCCTTCATGACCGTCTCTTCCGACACTTGGACTGCACATGCCTGGAAACCCTTTGTGAGCACTCCACGTGCATGCAAAGTATTGGGGTTTCAGTGAACTCTCTTCCCGTATCCAACTCTGTTTGAAGTATTTGACTCTTTCCCTCCTCCCCAGAAAATCGGACAGATTCAGGAACAAAAAGTCATTGATTATTCATTAAACAAACTTAATGGAATAGGAAGAATTAAGGCTTTTGGTAGATTATTCTTTGCCCTTTCTTCCCCAGTATCTTCCTCTTTTCAGATATCTTTTTATTTCTTTGTGGGGAGAATTTTGCTGCCAAAGAAATAAAACTTATTAATGCTTTCAGGTTCCTGGTGGCTTGGACTGTCAAGGAGGTGAGGTTATGTTCTCTGCTGGCCATTAAGATTGGCAGGTAGCATTAGCCTCCACTCAGTTCAGTGCCCTGAAAAAGAAGAGGAAAGGAATTTGGCAGCAGGAAGACTAGTGTACTCCCAACCCCCAGAAGACAGATACTTTGCTGTTTTGCAGTTCCCTTCCCAGTGAACCAGGACGTGTGGGTGCGACTTCTCGTGGGGCTCATCCTGGTAGGAGCCGATGTGCTGTGGGCTTTGCATCCAGCCCACCTGAAGGGGTATCGCACTCCCCTCTTAGAGAACTTGAGCCAGAGGGCTTACCCTTCTGGTGTTGGTTTCCTCACCGGCTGATTGAAGCTAATACCTCTTTAACTGGGAAGAATGGGCACACCACACCTTAGGGAAGGTGCTTATGTTACCAAAAAGTAGTCATGGCTTTTGTAGTATTGCCTTGGCCAGCGCTTTCTTTGTGCTGCCTTTGAGGTTGCGAGAGCAGGTGTGCCTCCCTGGACACATGGCCTTTTGGGTGGTGCCATTTAGGGGGAGCATAACTTGCGCTGGGCAGATGAGTTCTCTGCTGAAGTTTGGTGGGGACGGAGCCCCAGCTGTGCATAAGATACACGATACACACGGCTGGAACGCAGAGGGGTATTGCAGATGGGATCTGAAAGCTTTCTGGAGTTAAGGTTGACCTGTCGTCATCTCAGGAAATTTAAACTAGTGTTTATAGAGTCTGGGTGATAGAGTGCTATATTTTGTGAATCTCATAACTTTGTATTAGTTACACACATGGCTTGAACTCATCACTGTTCTAAGTCAATGATCCTATACAAGGTATTTAAACATTTTGCGCTAACCTTTTTAATCTTAATGACAGATACCTCAGTTCTAAATAATTTGGCAGAACTTTGAGAATAGGTCCTTAAGTAGTATAATAAGTCCTAAAGCTAAGATGCTGTTGGTTGGGTCAAGGTTCCTACAGAGGGACTGCAGAGGGGCTGCAGGGAGGAGGAGAACCAGGAGGGGCTGTCACCCTGAAAGCCAAGAGAAGCCAGGCTTCAGGAAGGAGAGATGGGACAACCAGGTTGGGGGCCGCCCTTGACAGGCCACGTGACCACGGGTGTTTGCAGCACAGAGCACGTGGCCCCATCAGTGTGGTTCTCTGCAATGGTGGAGGTGAAAGCCTGGCTGGAACGCCTTTGAGGAAGAACCGGGGACGAAGCAGAGACAGCTCTTTCAAGAGTCTCCTGGAAAAGGAGCAGAGAGAGAAAGTGGGTGTTGCAGGCAGATGGGAGTCAGAAGAGGTGTGGTGGTGTTTTTATCCCTGGTGGGAGAAATAGTGGGACGTTTGTATGCTGGTGAGAGCCATGCAGTACGGAGGGAAATGACGAACAGAGGGAGTGGGCCACCCAGGGATGTGCCGTGCCTGAGTAGGTGGGAGACCGTCTGGTAAAAAGGACAGGTGGAGGGCGGCTTTAGGAGTTGGCTCTATGGATAGGGAGGAGGAAGACGCCTAGATGCAGGTTGGAGTGCAATTCTCTTCTGATTGCTTCCGTGTTCTCACGAAGAAATTGAGGTCAGAGCATGCATGGGGGAGGGGGAAGGCTTGCCACGGGGTGAAATGGAGGGGGTCTTTGGGTGCTTTAGAAGCTTGTTTAATGTTTAGGAGAGAGAGAGGAGCCCCAGCCTGTCCGTAACCAGGACCTTGAGTGTTATGTATAGTGCCCAGGCCCCATATTCATGCTTCTTTATCTAGATTATATGTCTCAGTCACTGTGGAAAAATATGTGAAAAATTCATGAAAAAAATGTTTTAGGTGCCCATGCCCCGTTCTAGACCTCGTGTGTCAGAATTTGGAGACTACACCCTATGCATTGGTTTGCCAGTGCTTTATTTGCCAGCAGTTTCAAATCGGGACAGTTGAGACAATGCACCCCCCATCCCCCACAGCAGCATTTTGGAAGTTTTATAAAGTAGAAAATAAAGAGGAATAAAAACAGCTAGCTTTCATTTATTCCGGGCCTCCTTCTCAGTATTTTGTGTTATCCTTCCCCATGAGGTAAAGGCTGTTGTCTTAATTTTGCAGACTTGCAAACTGAGGCCCAGGGAGGTTAAGTAACTTGTCCAAGGTCATGCAGCTTGTAAGTGGTAGAGACAGAGTCTGAACCTAGTGGTGTGAGTCCAGAAGCCTCACCTGCACCCACTGCATTATCCTGCCCCTGGCATAATGGCGGCTTTACGTTACAGCATCGTTGAGCCCACATGTTCCATAAAGTAAGAAAGAAAGACTTTTAATTCGAGCCACAGAAGACAGCTATTTGATAATATGCTCTTCATGCCCACACACCTGCCAGTTCTGTTGTCTTTCTTTTCCGTTCTCTTCCTCCCTACAAAGGTTCACTTGGGGACATTCTCCCACTGTTCCATCTTCCGACCTCACACCAGACCCTCTCAGGGGCTGTGGCCTCTCAAGCCAGGGGACTCACACCAGGCTGCCCTTGCTTGTCGCGGATGCCTTGAGGGGTGTTGTCTGTGTTCCAGACGACAGTCCTCGCCTCTCTCCTGTCCCATAGCAACTTGTGGCTGTTTTGTCACCTCTCTGTCCAGCCGGCCTTTGACTTGCCGCTCCAGATGATGAGTTGGTCCTGGATCCTGGCTGCTTGACAGGGAGGAGTAAAGAGCAGAGAAGTGAACTTGGGGGCGGCGGAGAGTGTCTTGTGGGCCGGCCTCGGAGTCTGCATTTGTTGCTGTTGAAAACAGAAGAGAAATTGTGGAAAAAGGAGTGCGTGGAAAAAATGGATTAGCTGTCTGGTTTTCAGAGAGGGAGTGCTCTGGGGGTCAAAGGCAAGCATGCTTTAGGGGTGCAGCTCTTTCCAGAGCTGTGGGGTCAGTGGTAGAGGTCTGTGTCCCACTGCAGTGAGCCCTGATGGTGGGCTTATCCCTGGAAGACCTGGGCAGGCTGGCGTGGAGAGCTTGGGTTTTGTACACAGCTTTCCTACTTGGGTGACTCGGGCTGATGTCTTGTTCTCCGCTTCCCTATGTTAGAACATTGGTTCTCTTAAGGCGTAATATAGACTGAACACTTGATAAGCTCCCCCAAAATAGCTTTTTAGCACCATTTGCAACCCATGTGAAAATAGAGGTGGCCGGTCTTGGAACCTGAATGTGTCTTGAGTACTTAGCCGTGCGTAGTGCAGTTCTCTGGAAACCAGCATCCCCCACGGTCGCCCTCCAAGCTCTGCCGCTTCCTGCTGGAGCTTCCTGCTGGAGCAGGCCTCGGAGGCCTGATGGCTGTGGCCGGAGGTGGCCCACGCCCTGCCCTGCAGTGCCGCCTCCCCAGGCTCCCAAGCCCTAGGTGTGCTCTAGTTTTGTTGGGGAATGTATATCCTGTTAAAGCTGCTTTAGAAGTAAGTTTTTAGGTACAGTAGAAAATTCACTTTAATCTAGAGGTTGGACAGAATGGATTGAAATGGTTTTCTAATTCCCAGAGGTGATTTTGTTATTTTTCACAAAATTTTAGGAAGCCTTTCTGATTTGTGTTTTACTTTCTGTAATGAAACTGTTAACACAGATGATGATACAAGTGTCCTGTTCTTCTAGGTACCCAAATATATCTTGTGAGTTGCTCACTTCTGATGTCTCCCAGATGAACGATAGGCTGGGAGAAGACGAGTCCTTGCTCATGAGGTTATATAGCTTCCTCCTAAACGACTCCCCCTTGAACCCGCTACTTGCCAGTTTCTTCAGCAAGGTGCTCAGTATTCTCATCAGCAGAAAACCAGAACAGGTAAATACCATTTTCCAGAAGGTAAGTATTAGGGCTGATCATCCCCCTGAGATGATCCCCCAGTAATTGTGTTCTGAGTGTACCTTAAGTCCAGGTTTTGGAGAGGAGTGTATTTTAAATATACTGACTTAACACTGCCTTACACGTTCATGACTGTGTTCTAACTTGACGTACTCTTCTAAGTGCCTCACAGCTCAGCGTTGTAGTAAGTACTTCGGTTTCCTCTTTTGACAAATAGTTAAAAGCTATAGGAACGTGGGGTGTCCAGTTGTGAAGGTGGCGAGTGCCGTGGCTCATACTGAGTGGTTGAAGGTGTGAGTGGAGTTGTAGCGACTGGGGAAGCGACAGTTGTTTTTTTTTTTCTTTCCCCTAATGATGCGCGCAACACAAATGAGGCTTTGAATCAAGCTTTTCCATAAATGTAACTGATGATTAGTTTATACAGATGGTGATTATTTTCTATTTTGAGTCCACTTGAAAACTTAAGTGTTTAGCTTGAGATGTCTCTGTTTATGCTTTTATTATTATTTTTTAAGGTTTTATTTATTTATTTGAGAGAGAGAGAGCAAGGGAGAGCGCGAGCATGAGCTAGGGGAGGGGCAGACTCCTTGCTGAGCACGGAGCCCAAGTGGGGCTTGATCCCATGACCCTGAGATCATGACCTGAGCCAAAGTCAGACACTTACACAACTGAGCCACCCAGGCGCCTCCAGACGTCTCTGTTTAGACTGCCGTTCCTGTCCAGTAGTGCTGAGCAGAAAATCCTACTTTACTGTGGAGGGAACTGCCCCCTCCCTCTCCTCCCCTTCCTCTCCCCACCCCTACATCTGTTTTGTTCTTAAACAACTCAGATACCCTTGGGAAATTGATTTTCCAAGGACCTAGTGTATGTGTAGTGGTTCTCAAAGTATGGTTTCTTGACCAGCAGCATGAGTACCACCTGAGAATTTATTAGAAATGCAAGTTTGTAAGCCCCACCTCACGCTTAATGAATCAGACACTCTGAGGGTGGGGCCCAGCGATCTGGGATTTTTAATAAGTCTTCTAGATGATTCTGATGCATACTAAAACTTGAGAGTCACTGCTCTAGTGGATACTGGTGTGCAGAAGGATGTGCTTACCAGGAGATAGGATCCACTTCTGGAAACAGGCACCCAAGGAGCAATGAGAGCTTCCAAGTTACAATTAGACCTGCCAGAGTGCAGCGAGCAAGGGTGTGATGCCAGGGCTGCAGTTGGTCCAGCCGTCCGGGCCTGGCCTCCTCCCTGATGGAGAACAGGCTCCGTGACCTGTCCTTGCCATCAGCAGACATGGAGCGATGGGGCTATTTTAGGCCCAGTATGTCTGTCCTTTGCCAAGGCAAAGTGGATGCATGTTTTATTTTATAAAGACAAGATTGTTCTTTCGTGTTCTTAATTAGGCAGGATTATCCTCCTGAAGGTATTGGAATTGAGATTCTTTTTTCTTAGATAATAATCCCCAAATCATGATTACTGTAATACAGGCTGTCTTTCCCTCTTCCACTTTCTGGTGAGAAATAACGGTAACTGCTGACATTCTAGCAAGTGCACACCGTCCCATCAGCCTGAGGTACTGGCCTTTCAGATGGTTGTAGCCGTTACTGACTTAGGCCTTCCACCTCCATCATGCTTTTTCTTTTCACTCCATGCTAGGGGAGCCCAGATTCAGGGGCTCCGGTTCTCACCATACCTTTGATATACGCGGGAATACGTGAAGCTCTCTGGGACGCTGAGTGTTTGTGCTGGCCTTCCGGGTCAGACGTGCCCATGCACGGGGATGGCATCCGCCGATGAAGTGCTGGGAAAGGGGCCTGCTCACTCTGTGGTTCCTTGTGCTTCTTGGCTTAGGACTCTTGGAATGAGAATGGGAGGATTCAGTCACCCTCGCTCTTCTAGCTCTAGGAAAAGGTCAAACCTAACACCTCTCTCTCCGTTGGAGAACTGAGAATGTAGATGAAGGTCTCCGCTCCCGTGAGACGTGAGTGAGGATGCATGCAGCTGCAGGTAATGAGGAAACTGGAGACTCAGCCTGGCTTACCTGATGCAGTTGTTCATCGGCTCACGGCCCAGGCCATCCAGCCCTGGGGTCCCTTCAGTGCCGGGAAGGTTCGCATCTCAGGTGTCGTCCTCCATTGAGGACATCTTGCTGTCTTTGCTGTGCTGTCCACAGCGCTGGCTCTGGTTTGTGCCTTTGGGCTCCTGAGCTGGCGCTTTTGCCGCTGAAGCACGCGGCATGTTGGTCACGTCTGACTTTTTCCTCTTTTCTACTCTGCTGCGCTTTTAAAAACTACTGTGTGACTCAGTTGTGAGTGGAATAGTTGTATCTGACTTGTTGAAGGTTTACATGGTGACATTTAAGCTCCCTGTTCAGAGGAGCGGCCTGGGATAGTTGCACCTCCATTTGCAGCGGATATTGTGAAGCAATTTTTGTCCTCTCTGGCTCAGTGGACTTCTTCACGTGGGCTGATGGCAGGATTGGTGGCTTTTGTGGCAACCAGATCTAAGTCTAAACCTCAGGGCAGCCACGGTTTGGCTCTAGCAAGATACCTAACTGGTCTGCGCCTTGGTTTCCTTGTCTGGAACGCTGAGTGGGGCAACCCCACCTCGAGGGCTTCTCGATAGAATTTGGTGAGATTTAGCTGCTGCCACACTGGCCGCGCTGCTTCTGGGACTTTCGAAGAGACACTTGGTGCAGACGGACAGAAGGCCCACAAGGGTGTGCAGGACAGAACGCTCTCCCTCTTCTTGCACAGAAGAGAGACCCAGGTGGCAGTTGTAACTTCTCGTGTCCCTTCTGTATAGCTGCCCGTCTCTTCCCCACTCACCCTCCTTGTGTTAATCTGGTCAGGTGAACAGCTGACCTCAGACCCACATGTGATGTTGCTGGAGCAGGTGAGTTAGCCGCTTAGACTGACTTAAAAACACTTGATGTTTTGAATTATTTTTCTTACTTGGTAGGGACTAATGAGGATTTTGAATATTTATTCTGCATTTTAGTGCAGTCTAATGGACTTGCTTTATGTCCATAAACTGTTTAATGGTATATTCTCGTGCTCTTTATAGGGTATTAAATTATTTATCCTTATTCTTTGAAAACTAATAATGAAAGTGAACAGAAATAAAAGATTCTATTATAGTGTATTTATATGAGGAAATGTGTGATAATTTGGGAGTTTTTTTCCCAAGGGGTTTTGCATACTCTCACAATTAGCAGGCTTTCCAAATTTACATCTGATTACTAACTCAGCATTTGCCATCCTCCACTTAAGATGGTGGTGGGATTTGAGAGGGGGCAGTTTGAGGGGTCAGGGTGGAATACATTCTAAAGTTGATAGTTCCCCAGTTACGTGTCTTTGAGTTTTGGTTTGTTCTCCTCTAGATTGTGGATTTCTTAAAGAAGAAACGTGATTTTGTAGACCTTATAATAAAGCACATAGGAACTTCGGCCATCATGGATTTATTGCTCAGGCTCCTGACGTGCATCGAGCCTCCGCAGCCCAGGCAAGATGTGCTGAATGTGAGTAGAATTAGGACTCCTGCGCCGGGGCGGGGAGTGGCCCAGGAGCCGACAGGGCTGCTGGGTGCTGGGAGGGATTCCAGGGGGTTGGGAGGAGGCGAAGGTTGTCTGAGGAACTGGGGGTGGGGGGGGTGGGGAGGAGGGCAGGGTGGGGAAGGAAGGTGGTTCCAAGGTAGGAAGAGATTACAATTTTGCAGGATTCGTTTTCGAGATGTGCACATCCGGAGGTGCCTGGGATGTTTCTTTGTGAGGGGTTCTTTACCCTTTGCCGGTTTGATTTTCAGTGGGAGTGGGGCAGTGGAATGGGTTGAAAATGTGTTTAAAACTGGTCTGGTGGTAAGAGCAGAAGACAGGGAGTTACAAATCTCATCTGAGGATGCCATGAGGCATCGATCTTGAGAGCGTGACTACACCGCAGGGTCATGGCTGCAAGGATGGGTTCGGGTGTTTCCAGGAAATCAGCCTTCAGGGTAACATTCCTCTTGTGGGTAGTTAGGATCATAGAAGGAGAAGGAGAATGGGGCTTATTTCCAAAAGCACACATATTTTAAAATTTTGGTAGATGGATATTTTAGGATATGTGCGCCTCTTGAAGAGCTGTCTTAAGTGGAATTTGGGCGGGAAGAGGGAGAGTGTGAGTAACTGGAAGATGAGGTTTCTCACGGGCTCTTATCTTTGCCCCTTCTTGTCTTCTGTCTCCTCCTCTCTCATTCTCTTCACTGCCTTCTTCCAGAACCTTCCCCAACCCACTCCATCCTTAATACTCAGCCTCAAACCCTAACACTCATTCCTTTGAAATTAGTTTTATTGGAAATACTGATTTTAATTAAAGACTCAAAGAACCAGAGGAGAGGCAGGAGGGTCTGTCAGGTGGTATTCCAGGAAAGGCATGTTCTGCTGAGGTGAGCAGGCATGCCCAGGCATGTGTTTGTGTAAAGGGGATGGGGTCAGGGCTGGGTCTGTAGAACCAGGCAGAAGTCTCCTGAGAACCATGGTCATTGTGAGGACACCAGCTGAGGATACCTAGTGAATGTCCTGGAGTTGCCTGTGGGAAGGGATCCTAAATTGGGGTGCTGGTTCCTTTTAGGTATGTTTTTGTGGATATCTTTTCTCAGAAGATGTTGAGGATTCCAGGAAAGATTGTTGAGGGCAATGAGAGGGGTCACCTTTATATTTGGATTGCTCTAGGCAGAAATTATTAAGTATAGTTTCTTAGAATTCCTTTGGTCACTTCTGGGTTGAATTTTAGGGCCATTTCTAAAGGAATAGATGCGCTTCTGGAGGGATGTAGTGATAGTAAAGGCTTAGGTTGGGGGAAGGGTAGTTAGAAGCTTTGATTTGGGTGCCCGTCATGGGGGAATAAGTGCTTATTAATGGCTGTGGAGGCAGTAGGAGTGAGGGGCTGATCCTTTCATAGCCCACAAAGTTTCCTTCCTTCTCCCTTGGTGGTCATGACCCCCCTGCCCATTGCTACTAAAGTGTGGCCCCAAGTGTCACCTGAGGACTCAGGTCTCACCTCTGCCCTACTGAATCAAAATCTGCATTTTGGCAAGATCCCCAGGAGGGTGATTCATGTGCCCATTTTGAAACTGATCTTAAAATGTAAAGTTGGACCTCTAGCTTTGTGCCCTCTAGTAGCTTTGTTTGCATTTTCCTTGGGCACCTTCTCTTTAAGGAGCAGGCAGCTGTGCCCTTAGCAAATTGTGTTTGATTTCTTGCCACCCAGCCCCATGCCTCCGCTGCCCCCCCCAATTTCCCTTTAACCTTTGGGTTTTGTTTTGAGGTTGTTTTTGTTTTTGTGTCCTTTCTTGGTTGTAAGTGCCTTGTTTATTATGTTGCTTCTGTTCCTGCCTAACAGTCTACTAGCTGATACTTATTCTCCCTTATTCTTCTCTTCCTATTTTCATTCACGTCAGTACTTCACATGTAGATGAGAAAGAGTTTGTCCTAGGCAGGATACTAGCTCTTCACTAACTCGTGACAGGGCAGATGAACTCTCCTGCTACGGTGCCCTGCCCCCCGTGTTTCCTGTGGCTGTTTTGGTTTTGGAGTCTAAAACTAAATACTGTTTTTCTCAGTCTTTCTGAAGCTTTTTTTTTTTTTTAAGATTTATTTATTTGAGAGAGAGAGAGCACACACGTGCGTGGGAGTGGGGACGGGCAGAGGGAAAGAGAGGATCTCAAGCCGACTTTCCTCTGAGGGCAGAGCCTGACCCTCCTGACTAGAGCCCTAATCTGGGGGCTTAACCGACTGAACCACCCAAGCGCCCCTCTGATGCTGTCTTAGGGTGAATACTGTCTTACAGAAAATATATAAATTACACACGCACACGCGCGTGCACGCCCCAAACAAAATACAGACCCTTTTAGTGCTTAGTGTCTGAGAATTACCCTGTGGCTAAGAAGCTGATGTTAGAATTTTTGTATGTGGGAATTATAATTTGGGGCATAGTTGGTACTGTTGGCTACTGTTTAAATAATAATATTCACTGGCATTTTCCTTGGGGGACTTTTAATTTCCTGTAGTGTTCAAAGTCCAGAGAAACCTGTAACATTCTACTTAAAATGTGATGGATATTTCCAAGTATGTTAATCTTCATTGGGGCTTGAACAAGAGCCACGCATTGCTATGATTACCTCTACAATGTGTTTTACAGTGGTTAAATGAGGAGCAAATTATCCAGAGACTTGTGGAAATAGTTCATCCATCGCAGGAAGAAGATGTAAGTTCTCTTGTGTGACTGTAACCTTGCTTTTTTTTAAAAAAATGGAACCGAGTTTATTTGGGCATAGAGCATAATTGTATGAGACATGAAGGTAGAGGACAGGTATAATCTGGCATTCTTAAAGTTGACACTTTTCTAAGCACTAAAGGTTTTAAAAAAATACTACATTTTGCTGATGCTCAGAACCTTTCAGAAATGTGGAAAACAGCAGGCCCTGGTTCTAGCACGATCTTCTGGAGCTTGGGATTTTGTGCTGAATCTGCTTGCCTTTGTTACAGACCTTCTCCGTCCCACTTCTTTTTCCTTGTATACACATCATTAGCCCAAATGGTGAGGCCACATCTGCACTTGTGTTTTCTGTTCTGGCTACACTGTCCAGGCAGCACATCGGCGTCTTTGCCACCGTTAAACCCCTAGAGTGTTGTTGGGCCCTTGGCGCTCGTACTTCTTGGCCTGGCTTCTGGCACTGACAGGTTTGGCTTTGTCACGGGAGCTGGGGATTGACTTGGCAAAAGGATTGAAGCTGCTCCAGAGTTTGAAGACTGAGCTCTGTGCTGAGGGGATGCCTGTCTGGGTGGGGTCCCCAGGACTGGCCCATTGGCCCCCGTGGAGGAAGCTATCAGCTCTGCCGCTCCTCTTGTTGCCGCCTTCTGTCGCGGCCTGAGCCCTGTGGAATTGCCCATGTTTAGCCATTTCTGCCTGTGGACACGACAGCTCTGCGGCTCAGCCTACTCTCTGTGAAGGAGGTGATTTAAAGTAGATGGGCAGATATGTCATGGGGAGGTCAGGGGACCTTCTTGTGTGCCTTAGGTTGCCAGTTAGATTGAAGAGTGAGACCATGGAGGAATAGTACAAAGGGAAAAGTGTGTAACCAGAGGATATTCTTGCTCATAAAGCTTGATTTAGCCCCTTCTCCTTGGGTGTATTCAAAAACTTCTGATACCTGGAATTTATCTAAAACAGCTCCCCCCCCCCAAAAAGTTAATCATTAAAGGTGCTGTTGATTCCCCATCTTCCCCTTGGGACAGTGCATCTGGTGCCCCCCTGCAGTATTGCTCCTGTTAACATTCAGAACACATCCCAGTGTGTGCCCGTATCGGGGGCTGCAGTGGGAGAAGTCCTGCTTAGAGGGAGCCTGCAGTCTGGTTGGGCTAATAACGCCTCCTGTGGCCGGGGAAGTTGGACGCGACGGTTCCTGAGCACGTTTCCCGTGTGATGTAAGTGTGGCCACTGGGGGCCTTGGAGAGTGATGACAGGAGCCTGGCCTGTCTCATTCACAGGGAATACATGTCCGTGGACAAGGCTTGCCTATTACTAGGTTTTCAGTTCTCAAACAGAAGAACATGATTGCTCAACAGGAAATTAAACCTGTCTGCAAGGCTCAGGAGAAACTGATAAAGGAGAAGCCCAAGTCTGCAGCTCTTCTTCTTCTTCTTTTTTTTTTTTAAGGACAAAGCATTTGGAGCATTACCTTCTTGACTTGACTTGCAAGAAAGTTAATTTTGTCTCTGGACAATCCTTTCGATACTTCTCTTTTGTATTAAGTGATAAATTGTATGCTAAAATCATACTGACCAGGGAAGTGTTAGGTTCCTAATTCTAGTCAGTGGGTTTTGATACCCTGCTGTGTGTTGTCATCTGTGCCGTAGTATCACGGTCCACCTGAACCGGCTGTGTAACTGCTCCATCTGCGGGCTGCGCTCAGTGCCACGTGCCGCAGACTATAATGCATTCAGGTGCTGAGATTTTAGACCTTTCCTGTAAGGTAAACACACAGTACATTGGGAGAAGATGCAACATTTCTTACCCATTGGTATATTCCAGAAAGCTGTATTTGTCTTTTTTTTTTTAATCAGTGCTGATTTAAAAGCTGATTTATCAGCTTCTATGCTGATAAAAATATATACAGTTGACCTTTGAACAACATAGGGGTTAGGGGTACCAACCCCCTATGAAATCGAAAATCCATGTAAAACTTTTGACTCCATAAAACCTAACTGTTGATAGCCCATTAGCCATAAGCCTTACTAATAAGGTAAACCATCAATTAACACATATTTTGTATATGTATTACATACCATATTCTTACAGTAAAGCAAGCTAGAGAAAAGAAAATGTTAAGACAATCATGAGAGAAAATCCATTTAAATAAGTACTATACCATATTGAGAAAATCCACGTGGAAGTGAACTTGTGTGGTTCTAACCCATGTTGTTCAAAGGTCAGCTGTATTTTGGGGGTGTATTTTTTTTCAAGTTCTCAGTTGTAGAAATTCTTCCTTGCCAGAACTTTGATCCCATGTACCTACACGTAGTGATCTGTACTGTGCAGTATTGTTATGTGAAGCTCATTAGCCTGGCACAACCAAATACTCTTGTGTTTACCTATGTTACTTCTACTGAGCTTGACTTTTTACTCACTGCAGCTTCTTATGGCCAGTGTTGATTTGTGTTACTTCTTAAGCAATGTCCTCACTAACGTTTTGTTATAAATTTGACATTTGATGTGTTTTATGGTTAAAATTGTACTTTTTTCCTTTAGCGGCATTCAAATGCTTCACAGTCACTTTGTGAAATTGTTCGCCTGAGCAGAGACCAGATGTTACAAATTCAGAACAGTACAGAACCAGATCCCCTGCTTGCCACTCTAGAAAAGTATGTTTAAAACTCTGTTCCTGTTCTTTTTTTTTTTTTTTTAATTGATGCTATTTGATGTGTTACCAGTATGAGTGGTTGGTAAGTCTTCCATCTGGGGGAATCATGACCCTGCTCAATACCCTTGGGTGGGGGAGAAGGTAGGAGAACCGGCTTATCTGATCTCAGCTATTTTTGATGCCCAGTGGAGACCTGCAGGGTAAAAATGTAAATAAATGACATTTATATGTAGACCTCGAACTCTTCAAATAGCTGTAAACTAGAATTCCATAAAGCCGTCGTAAGATGGGGTAGCGCATCATGGCTGTGGTTACTGCTCTGCAGGTCTTTGGTGAAGAATAGTCTGAAACACAAACTAATTTGACCCATTGTAGTCAAGGATTTTTACCAGAAGCTCTTCTTGGGGTTTACTATACCTTTGCAGCTGACTAGGGGTAACCTGACCAGACCTGATTTGAAGGGTTACAAGTCTTGTATGTTTTTTGTCTTCGTACTGCTCTGCCCTTATTTTTCATGACAATTCCTTGTGAGCAGCCATCTCATGTTTGGGTGGAAAATAGCTTGAGGATGGTGTGCTGTTTTGAAATTTGTGAATGGCCAACCCGTGGGTACTAGCTTTTCTAGATTCACACATTCTCTGAAAGAATATTTGCCATTGAGCACAGGCATACATTTGACCTGCATCCACACAGTGAAATGAGCTAGGAACAAATCAGAGACATGGTGTCATTTTTAAAGTCTGTCATCTGAGAAGTAGAGTTGTATTTTCCCAGGAAGGGAGTTGACTAATTCTCTGAAGTAGGGAAACTTAAATTACCAGCTTCTAAGTAAAATGTCATTTTCCTTCCCCATTTCCGTTATTCTTGGCATTATGGCATATGTACTCTTTGTACATCTAAGATATTCCACATTTAATACTAGTAATTATAGTAGTGTTAGGTTGAACCATGTAAAATTGCCATTTGAGTATGTTAAAAATTTTTGAATACCAACAATCTCATGGTTCATGATAGCATTGTCCAATAGAAATAAAAGTCAGATGTCATTTTAAATTATCTAGTAGCCACATTTGAGTAAAAAATAGGTGAAATTAATTTTAATAATATATTTTATTTAATCTAATTGACACAAAATATTTGAACATATGCCCATTTAAAAAATAATTACTGAGGTATTCTACATTCTTTTCTTTGTCACAGTTTTGGAAATCCAGCGTGTATTTTACACTTAGGACAGGTTAGTTCAAGTACAGTGGCCGCCAGGGACAGCAGGTTCCCCCCGGATGCCAGACTGGTCAGCAGTGAGCACTGAGTGTCAGTGCCGCCGGGGCCCTCCCAGATGTGGGGTCTGGCCCCCGGGGCCTGTGTGCCTCGTGCCCTCACAGCTCTTATGGGGAGTTTACTAACACTCGTCCAAGAACTCCAGTTTTTTTAAAATGTGAAAGTAAATCTATTTTCTCTCACATGTAAATAAATGCCTTAATATTTAAGGAATACAAAGGCATTCATTTTATCATGTTTGAATGGCTTAGTCCTTCAGTTCATGATTTCTTCTGTATTGAGTGATATTTGTGTGTTTAGATAAGACTCATAATACGGTTCAGCTACTATACTATGTTACATCTTGACCATCAGATTTTTGCTGGCTGTCATATCATTTTTGTGCATTAGTAGGATGCTTTCATGGATGTAGTCGACTGATGAGGCCCTGAGCTGGTGAGGGCCTCCTTGTTAGCCACTCCCTCAGGCTTCTGCATTTATGGAACTGTGATTGCACTCTCCGGTAAGAACGTTACGCTGGAACAAGAAGGTGGACATCTGCAGTTGGATGCTGTGTCCGTACTCCTCTACGTGGCGTGAGGCTGCTCTTTGAAAAATACATACCTATTTCCTATGAAAGAGCTGGCTGTTTTCTAGAGCCCAGTCCCAAACCTAGTATTTATTTTATAGACTGCTATGTGTTGAGTGACTTTTATAGCGCTGTTTTGGGTAAAGGGCTCACCGTTTTAGTGCTGGTCTGGCAGTACTTGAAAGCTCCTTCCATCGGGGGTGGGGGTGCTCTCAAGTTAGGTTAGATACCAGTTTTATTTGCTTCCCCCAAATAAAAAGAGATTCTCTCCTGCTTGCTGCCCTAGCCTGGTAAGGGGATGTTGGGATGCAGTGAGCACAGCTGTACTTCGGGACAGCTGGCATCTCTGCTGGGTGAGCAACAGGGACAGCCCAGCTGTGTGTCCCACTGTAAGGGAGATGCCAGTGTTTCATTCGCTTGGATTCTGAAAATTACTGAGATCCTAAGAAACCGAGATCTTCCTTGGGAGTGTCCATATAAATTTACCTAACAAGTTACCCTTGTGTTTTACATTCATCATGGCTTGAGTGTGTAATGTCCATCCTACTGATGGACAAAAACGATATGATAACCAGCAAAAACGAGTGTGCCTATAGAGAATACATTTTGGGCAATAGTTCAGGCAAATCTACTTCATTGCTACCATATTATTTTGATTCACCAAATTTTAATTAGAGGGTAAATGCAACAATTGATCTTTTACGTGTTTTAGATCTTAATTATACATTAATGCCTTTGTGGGAAGACATTTGTGGGTTCTAATTAGGCTTTTTGAAAAATTCCCCTCCTTTTGTGGGGTGAAGAGTTCCAAATCTTACCACCCACAGCCACCACCACCAGCACCCGGTCTGAGTGGGAGGTGACTTCCAGTCTTGAAATACTTGTTGGCTCTCAACAAGATTGACAAAGGCAAGCAGGGCCCAGGTGATTCTGCTGAGGGGAGGGAATAGGGGAATACATGTCGGAGAGTTAGGTTTTATAATAAGCGGGGTCACTTGTCTGGTTTAATAAATGTATTAAAAATAAAATATTGTGAAACGAAATAGATCTGACCAAGTGCAGCTGAGCTCTTGTAGAGTACTTGCCTGACTGCTGCCATGCTCTTCTTCTCTGGCGTTACTGGTAATGGATGTTACAGTTAGCACTTGACTGTTGGTTTGTTTCCCTAGGCAAGAAATTATAGAGCAGCTTCTATCAAATATTTTCCACAAGGAGAAAAATGAATCCGCCATAGTCAGTGCAATCCAGATACTGCTGACTTTACTTGAGACACGGCGGCCCACGTAAGCTTTCCTTTTGTCTTACAAATGCTGAGCCATTTTGTTTTGCTTTGAGATTTTCTAGAAACTAAAAGTTGTTGGTTGATTAGCTACAATCTCATGCCCTTGAATCGCAGGTGCTGAGTCTCCACCATATGTGAACTCTGAGTTAGTTTCGTGTGAGCGTGGGATATAGGGATACAGTTGAAGATAGCGTTTGGTGAGCACTGTTCACTGGCAGTGTTTAGTTATTTGTAGTAGTTATGAGAAGGTAGCTAGCTATAACAAGTGGTGTCATAAATAAAACATGTAACACAAGAGAAGCGTATTTCTTGATTATGAAATGAAAATAGGTGTTCCTCCTGGTCAGTGGGCAGCTCTCTCCCCTCCCAAGTGGCAGTTCAGGGACGCTTTCTGTCTTGTGATTCTTTTCTACACAAGCTAACTTGAGGCTTCAGGTTGGTTCTTTGGGGATTTCACATGTGAGGGCACTGCAGTTTGTGAGGCTGTTTTAAAATGGGTGGGCAGGTGGCTTGCGGCCTTTAAGGAAAAATTGTGCCAAGTGTTTCAGAATCAGAAATATTGTCTGCTTTTCCCATGTATGTGCCCTGGGCCAGCCAGATGATGTTTGTCATATTACTCTGTACAGTTTATGTCCAGTGCTAATTCACTTACTAATTGTCAGAATTTTCCAATTGTTCCCTGGAGCATGAGGATTTGAAGAGGTATGTATATGTGAGCACTCCAGGAATATGTGGTGTAGGGATTGGAATTCGTATTTTCTCACTCACTGTTAGATTTCTCCAGTAAACCAGAGGGCTTGGAGAGGACAGAGGAGGCTGCTGTCAACATATGAAAATTTCGGCCATCCAAGGTTTCTGGATGTACTTTTCATGATGTCATTTTGGTTTCTGGCAAAGTAGTGAATACAATCATTCCACTTCCCAAATTCCTTTATCTCTATTCCCGGTATGTCTAATATTTGGTCTGTGGTAATGGAAGGCAGTTTGGCAACACCGCTTCAAAGATCTTGTAATTTGGGGATTGTCTGCAATTTTGACTGTGTTTGTATCTTCTACTGCAAATTCTATTTTAAAGAATGTAACCAGGGATGAAGGTAGTAATCAGGTGGTGCAGGCCTGTCATCTTGCTCCTCATGCTTCACAACAGTTGTACCATCTCTTCACATGGTTTGAAAGCATCTGAAATGGTGCTGTGCTGTGAGGCTTCTGTCAAATACCCTGACTTGAGAAAGGAATAAATCTGAGAAAAAAGGTACATCTTTGCACATGGAAGAAAGAAAACACATAATTGTACAATCTAGAGCAGAGAAGATACAGCAATAAGAGAAACAATAGAAGGAAATTTTTGACCAGAAGGAACTTGTCTTCAGATCAGAAAGTGATCAAATGCTATACTCAAGATTAAATTTAAAAGGGAGGGTGGCACTCAGATTTTAGCCTTTTCCTGATGAGATTTATGCATCCCAAGAAGAAAGGACAAATCCTAGAAATACTTGGATAAGAAAAAACGGGTTAACTACAAAGCAGATCAGATTGCCAGGCATCTCATTTGTGAAGCTAAATAAAGACGGAAAGCGGAGGGCACGACTGTGCCCCTGGCTCACTGCTGCTGACTGCTGGGACGTGTGAGGACAGAGCAGGCCTTCCCCGGTCTCTGCGACCTCAGCGACCTCAGCGTTCCATCAGGCTTCTGTTCTCGGCGTGAAGTACCTGAAGATGGACTTGACCAAAACCCAACAGAAAATAAGTTAAAGAACTTACAGGAGTAATATTCATAAAAGTGATGATAAAGGAAATGGATAGGGTTTGTAAATTATTAATATGAATGTGATGGTTAAATGTTCAGAATGAATAAATGAATAGTTGAATAAGTTACATGTTGGAAACAAATAATACATTTTAGATTATTTTAATAAAACTCAAGAAATAAGGAGAAAAGGGGTAAGTTAGTATATATTAGCTCTTACCTTACACCAAGGAACTGGGGTACTTTCATAGTTTCATTTTTCATCTTGGTGAAATTAAGAGTTCAGATACGTTTTCCATAAATGCAGGACAATAGTAGGCTAGGTAACTCCCAAATCTCCCTAGGGGACAAGGAGGGCAAAGAAACCTGAAAGCTGTAGACGCCAGGGGAATATGCACACACCTGTAAGCTCTTCTTGGGGAAACGGTGGTGGCGGGGCAGGGCAAGAGGCCAGAAAAAGCTTCCCTTGAAGAATGGGCCTCAGGAAACAGAGCAGCAGCCTTTGGGGAAAATGCACGAGTCCCCACCGTAATCCTTCCTCTAGCACCTGCTGAACGAAGTCCTTAGGCCATTAAGGAAATCCTTTAGTCATAAAGACACAGGTGAAGACCATTTGCAGTGGGAAGAACGGACCAGAAAAAATCCTCTAGCCCATGGGAGAGGCAGGGACACGTTCTGGGCCCCAACTGTTAAAGAGATCCCCTACCACTGAAGCAGGGTCAGTGAGAGCTAGGGACCCTTCAGCTGCCTAAGACAGCCTAAAGCAGAACAGTGGCTTTTCTCCCCACTGTTCCATTCCACCAGACCTCCAGTAACAGCAGCCAGCTGATAAGAGGAAAGGCTGGTGTAGGGGGAGACTTTTATCAGGCACAGGAGCAAGCTTACAGGGAAGAACTTTAGCTAAGAGTAAGCTAAAGAGTGACGTGGGGAAAAAGTTGACAAACCAGCCCTAAGTATAAATACAGAGTAACTTGAGACACATTTGAAGTCTAACACGCTGAGGGAAATCAGTCCTAGCAAACCTAGTTCAGCTGCTCACCTTAAGATTGATTTAAACCCCACACTAAAGGTCTAGAGAATAAGAAATGTGTTCATTCCAGAAATAATGTTTACATCGGTTTCTACTACCCTACACAACTTGTCCACCTTTTAGCCCAAAATTGCAAGACAAACAAGGTAAAAAGAATCCCAAAAAAGCTCATGAGCACGAGTAGTCAATAGAACGAAATTTAAAAATGCTGGAACTGTCTGACAGAGAATTTAAAATAACTGATTAAATATGTTAAAGGATTGTGGGGAAAATGGACAATATGTGAACTGGCGGGGAATTTTAGCAGAGAGAGGGAAGATCATATGGAAATGCTAGAACTAAACACCACAGCAGAAATGAAGAATGCTTATGGGCTTATTGGTGAACTTGGGCCGACTCAAGGAAAGAATCAGTACAGGACATTAGAAATTACCCACACTGAGCCACGAAGAGTTCAACCAAAAAGACTCGCTTTGTGGGCTACAAGAGTCTAGAAGTAATGACATGCCACTGGGAACAAGGATGAGTGCCCAGATCTTGGTTTCTCATACCATTCTCCAGGAAAAGGACCCAGGGCTCCTTGGAGAAATGGCCGGTTTTACGACAGGGGCAAGAGGAGCCTAGAGCATCATGTAGTACAAAAATAAGGAAGTATTAAAAGCCCTACAAAACCCCACCCCTGGAGGCAGGGGTTCTGTCAGAGAAACACAGGAGCCAGCTGAAAGAGCTTCCATTGGCCAGAGCTGATTGACACAATCAACAACAGCAGCAGCATAATAATTTGTACAATAAAATAAAGCTGTGTTGTCTTAGAACCCAAAGTACAAAGTATTCGTTAGCTCATACTGATACAAATAAATGGAGAAGAGACATCTCCCCTGCAGAAGAATTTCAAATAGTTTGTGTAGATGCTCCCTCCTCAAGGAGGAAGAACAAACTGGCCACTCTACAGTGTCCATACACCATGACTTCCTTCCAAAGAGTTCTATATGGAAAGATAACAAAAAGAGCATCTTGACAGTGACTCTGACAGACACTTCCTCAGCCAGATAAAGTGACTAGCCAATGATAAGTTGTGTTGACAGTTTGCACTCTTGTCATGGTGTAGTGAAAATGACATCTTACCTGTGTGGTCTTCCTCTCAGAGACCCCGTGATGAGGAAAACCTAAGACAAATTCCAGTTAAGGGACATTCCACAAAATATCTAACCAGTGAAGTCTGAGTAACTGTCACAGCCAAGAGGAGGCCGAGGAGACATCACAACTAATATAATGTGATGTGTTAGGTGGGATTCTGAAATGAAGAAAGGACTTTAGGTAAAAACGAAGGAAATCTGAATAAAGTATGGATTTATGTATCAACATTGGTTTATTAATTAACTAGTGTAAGATATTAATAATGGGATGCTGGGTGTGGGTTATGTGGGAATGCTCTGTACCACCTTTGCAGTTTTTCTGTCAATAGGAGACGGTTCTACTAGAAATCAACATAGCGGGCGCCTGGGTGGCTCAGTTGGTTAAGCGACTGCCTTCAGCTCAGGTCATGGTCCCAGGGTCCTGGGATCGAGTCCCACGTCGGGCTCCCTGCTCTGCGGGGAGCCTGCTTCTCCCTCTCCCACTCCCCCTGCTTGTGTTCCCTCTCTGGCTGTGTCTCTCTCTGTCAAATAAATAAATAAAATCTTAAAAAAAAAAAAAAAAAGAAAGAAATCAACATAGCATCTAGAGAGAAACCCAGTGAGAATACAGGAGACCAGAACAGCAGTGGCAGCCTAGCTGACATGAGTGACACTTGCAGAGCCTTCCCCCAGCCACGTCCTGGTGCACAGTCTTTTCAAGTGTACATGGAACTTTTATCAGGATAGACCAGATTCTCAGCCATCAAACAAACCGTAATGAATTAAAATAATATACACGGTATTTATTCAGACCATAATGGGCTTAAACTAGAAATCAATGAAAAAGATTGCTGGAATATCCCCAGATATTTGGGAATGAAAGCAACACACTTTAAATAACCCCGGGGTCGAAGAGGAAATGGCAAGAGAAATAAGAAAATGTTTTCAACTGATAATGGAAATAGGGCATGTCAGGTTTTGTGGAATGTAGTGAGAGCAGTAGAGGGAAAGTTCTGGTATTAAATGTTTATATTAATTAAGAAAGGAAGACAAAGTTTTGTGTCCGCGATCTAAACTCCCACCTTAAGAAACTAGTAAAGGAAGAGCAGATGAACCCAAAGTGAGCAGAAGGAAGGAAATAATGAAGATAAGAGCAGAAATCAAAGAGATTGAGAAGGGAAAAATAATACAGAAAATCAGTGAGACCTAAAAGTTGCTTCTTTGAAAAAATCAATAAAATCAGTAAATCTCTAGCCAGATTAAGAAAATGTAGAAAAGATACACATTACACTTTACAGGAACAAAAGAGGGGCCGTAATTGCATTCTTACAGACATTAAAAGAATAATAGTAAGAGAATACTGTAAACAACTTGGTAGACGATTTCAGTGGGTTAGAGGAAACGGATAGCTTCCTTATAGGAGTAGTACTGCCAAAGCTCGTTCCAGAAAGTAGTAGCTTGCATAAACCGTCTTAGACCTCTCGACAAAATTTAATTCCTTTTTAAAAGCTTCAAACAAAGAAAACTCTCAGCCCAGATTGGCTTTGTTGGTGAATTCTGCCAAAGAGCTAAGGACTCTACAAGAATATTGAAGAGAGGACATTTTCCAGCTCTTTTTATGAGACCATGATTACTTTGAAACTAGACCAAAATATTACAGGGAAGAAAACTAGCAAGATTCCACAAGAGCTTAGATGCAGAATTCCTCGAGAAAGTATTAGCAAATTAAATCCAGCAATATATTAAAAAGATAATATATCATGACCAACTATGGTTTATCTTGGGAATACAAGGCTCATTCATCCTTCACAGATCAATCGTGAGAATGATCAAAATTCAGAACACTGACAACACCAAATGCAGGTGAAATTGTAGATCAAGAGGAACTCTTAATTTGTGGCTGGTGGGAACACAAAATGGTATGGTCACTGTAGAAGACAGTTTGACAGTTTTTCACAAAACTATTATCCAGCTCCTTGGTATTCACCGAAAGGAGCTGAAAACTGATATTCACACAAAAACCTGCACATGGATGTTTATGGCAGTTTTATCCACACTTGTCAAAACTTGGAAGCAACCAAGATGTCCTTCAGTAGGTGAGTAGATAAATAAACCGTGGTATATCCAAACAAATATTACTCAGTGCTAAAAAGAATGAGCTGTCAAGCCTTCAGAAGACATGAAAGAACCTTAAATGTATATTACTAAGTGAAAGAAGCCAATGCAAAGGCTACAACTATATGATTCCAACTATATGACTTTGAGGAAAAGGCAGAACTGTGGAGACCATGAAAAGATCAGGGGTTGGCAGTGGGGAGATGAATAGGCAGAGCACAGAGGACCTTTCGGGAAGTGAAAATAGTATGATACCATAGTGATGGATACGTGTCATTATACCTTTGTGTAAATCCCTGGAATGCACAACACCAAAAAATGAACCATGATGGTTAACTATAGACTTTGGGTAATGATTATGTCATGTCATTGTTGGTTCAGTGATTGAAACGGATGTGCCACTCTGGGGGTGAGGAGGGGGAGTTGGTAATGGGGGAGACAATCTCTGTACCTTCCCCTCCACTTTGCTCTGAACTTAAAACTGCTCTATAAAAATAAAGTCTCAGTAAAAAATCAGTGTAACTCATATTAACAGATTAAAGAAGAAAAATCATCTGGTCATTTCAGTAAATTCCTTTATGATAAAAACCTCTTAGTAAGTTAGTAATGGACGGGATCTTAGAAACTGATAAGGCCCCCTTTACAAAAAAATTCATAGCTGACAGCATTCTTAATGATCTGAGACTGAAATGATATCCCCTAAAATCAAGAAACATGGCAAGGATCTTTGCCATTGCCAGTCCCAGTCAGCCGCGTGCAGGAGGTCCCAGCCAGCGCAGTAAGGCAGGAGAGGAAGATAGAAAACTGAATCTGTTCGCAGAGGTCAGGATTGTCTTTGTAGAAAATCCTAAAGAATATACAAAAAACTCCTAGAACTAACAAGTAAACTTAGCAAAATTGCAAGATATAATAAAGTCAGTATTCAAAAATTAGTTGTATTTCTTTAGCAATGTCCACAATAGCCAAACTGTGGAAAGAGCCAAGATGTCCATCGACAGATGAATGGATAAAGAAGATGTGGCATATATATACAATGGAATATTATGCAGCCATCAAAAGGAATGAGATCTTGCCATTTGCAATGACGTG
>NC_138379.1:3908012-3976484 GCF_054177405.1 Leptonychotes weddellii | reverse complement strand
ATAAGAATAAAAAAAAATTAGTTGTATTTCTTTAAAATAGCAACCAACAACTGGAATTTGGAATTTTTATGAAATAGCATTTACTATGGCAGAGAAAAGAAAACACTTGGACGTATATCTGTTTACAAAATGTGCAGGATTTAATGCCGAAAACCGCTTAATACTGATGAACTCAAAGACTACCTAAATAAATGGAGAGAGCTACTTTGTTCATGGATTAGAAAATTCAGTATTGTTGGGTTGTCAGTTCTCCCCAGAACGATGTGGAGTGTCCATATAATTCCAATCAAAATCAAAGCAGGAGTTTTTGTAGAAATTAACAAGCTAATTCTAAAACTTATGTGGAAATTCAAAGCAAGTACAGTAGCCAAAACAATTTTGAAAGAGAAAAGCAAAATTGGAGTACTGGCACTCTCTGATCTAAAGCTACAGTAGTCAGGACAGTGTGGGATTAGCAAAAGGATAGACACAGAGATCACTGGAACAAAACAAGAGTCCAGAAGCAGGCCCACATGGTATGTGATCAGTTGGTTTTTGACAGAGATGTGGAGGCAGTTCAGTGGAGAAGGGATAGCCTTTTCAACAAATGGTGCTAGAACAAAAAAAAGGGTGAGGGGCCTCAATATGTACCTTGCACATTATGCAAAAATTAACTCAAAATGGATCATAGGACTAAATGTAAATCCCAGAACCATAATGTTCTAGAAGAAGATCCGTGGCCTATGTTAGGCAGAGATTTCTTAGATGCATCACCAAAGCCCAATCCATAAAAGAAAAGTTGACAACTCGGATTCCATAAAATGCTCTTTGAAAGACTCTGTTGTGGGGCTCCGAGGGTGGCTCAGTCGGTTGAGCATCCGGCTCTTGATTTCAGCTCTGGTTGTGATCTCAGGGTCCTGGGATTAATGCGTGCCTCCAGCTCTGTGCTCAGTGGGGAGTCTGCTTGAGGGTTTCTCTGCCTCTGCCCCTCCTTCTGCTGGAACTCTCGTTCACTCTCACACACACACACTCTCTCTAAAATAAATAAATCTTAAAAAAAGGGGGGGGGCTCTTGTGAAAATAAAAAGGCAAGCCACAGACTATCAGAGAATATTTACAAATCATGTCTGAGAAAGGACTTATATCCAGATACTGTATAACACTCAAAACTTTAGTAACAAGAAAATGCAGTTTTTAAGGTCAAAAGATTTGAGCAGACACTTAATGAATAAAATTATTTGTATAGCAAATAAATACATGACAAATGCCCATCATTTGTCATTACTGAAATTCAAATTAAAACCACATTGAAATGCCACTACACACCTTTTGAATGACTTGTATTTGTTTCCTGTGACTGCTGTAACAAATTCCCACAAACTGTGGCTTAAAACAGCAGAAATTATTCTCTGACAGTGAATGCTAGAAGTCCAAGATCAAGGTGTCAGCAGTGCTACACTGCGTCCCGGGGCACTAGCGGAGATTCATCCTCAGCTTCTTCCAGCTTCTGGTGGCTCGTGGCAATTTTTGGCTTGTGGCCACCTCTCCATCTTTACAGCACCTCTGCTGTGTGTCTGTCTCTCCTCTCTTTTGAGGACATTCGGGATGTCATTGAGGGGCCATCTGGATAATCCTGGATAATCTCATCTCAAGATCCTTCATTAATTACATCTTAATTAAGGTAACATCTGTTCACAGGCTCTGGGATTAGTGTGTAGACCTGTCTTTGGTGGGGGAGCGGGCACCGTTGCCAACTCCACAGCTAAGCCAAACAAAATAAGACCATACTCAGTGCTAGGGACAGTGGGGAGCACCTGGAAGTCTCACACGTTACTGTTGGGAATGCAGAGTCATACAACCACTTTCCAAAGATGTGTGGCAGTTCTTACAAAGTTAAATAGACATTCATTGTATTGTCCAGCAATCTCTTAGATATTGTCACAAGGAAAATAATGTCCCACAAAATTGTAAGTGAATGTTTATGTCACCTTTATTCATAATCACACAACCTGTAAACTACCCAGTGTCCTTAAACTGGTAAATGGATAAAGAGGCTGTGGTACATCTATACAGTGGATTGTTCTTCAGCAGTAAAAAAGAATGGACTCTGATACATAAAACATTCATTATTTCTTGTGCCTTTCCAAATTTAACATAGTCTAAATTTCACATAGTTTTACTTGGAAATATCAACATGGTTTTAGTTTTGGAATTGTCAAATTCTTACTCGAAATCTTACATGCATTTGGAAGAGTGAAAGTGGGAGACTAGCCAGGAGATGTTGAGCAATACCAACAATTAAATCGCCTCCTGAGTATTACAGTTGCATCATTGTTATAATAAATGTGGTGGTATGATACCAGTGTAAGTCTTACTAAACACTACGGATATTGACTTCAGTACCTAAGTCAGAGCTAGTGCAGAAAATGATGCTCAGTAAGTATTTATTAAATGAAAAAATAAAGTTTATATGAATGCTTAAGGAATTTTAGTATATGGTTTTTTATGCTTTTTCACATAAGGGGGGAAATGTAGATTTTCTATAAATGTTGCTTAGAAATTGACTTACCATTTGAGAAGAAATACCATATCTATACCTGTTTTGTGTAAAAAATAAATTCCAGATGAATTAAATTAAAATACTAGAAGAAAAGTGTATAAATACTCTTAGAATTATGGGCTTGTAAAGAACGTTTAAGCTTGGCTCCCTGGACAGAAACTGTAATAAAAGAAAGCTGTATTTGGCCACATCAATTATTTACTAAAACCCCTAAACATTAAAAAACACTAGCCAAAGTAAAAGCCCTTTCCTTTCCCCTGTTCTATTCCGTTGAATTTCTGAATGCTTTTACCTGCAGCTCTGAGTTAGAAGTGGTTTACTCATGTGGAATACTTTCAAAAATAGTCCTAATAATTGCTCTCCAGGTGTGAGCTCCGTGCCAGGCGGCATGCTCAGCCCTTTGCGTGAGCACTCCCCTCACAGCGGGCCTGGGAGAGACTGTGTAGACGCTCCCAGTGTCCGTAATAGAACCCACAGCTGGTGAGTGAGGATCCAGGGCTGGGGCTCTGCAGCTGCATCAACGACTAGTTTACACTGACGTCCAACTGACAAGCCACTCCCCGGTCTGTCTTTTCACTTGAACTGCACGCCCACATTCTTAGACCACCCCCTCCTCTCCTGAGGTCCTTCCTCCTCCCACTTTAAGAACCCCTTGGCCTATGTGCTCATTAAAGCCCATTGAGATTGAGCGTCTCGTTCCACTCGTCATCACTTTCCCGTCAGGAGTAGATGATAATGAGTATAGATTGAGCTTTATGTGGAAGAGTGATTTACGCTTTTTAAGTAGGAAACAATGTTGGTTACCCACGGAAAACCGTATGGAGCAGATACAGGCCTGTTGATTATCAACATCTCAGATGACACATAGTATGGTATGCCCTATAATTCAGGGATCTGATCTCCTTTTGCTTTCCAAATTTCCTGGTAAAGACCTGCTATTAGAATCATAGGTATAAAGAGCTTATAAGGTTTGGGAGAATGGGAAGAAATCACATGTAATTTCTCTCCTGACAGTTTAGGCCTGTGGATTTCAGGTCATGTTGCTGCTCCCCAGCAAGCTTGTATTAACAACACCCCCTTCCTGTCTCTCCAGAAATGTTTATATAATCATATTATATAGCTATTATATATCTACCTACATGCTGATAGGGAGCACCTTGATTTGTTTTGAAATTATAATAAAATTAACCTGCTTTGTTTCAAGATTTGAAGGCCATATAGAGATCTGCCCGCCAGGCATGAGTCATTCGGCTTGTTCGGTCAACAAGAGTGTTTTAGAAGCTATCCGAGGAAGACTTGGATCTTTCCATGAACTCCTGCTTGAGCCACCCAAGGTAGGGCAGCTACTTTAAGCATGGCTGGGTCATGGCTGGCCAGGTCAATAATTTGGTTCAAACAGTTGTTAGAAAGTATATGAACCTTGTGGGTAATAGAACTGGCTACGAACAGCATGTACAAACCAGCCCTTCCAGTTGTTTTTATTGGTTTTGAGCTAGTTTTTATTTGGCTTTTGTCTCTATGTAGTGTCCACATTGATGAATGGGGTAGAATTAAAATTAAGCAAAATATTTATCTATTTAGGAAACTCAGCTTTTTGTTCTTTCTTTCTATAAATTCTGGGTACTTCTATGCCAGTAAAGTAAAGTGTGTTGTTTTCACTTTTGAGGTAAAGCTAATCTTTTAGGAACTGATCTTTGAGACTGAGTTGCCTTATTCAGAGTTGGAGGGGTGTATCAGTCTGATGGGCAGATATCTTATTAAAGGACTAGTCGGCTGAGCGCGATTCGGAGTGCTAGTGTTTCCACTGGGAGCGTCCGCGCGCTAATCCACAGTGACTTCAATCAGGGAGTCCGCCGAGAGCATGACAGACAGGCCCTGCGAGAGAGAGCTGTCCACAGGCCCTAAGTGCTGTTCTGCCGCTGCTTCCCAGCACCTAAGGGTGGTGCAGAGATTGAGATCAGGGTAAGGAGCCCTTCCTTGTAGAATCTCTGTGGAAGACTCAGGTCTGTGAGAGTTCCCCTGCCAGCACGACTCCTTACCCTTCCCTTACACTACCCCCTGCCCTGTGTCATCGCAAGCAGTGGCCTGTTGTAGTGCGTGTCTCTGCGGCATCCACTGTGAAGGGTATCAGGAATTTAAGATTTTAGTTTCTCCCTTCTGCGTTAGATGCTTTTTATGTATTTTAGCGTTTGTGGAGGGGGAACACAGAATCATTTATGTCCATGACGCAGGGAGTTGAGTTTAGCTTCCACATGGTCTCTTCAGATGGCTGATGCTACCAGTTAGCAGGCAGGGGCCCTGTGTGGGTCATGCTGTCTTGTCTGTGTTCAACCAGTGCTGGGTGCAGGCTGGAGTGTTTGGCGTTCACTCTCAGGGACAGTGGCTCTGCTGGTGTTTAAGGGTTTTTGGTCAGTGGCATCCTTCATGGCAGCTGTGAGAAGAAGAATGGGAGAGTAAGGAATGAAAAATAAAGGATTTATTTAGGAGAAGTGGAAGTTGGAGATGGGAGAAGGAGATGGGAGAGAAGAGGCTGTGTGAGGAGGTGCTCCAGCCCGTGTCTTTGTTGGCCTGCCTGTCTTCTTTCTAGGTGGACAAAAGGCAGCATCTAGTGTAGATTCTCACACTGTATTCTTGGTCCTGATTCAAAAGCAGGGCAGTTTCTCATTTGGGCTTCCTCTCTTTTACTGCTAGGAGTCCGTGAGTTCAGTTTGTACGTGGTTTTACTACATGATGTGGTGTATGAGTAGATTCCTGAAGCTTTTTAACATGTCTGTTCATTGGAGCTGCCTTGCATGGAGTATAAGTGTGAGCCTTCCATTCCATTAAGCCTTGAGAGGAGCAGGTGGGGGAGTCAGGAAAGGGCAGCCTCGCTGCTGGGTTAGAATTCACCACACTTTCTTGTCAAACCTGTGAAATTCTCAAGTGTCCTGTGTCTGTCTTCTGTCACCAAAGTATAGAGACTCCCTTTTATGGGCAGTAACAGGTTTGAAGTTGATCCTGTTTCAGGGCTGTGATCCAGAAGCAATCAAAGTTTGCATTTTTCTCACAGATTGAGGACTGTGTTCCCAAACCACTTGTAACTTTTCTTAGTTTCAGGATTTCTGGTCAGGTTTGGAATATTGCACTTCTTCCCCCCCATGAACTTCTAGAGCATTCTGCTTTCTTCCTCTGGCAGTTTGGAATGTTGAAGGAGAGGGATATCTGATCTCCTATGGAATTTCTAGTCCAGGGGAGTTACTTGATTTCCTCCCCTCTTGGATATTTTATCATACCTTGAAGATCTCAAAAGCAGCTTTGGATTTTCCTTCAGATGTGGAACTCAGGCCACATGATTTGCAGGGTTAGTTTACCTAGTGTTACGTATTAGTACACACCCCTCCCCCCCTTTTGTTTGTTTATTGAACTGGACGTAATTGGAAAGCTTTTTCTTCCTCAGAAAAGTGTGATGAAGACTACGTGGGGTGTGCTGGACCCTCCGGTGGGCAATACCCGATTGAATGTCATCAGGTTGATATCCAGCCTCCTTCAGACAAACACCAGCAGTATCAATGAGGACCTCATGGAGCTGAATAGCATTGGGGTCATATTGGTAAGGTTTCCCCCAAAAGGTCATTTAATTTGCCCGTGATGTTTTATGGATATACAACTCAAGTTAAAACCTCACAAATTTACAGTATGGGTCAGTGACTCTTCTTGTTCTGAGCATAAATGGTCTTTTATACAGTTCTCGTCTTGAGTTTATTGTCAATTTCTAATGCTTTTAAGTTTTCAGTATGTTACTGCTATGTGTAAAGACGTACAGTAGAGAATTTCAGAGATGATTAAGACCTAGACTTCTCCCTCAAGAAGCTCAGTCTGGCACAGATGATTGGGTATAGTCTTCTTCCCCAGGGGATTGTGTTAGCAAGAAATGACTGCTGGTTACAGCATTGTTTTCTTGTCCTAATTAGCAAAGGGACAAGTGTTTATCGTCTGTACTGACATAGATCTGTATAATATATCTGTATGTGATCTTTTGATTTGAGTCCAGATTCTTCCTTGATACACACTGCTATTAGTCTGCTTGTTAGTGGAGACGGAAACAGCTCAGGAATTATCTGGACTTCCCTGACGCTTAAGTTACCCAGTTCCTAGGTTTGTGCTTAGAATCCACAGGCCCAGCTCTGGTACCCATGCTTGCTTTGTCTGTCCTGCCACCCGATAGCGCAGAAGGTGTGAGCGCTAACACTTAGCCAGTGTCATAAGACATCTGGTCAAAGCATACATTTGGGGGAGTTTGGGCTGTTTGCACACTACACGAAAGGCATGGTAATGTGCACTTTATATACATTTCTTGTGTGATGCTGGGTGTAGATGCCTGTGTGAGAGAGGATCTGTTTTGCAGATTGTACCCAGAGCGGGGACATACTCTTTGTGCCCCAAGGGGGGACATTATTCTGTGACTGATAAGTGGTAGAGCCAAGATGTGAATTCACATTCAGTTTCAAACCCGTGCTTGCTTTATCAACCACACCGTTATGCCACCTGGTGTCATTAGATACTTCTAGTTAGATTTCAGCTTTGGGTTAAATGATGGCAGTATAGGGATAGAGAACAGGAACATGCTGGAGCAAGATGAAACATTACAGAACCACAGTCTCTTTGGTGAACTTAACTGTTGCCCTCTGAGGGCATAGTTTTTGCCCTACCATCTGGTGTATTCAAGGCATAGAACTTTCTTTTTTTTTTTTTTTAAAGATTTTATTTATTTATTTGAGAGAGAGAGAATGAGAGAGAGCAAGCTCATGAGAGGGGGGAGGGTCAGAGGGAGAAGCAGACTCCCTGCCGAGCAGGGAGCCCGATGCGGGACTCGATCCCGGGACTCCAGGATCATGACCTGAGCCGAAGGCAGTCGCTTAACCAAGTGAGCCACCCAGGCGCCCCAAGGCATAGAACTTTCTACTCCTGTCCCTGAAGTCATCGATTACTAGCCTCTAATCTTAGTGATAGTAAATATGCAACTATTAATTCATTCCATTGTTAATCTTTAGAACTGCTTTTGAGTGACAGCAAATTTGACAGAACTCCTAAATGGGTCATTTAATCATTTCTTTTTGATTTTGAGTTTAGATAACCAGACTCAAAGAATGTCCTGAATATATATTTGGTGCATTTTGTGCTTTTAGGAATTGTCTTTCCTTTTTGTGATACTGTCAGCTTTTTGAGCAATCTGGAAAAACCGTGTACTTTGAAAGGAGGTCCACATGTCACCGCTTCTCAGACCTGTCTTCTTTTGCTCCATTCACTGTTCCATGAGTTTTAGATGCCTGAGTGGTTATAACTGAGTGCTTATTCACACTCAGGGTGTGCGTACCTTGAGATTGGAGACTGTCTTTCTAACTCTGTGTCCTCCCATATTGCACCAACACCCATGCCCTGCAGAAAAGCCATCAGTAAATGTTTGTTGAGTCAAAATAAAACTCTCAAAAATTCCTTCGAAAAGTATTGGAAGTTAACTAAACTTAATACCTATTATTAGTTGCCTGGAAAACATAGTGTTCCCGTGTTCATTGTTGTTTTCTACTAGGTTCCATGCAAATGCTGGCATGTTGAATGAGCAGATAGCCTGTATTTAGTCTGTGTAGTGGCATTTCAAACCCCCTTTAAAGTAAACTTGAGTTCCTTTTGATTAGTCCTCTTGGACTAAGAACATACCATTTTTATTTTGTTAAATCACTGTTCGTGAAATGTATTAGAGTAGTGGCTTTAAACATTGAGGTAACTGCATAAAAGAAAGCATTGTTTTTCTTTTTTGTAGGACATGTTCTTCAAATATACGTGGAATAACTTTTTACATACACAAGTGGAAATTTGTATTGCACTGATCCTTGCAAGTCCTTTTGAAAATACAGAAAATAACACAATTACTGATCAAGACTCCACTGGTGACAATTTGTTACTGAAACACGTAAGCTTACTGGGGTCTCTCTGCCGTTCCTGGTTATAGCATTTTCCCACTTCAGTGTGAAATGAATTGGAATTTAAGGGCGGGAGTTAAATCTCAAGAGTCCAGGTATTTAACTCTTGTGTTCGTCACACTGTTAGCCGGTGATTCTATAAAGCATATCCTGGGCAAATAAGCATTAGATGAACTTTTTAAAAAAAAGTCTTAAGTGGCCTCCTTATTTGCTAAAAACAATCAAGTTAAAGACTTAGAAATCTTTTGGAGATCAAAAGAACCATAAAAATTTAAAGACTGCAGAAAGCGTTTGAACAGTTGTTTGGCGTGCCAGTTCTAATTTGTGGGCTAAACGCGGGACAGATGGGTGGCAGAAGTGGGCTCTGTGCCATGTTGAGTGAACCTCTTCTGTGGGTCTGTTTCCTTTTGTTCAATATGAGGTGGCACTAAGTCAGTCTTCACACTTCTTCTTGCTCGGGGGTTCTGTGGTGTATGAAATTTCCTAGCTCACGCTGGCTTCCTGCCAAACCTGGGAGACGGGAGAGGCTAGCCACCTGGAGTAACAAGTAGGAGGGAAAGACCGCTGACGCCGCGCGCATCCCGACAGCGTCATGCGCGACGCTGGTTTTCAGTCGGAGCGCGGTAACGGCCGCGCGGCGGCAAGTCCGCTCACGTTTCAGAAGCACAAGTATTGCTGCGGGTTCTCAGATAGGGTTTTGCCAGGGCCTTATCTTCTTGATTCCTTTTAAATTTTGGTCAGGCTCTGTATTTCTGAGCTCACGACTAAAAAAACCTGGCTTTGCTTTAGGTCAACTACTCCCCGGAAGCGGTGCTTGAAATGTTGCTTCCCAGTAGCTACACTGCTGAAGGCGTGGATCCGGTCTCGAATCCCTGTAGTGTTGTGACAGCCTTGAGTAAATTTATTATAACATTGCATAGGATATAGCCAGTAATTCACAGCTAGATTTAACTTGCTGGGTAATACGTAGCACTGTTCTATTTGAATAGAGTTCTGTTTCACTTTAAAATATGGACACTTTGACATTTATATGCATGTTAACTAGAATATTCCTTTGTATTTAGCTTTTTCAAAAATGTCAGCTAATAGAACGGATACTGGATGCCTGGGAAATGAATGAGAAGAAACAGTAAGTAAATTGTTTTCCTATAGAAATTCACTGTGATTTTTAATTTGAAGAAAAGATCTGCCTTGCCTTAGAGAACAATGAAAATAATTACGTGGTAGCAGGCCACTTTATAGTTATAAATGTTTCTCTCGGGACTTCTGGATCATTTATCGTAGCAGATCTTTTTCTAACAATTTATTTTTAGAGTGCCTGTGTTTCTACCTCTCTTGAGGGGAATCCAGGGGCTGGCTGCCTTTGAAACTTCCTGGTCCTGTTTGAATAGCTGTTTTTCTGGCAGGAATGTGGAGACTAAAAAAAGTCAAGTCCTCCCTGATGATGCTTTAACTTAACAGGTTCGTCCTGCTTACCCCATGGACTCACTGTAGAGAGAGTCCCTTCGTGTATGGGAGGAGGATGGGGGGTGGTTAGCCTGGTATTTTTTAGAAAATTTCTGTTAGCTGATTGGCAAGATTATTTGAAGTATTGACACGTGTAGGTAGCTTTGCCACACACATTTTTTTTCTCTCCCGTGCCCTGGGGGCTTTTATACCATCCTGTAGATTCTGAGGCAGGTGGCATGGGGTGTGTTTGGGAAACACTCTCAGGGCACGCTTCTTGTGTTTGTTGTTTAAGTCCGGTTTATTGAGGTATAATGCTCATAAGGTGAAAGTTGATCCTTTTTTGGTGTACACGTCTAGGAACTCTGATGAATGCGTGCAGTTCATGCACGCACGAGAGCTGTGATCAGGCACGAGAGCATTTCCTTGGCCCGAAAAGTTACCTCGTGTGTCTTCATAATTGAACCTGTGCCAGGAATTTTCTTGCTCTGTGTATCTGTTCAGATCTCTCTTGTGGCCCCTGGAAGAGCTGGGAACTAAAGAAAGGTGTCAGCCTTATTCTGTAAGGCTTGGTTTTTTAAAAGTGCCTACTAGCACTGATAGGGCTCTGACTTGACTCTGGGAAATATGCATTTAGTTTGAGTGTAGCAGGGGCTCATCTCGGTAGACCTCAGGTACATTCTTCCAAATGGAGCTCCTTTGGGGGGGTTCTGTGTGTGGCCAGATCAACATCTCTGGTTTTGTGTTTGACCCCACGTTAGCCACTTTGTGCCCTCCTGACCTCCCTTGCTCTCTGCCTCCTCCTCAGTAGTGCTGAGGTGTCCTGTGCACTCTGTTTCCCCCCTGCTCCATCCTCCGGAGGCTTGACTATTAATAGTCCGCCGATTGGGGCGGGGCGGGGGGGTTCCTGAAAGAGTTTTTCTAATGTTCCCTTGTCCCAGAAGCCTAAAGAATGTTGAGGGCCTTGGGGCAAAATACTGGCAGGTGGGCATTTGTTTTCACTTGTGGGAGCACGACACGGCATCGGACTGAGAAGTTGCCTGCGAGGAACCCAGGGGTCTTGGGATCTTCTTGTGAAACCAAAAGAGGCTCTTAGCAACTCAGTTGAGATCAGCTCTGTGCCTCTGACCCTTAGCTGTCCCCAGACCTTCTAAGATTATTAGCAGATATTCTGTTTTTCAGGCAAGCCTTTAAGCATAGTACAGCTTTTTTAGCGGCTCTTGAAATTTCGAGTCTCCCTTTAAACAAAAATCTGTTCAGTTTGTTCCCTCCTATCTGCAAGCAAAGTCTTTTGTGTCATAGAATTTAAAGTTCTGACGCTTTATAAATAGGCAGAGAAATCACAGCAATGTGAAAAGTGTATCTAAATAGGTGGATTTGGGGGGCATTTGGGTGGCGCAGTTGGTTGAACATCCGACTCTTGGTTTCAGCTCCGGTTGTGATCTCGGGGTCGTGGGATCGAGCCCTCTGTCAGGCTCCACGGTCGGTGCAGAGTCTGCTTGGGACTCTCTCCTCTCCCTCTGTCCCCGCCCCCCCAAAATAAATAACTAAATCTTAAGAAAAAAAATAAATAAATGGGTGGACTTGGGGCACTTGAGTGGCTCAGTCAGTTAAGTGTCTGACTCTTGGTTTCAGCTCAGGTCGTGATCTCAGGGTTGTGAAATCAGGTCTCCGTGCTAGGTATGGAAACTGTTTGAGATTCTCTCTCTCCCCCTCTGCCCCCAATGAGTGAGTGAGTGAGTGATAGGTAGGTGGGTGGATTTAGTAAAGATGGGTCCTGCTTAGGAGGTCCTGCTTAAGTGGGGGAAAGGGGCATTGCTGGCCGAAGACCAGCTGACTACCCATCGCCTTGGCCAAATCCTCAAAATCAGCCACTATTTTAACTTGAGAAATGCCACTGGTAGGCGATTATGTCTGTTAATTGAACTGAGATTATGAAGATTTGATGTCTTTTAGCAAAATTCTCACCTTATGTTCCTATAGTCTTTTTAAAATCTGAAAAAATAGTTTCATAAAAAGATACAGAGGAAAGTCACAGAAACATTAGGTATCAGTGAATGTTTGGGCTTTTTTTTAAGGTAATATGTAATTGAAGATTAATGATTGGTTTGTATGTGGAATAAACCTTGCTGGGGCGCCTGGGTGGCTCAGTCCTTAGGCGTCTGCCTTCGGCTCGTCCTGATCCCAGGGTCCTGGGGGAAAAAAAACCTTGCTGAGCATGGCCACCATGGGATCCTTGAGCAGCCCATTTCTGCCACTCCCACCCCTGCCTGACCTGATGACTCCGGCACCTCCTTTTCTGTCCATTCTCATCTTTAGGGCCTCAGTTTTTAGAATGATCGCTCCAGCCCACTGTATTTATTAAGCTGCTTCATCATTCCATGCGATCAGGAGTCTGAGTCTTTGTCCTCTCCCCCTGTCAGGGCCGAGGGAGGCAGACGGCACGGCTACATGGGACATCTGACAAGGATAGCTAACTGTATTGTGCACAGCACTGATAAGGGCCCCAACAGTGCATTAGTACAGCAGCTTATCAAAGGTAAGTGCTTTTTGAAAGTTTAATTATATTTTTGTTGGATTGGAGAAAGGATTTAAGGGTAAAGTGGAAATAATCATAGCGTTTTTAATAGCAGTCTTTGGAGTTTCTTTATACTTTGCAAATTATCTGGAGATTGGAATGAAGTTCTTGAGAATGTGTTTAAACAATGTAGTTCTTTGCTGTATGTCTCATGTCTGCAGTCCTTTTAGTGAGTATTGGCAGGCTCGGCTGAGGTACCCACTTTCACTCTCGAGGAGCCTGCTCAGTGCGCTGCTCCAGTGTGCACGGGGTCCCCACGGGCTGACTCTTGGGTCACTTGAGCTATGATCAGATGCTTGCTTTTTATTTTCTTCTGAAAGCCCCTACATAGCCTGTGGATTGAGTTCCTTTAGCTGGGATATTAAAACATTGATCCGCATGTTTGCCCTCTCTCTCTTACTGAGATGAGGGGTGGTGGACCCTAAAGGACGCTTTCCATACCAGCATTTGAATGGAATCAGCCTGAGGTGCCCAGGCTGTGAGTCTGCCTCTAAGCTGAGAGCCCTAAGAGCTCTGTGGACTCTAGGGTTTGGACCAGTCCTGTGACTTACCCTGAATGTGAAAATCTTTATCCCCTGGGGTACCGAACTCGTCCAGGCTCAACTTGCTAAAACTGGACATCGTTTCCAGGTCTATTCTCTTTGTCTTTAAAGTATGTCTGTGTGTTGGAGAGGCTGTCACCTCTCGAGCACGCACTGAAAGAGCTGCTCCAGGTAAGGGGGCAGTTGGGGCTTGCCCCGCTGTAATTTTGCTTCTTGAGAGAGGTACAAGCCAGACCATCACAGCTGATGTTCTTACCAAGGAGAAATGGTCACGTGCATGATCATGTTCCTTAGATCAGCCTTTGTTGTCCCGAAGTCGCTCACCAGGTGGTGTGGGGAGGACATACACGCATGCATGTTGAAACCGCAGTTGTGAGAAGACAGCTCTTGTAAGGCCTCCAAGATTATAGCCAGAGTTTCTTTTTCTCAGAAAAAGTATTTGTGTATCCTTTTTTTTTTTTTTTTTTTTTAACTTCTCTAGAGGGGCTCCTGGGTGGCTCAGTCCGTTAAGCATCTGCCTTTGGCTCAGGTCATGATCTCAGAGTCTTGGGATCAAGCCCCACGTCGGGCTCCCTGTTCTCTGCCTCTCCCTCTGCCCCTTCCCTCCGCTTATGCACACTTGCTCTCTCTTACTCTGTCAAATTAATAAAATCTTTAAAAATAAATAAATAAAATTTCTGTAGTAGGTAGAATTTCACTATTGCGTATGTATCTCCATGTTGGTCTCTGGGCACAGACATTTAGAAAACAGCCAGACTGGGTTCCATGGAGCATTCACTGGCCACATGCCAGTCACAGTATCTGACGAGTGTGCAGACGCTTTCGTTGGCAGCATTTCCCAGATTTGAATGGTCATGGAAAAAGACGGCTTTTCCTCTCACCTTTATTAAAGACCTGCTAATTCCTCAGAAGTTTGTTGGAAACACATTTTCCAGGTTCAGTTTTTACCAAAAGATTTTTAAAAGCTTGTTAAATTCACAGAGCTGCTTAACACCCTTGTCATCAAGCATGGGCCGTTTTGGGGGTGGTTCTGGTTCCTGAAATTCCTGGGGCTTAGGCTGCAAGGCTTTATAAACTCTGTTTCTTCAAGAGTCAGGTGCTCAGATGATGGGACATGTTTGCCTTGGATGGACTGAGTGGGTGGCACTCTCTTGTATATCCTGGTTTTTTGTTTTTTTTTTTAATGTGTCTGTGTGGAGGTCACTAGAGTGACAATGCCTTTTTCTCTTTCTCCCTCTGCAGACCTTCCAGATGCAGTCAGGGAGCGGTGGGAGGCGTTCTGCACAAGCTCCTTGGGAGAAACTAACAAGAGGAACACGGTAGATCTAGTAGGTTTTACCAGGTCACATTTCTGTGACCCCAGTGCTCTCAGCCTTTGCCTGCTTATTCAGAGATGCAAGATCTTTCGTTTGTCTCGGTGATTTGGGGCCAAGAATAAGTTTATGTTTCTTTACCAGGAAGAGAGGTCAGTGTTCACCATATTCTTGATAACTTGTCTAGTCAGCTCCTAATTCCTGCCTGGGATGACCAGAGGGTACAGAGAGGCCACTGATCTCTACACTCCCCTGCCCCCCCCTTTTCCTCAGTGCCCTGTTCCCCAAGCACCTCTACTCTGTTGGGTTTGTTGCCTTATGCCTCAGATAAGCCTGGGTGGTTAGAAACCTCAGGATTCCTGTGGGTGTTTTTTAACGTTACTCAGTTACGTTTACCCTCATTTTAGATTGTTCCCAGGGTGGGGGCAAGGGGTGGGATTTTGTAGGTGACTTTGAAACCCCATCTTTAACAGATTAGTACTTTTAGCCAGGGAATAATGGCATTGATAATATTTTTTAAAATTATATTGGACTTTGGAATGTATTCTTTGTTTTTTTAATGCATTAAGATTTAAGGTAAGTATTGCTTTTGCTTTTGCTTTTAAAGATAGGGAAAGCATTTCCTTTCGTAAGCACATGCCAGCTGATAATTGAGGTGGTGACCTTAACTCTGCATGGAAGTAGATGTGTCAGGCATTTAATTCTATGAAATGCAGCAGCTGCAGTCTGAATTTCTAATACACACTAATGCCTTGCTTGTTAGGCAGTCAGGTATTTGGCAGCCTTATCAGTTCAGAGCAGAGTTTAGAAACAGAAAGACTCTGGCGGCTACAGAGCGGTCACTAGGTCTTCCTGTGTCACACCCCCAAAGGGCCGTTGCCTACTGCTTGGTAGATTGTCTAACACATTGGGTTATCTTTTTCCAGCCTCTTCACAGATTGGTTGGGTAATGGCTTGTTAAGGATGGGTGTAATGATAGAATCAGTAGGAGTTGGAAGAATGATGAAGTTAAGAGATGACTATAAGGGGAGCTGTGTGAGGCCATTTAATTAAAATATGTCTGATGGCCCTCGGTGTCTTAGTGCATCATAGCCCAGCAGAGAAACTGGCATCCACTTTGACAGCCCTGAGTCATCAAGGAAGAGTTAAGTAATTTTTGATGAACATACTATCCACAGTGGATTGCTTTTTTCCCCCAATCAAATTGATTAAAAATCTGGATAATCAGGGTTTATTGTAGGGTGAAATTGTTCTCTTATAGTGTTAAATGGAACCGTTTAATTTAGAAGCCCCATATTGATTCTTTGTTAAGGATGCAGGCAATGTGGTCTCCTTTAAGGGATTTTTGTCTTACTTCTTATTTATAGGAATATTACACTTGATCTTAGCCAAAAGGCCGAGAATTCTGATTTTGTTTGGGAAACTCCTTTAAAACTTGTCCTTCAAAGGATTGACTTCAGAGGTAGACTTCAGAAATGTCCAGTTAAACTTGTTGATATCAGGAGTTTTCAAAAATTTACCTTTGGTAATTCAAATTCATTTCCCCTGTGAGCAGTTCTGTGTAAAGAAAGACCTCATTGCAATTCAGATAACACTCAGCTAGTTTGCATGATGCTATCAGTAATCTGGTCTGTGACTGTGTAAATGTTATGTATGTCTACATAATGGAACGTGAACATGCGGTGTGCAGGTAACATGCAGCAGACACATCTAACATCTAGATTTTTACACCTGTGTGGAAGGGAAAATTATCCTGGGCCCACCTATCACTAGTGGCAGCTTAGTTCTCTTTTGCTAGTAGTAGTCAGACTTCTAGAGCTCTGGTGATACTGCTCATATCCCATGTTGAGTTAGCCCCACTCTGTAATTTTATTGTCCATTGGGACTTTCAGGTTGATGTCTCATGACCTGTTCAGTTCCTTGATCCCACATGCCCAGTACTTAAATACCACCTCCCTTTAGTTTTAAGGCCTTCCAGGAGGGAATTTTGCTTTGTTTCGTATTTTTAGGGATACACACGTTCCAGGTTTTTGAGGATGCTTAAGCATCCTAAGCCACAACGGAGACGTTCACTGCAGCCTTCAGGCTCTCCCCTTTTGTGCCCAGAATGTTTCAGATTATATCCTAGTGGGGGTTAGAGACCATGTTCCAGTGAGTATTATAAACCCAGCTTGATAAATGCAGTGGGTCTTGCCCTTGCAAAAATGTGCTACAGAATGGGAGTTTCACACTTCATGGAGCATGAAGTCTAAGTAAAAGCCATTCCTAAAATTGGCAGTTGAGTAATAGATTGCTTAGTCCCCGTCCCCTCCCCAAATAGATTAGATTAGATCCCCCGTCTTGATGCCTTGACTTATTAGTTGGTTTTATGATGGCTCTGATACCTCTCTGAGAGTCCTTTCCAGTATATTTATAGGACTTGAGTCACTTGTAGTTCAGCACCAGATGTTTGGGTTATACCTTGTTACATGGCCCTGGCCTATTCTTACGTTCTAGCCACAACAAGGATTCGTTCATTAATGCACCAGACACTTACTGTGCTACTGGCTGTGGGCCTGAGGTCTGCTCACTGATGCAGGAAAACCTGTGTCAGTCCCAAGCTCTTACCACTTCTGGGGCAGCATTTGAATTACCCTCTCTCTGAGGTCTTTGAAGTCCCTCAATCTGTTGACCTAATCACACCCAAGTATATACACAGTGGACTCATAGATTGTTATGTTTTTATGTTGGGAGTTTTATTATGAATGAAATTTGGTATATTACTTACATCCAGAGACCTCTTTGTGGGTCTGTTGGTAAAAATGGGTAAACATTTAGACCTAGTATATCTAGGTAACATAGATGTATTGGTCCTGACTATGGAAGGCTGAGTTTGCTTCGTTCTCTGCCTTCCTTTCCATGGGGGAGAATGTTTTCTTCTGAAGTATTGGTGCTTCTTTCTCATCACTGATGAGCTTGTCCAGGGCGGCTGTGGAGAATGATACACATGTGCAGTTGTGAATTGCCTACAGATCCAGCAGGTTGGAGTAGAACCTCCCAGAGTTTGTGTTTCTAGCCAGCGCTGGTCATGTAGATGCCAGGGGCCCACAGCAGGACCCCGCCGTAGCCCGGAGGAAGAGTCTGTGACTTCCACATTTCACTTAGATTAACGTTCCAGTCATGCTTATGATCTTTGTAGTAAGCCAGTCAGCCAAGATGAAAACACTCACTTGCTTTTCCTGTAACAACAGTTAATAAAACTGAAATTTTATTATGAAAGAAGCTCACTGTCTTGAAAGCTTTTAGTCACTGAAGCATCAAGAGTTTACTTAGAACACATGTGGCTTGGTCAGAGTGTTCTTACGTACTTGTTACTTGTTTGACAGTTAAGACTGTGTTCTTATTCGGTGGTGTGTTGGGATTCACTAATGCTGTAAGTATTTGAGTGACTACTGTGTGCCAGGCACTGAAGCCATTGTAGTAAACTTGATTGGTAAAAATCCCTGCCTCGGTGGAAACGGATGAACTCCAGGGAAGGGAGCCGGGGTTTGTTTTGGGTGGAAGTGCAATTTAGGATTAGGCAGTCTAGGAAAACCTCCTTGAGAAGGTCACATTTGTGTAGAGGCTTGAGCGAAGTGAAAGAAGAGCTAGTGCAGAAGCTGGTGTGTTGTCCAGAGGGAGAGAACGGGATGTGAGGTCCGAGGGGCTCTGCAGGCCAGATCTCATACTGCTTTTACTCCACACAGGCCCCTTGGTTTGTAACCTTAGTGAGATGAAAAGCCATTAGGTATGGAATTGAGAAGGGACATAATCTGATGGACATTTTATTTATTTATTTATTTTTAAAGATTTATTTTTATTTATTTGACAGAGAGAGAGAGAGCGAGAGAGGGAACACAAGCCGGGGGAGTGGGGGAGGGAGAAGCAGGCTTCCCGCCGAGCAGAGAGCCCGATGCGGGGCTCAATCCCAGAACCCTGGGATCATGACCTGAGCGGAAGGCAGGTGCTTAACCGACTGAGCCACCCACGTGCCCCGTGATGGACATTTTAAAAGATCGTTACGGCTGCTGGATTGGGAATAGACTGTAGTGGGGCAAGAGATCACACCAGGGAGACCGGTTGGCTGCCAGACAAGAGATGGTGGTGGCTTGCACTGGAGAGAGGTGGTAAGGGTGATGCAAAGTGATGGGCTTTTAGGTGATGTTTTGACAGTGGAGTGAATGGGGGTGGGCGGGGACAGAAGAAACCAGAAGGCCAATTTTAGCTGAGGAAGAAGGAGAAAACAAGGGGCATCTGCTGAGATGAAGATGCCTCAGAAGGTGTGTTTGGAAGTTTCTGCTGGGGACTCTGGTGGCTGCATCTGTGTGATGGACTAAGTGGGGTTCCAGTTAGCAAGTCCCCCTCCCCGCTGGGGGTTTGGTGGATTCAGTCATCTTTGTAGCCTGTTTTATTAGTAACGGTTTCAGACCAGGTATGGTGTGGGTAGAATCAGAATCACCACATCTTTCAGTACATAAATGCAGAAGTATGCATATATTGTGTTATTAATAACTTTCTAAAACTTTCTTTTTGGAGAAAAAAGTATTCTTTTCAAAGATTTTATTTATTTGACAGAGAGAGAGAGAGAAGGAACACGAGCAGGGGGAGTGAGAGAGGGAGAAGCAGGCTTCCCGCTGAGCAGGGAGTCCGATGCGGGGCTCGATCCCAGGACCCTGGGATCATGACCTGAGCCGAAGGCAGATGCTTAACGACTGAGCCACCTGGGCGCCCCGAAAAAATTATTTTAAATACCTCTCAGAATTGTTTTGAGGATACAAGTTATGGAGAATATGTGAAAAGAGGTCAGACTGTCTGGCACATAGTAGTTGCTCACCAAAAACTAGTTTCTTACTCACCTTTCATTAATGAACTGATTCATTTTGTAGCAAAGAGTAAAACTATCAATGAGGAAACATGCATCTTGTTTGAACTTGGACAACAAGACGTGCTGGGAGTAGCCAAGTCTTTGTTGTTGTTGATGCTGTTGTTGTTGTTCTCTCTTGTTTAGTTGACCTAGCTTGCTCTTTGAGTTGTCTTGTAATTCTGCACCCTGTCATGGGGTTGCACTCCTAAAACATATACTGGTTAATACAATTCCTGCGCTAACTTGCCCCCCGAGTAGCCGGAGTTCCTCTAAATGCACCGTAGTAGAATGCTTGACCTGCGCTTGGTTGCAGTCCTCCTGCCAGGTGCCAGCTGCCATGACTGAGCAGTTTTCTACCCCCTCCCTTCCACGCTCTGGCCAGGCTTTCCTGGAACGCCCCGCCCCCCGCCCCGCCGCACAGCTTTCCACACTCACTTGCTAAAGCTACGATTGACCCAAGCAGGCTCCCTTCATTGATCTCAAATCCTGCCTTTGACTTTATCAGGCCAGTTTCAGAATCAGAGTGTGAATGCTCTGTCTCTACTTCAGGGAGGATGAAGAAAGAATTAATTAGAAACACTGGGTTAGTCACTTGGTATAGTATCTTTACCAAAGATGGTCAAAGGAAAAAGAGGGTGATTTTATTCAGGGAGTGATGTATTCAGAATTTTGTCAGCCATACCACATGCAGACCTGTTTGGATTCTACTCTGGGTTTCTTGAACCAGATGTTGGAACATCACAAAGCAAACCAGGCCAATTTCTGGAGCTCCAGGCTATTAGGCACAGCTTCAAGGGTTGGCAGGTCCCGGCTGCTCATGTCTTCCCCCGATAACTGTGCTCTCTGCTGGTTACACTTTCTGTAAAAAGTAAAGGGTGAAGGACTCAGGAAATGCAGTGTAAGTTACCCTCAGAAGTACAGTTGCTTGTGTTAGAATTTTATAGACTGTTCCTATCTGTCATTTCATATATAGCACCGGCTGTTACTTGTCCTCTGCCGAGTCATTTGTATGTCTTCGTTTCTAATTATTAATACATTTCCCCAATACTGTGTGTCACTTATGAACTAATAAAAAAGTCACTTACCATGAATTGGTGAGCAGTTCATGTTTGTGTTCTTGTTTAAGTACTGTGAGTTGGTTGTCAGTCTTGAGGGCAGGGGCTACGTTTTGAGGGGCAGAAGATTTGGGGTCTTCTTAGGAGCAGGGTACTACTGACTCGGAGTCACATTTAGTGCTTATGGACAGTGTTTTTCTTAGAGTGGACAGGCATTGCAAGAAGTTAAAGTGAAATGCTGTATTTAAACCTGCCCTTCCCGGTGGCTCATTAGTAACCCCTGAGGATTGCAGTTTTACCCTTCAAGCTGGGCACTTACAAATTATATTTTATCTGAGCCATTCCTTCTACCTTCCCTTTGTAAACATTAATAATTGGAGATAATTGTTAAAATGACTTAAATGGAGTAACTAACATCTTACCTGTTTTCTGGTGGTATCAGTAATGAGACAAAAATACAGACGGGCAACAAAGGGACAGGTAACCTGACCATCTGATTGAGTGAAGTGGGCATTTGAATTATTTGGGTGGATTTTACAACTTAACTGTTAACTTACTTTTGTTCTTGCTGTTGTTACACATTGAGAGTAAAACTAAATGTGATTTTTCCATTTAAATGCTGATACAAATGTCCAAAACTTTTCTGTTAAATAGTTTTTTACATTTTTATGCATATAGGTTACAACCTGCCATATTCATTCATCCAGTGATGATGAAATTGACTTTAAAGAAACGGGTTTCTCACAGGATTCTTCTTTGCAGCAAGTGAGTCATGCCTAAAGCTTTGCTTTTTGTTTTTATTTTAAATGCTTCGTCTTGTTGCCATCTCTGGGTTCACTTCAGAGGCAGGTTACACACAGGATGTGATTTGGGGCTCCTTACTAGTTAGGCAGAGCGTTCACAATAGGAACTGTTGGGTATATGAGAGGAGCATTTGTACTGATTGTATTTCCAGGAAATGTTTCGTACCTGATAACAACAATGCTGGGTCGGGTAAACTTCCAGATTTGAATGAACGGAATGGTTTTGCAAGTGTCTCAGACGTGCTCGTTATGCAGACCTGTGCAGTAGTTGTGTTTCCGCTTAAAGATTCCTATAGTGGAGACCTGTGGGTAAGAATAATGGGAGTAACACTTTTAATGTCAGTAAAAGTAACTTTCAAAAAAATCTCTGAACTAGATGGCTTACATGTTCCTAATATCTTTAAGGTCTTTTATAGTGACTCCTAAATGAAGTTTCAGTTGAAGTAATTCATTGCCACCCTACCCTCCTACCTCACATTTATCTCCATTTATTAGCTGCTTATACTTTTTGTGGGGGAGAAAACGATATAAAAATACATGCACTGATTTATCCATCACTCATTGGTGGTTCCTGGGGAGGCGACCGATGATTTCGCGATCTTGACTGGGTGTTGGATTTGGGCTTCTATAGTAGAAGCCCCTCGTTCAGTTTACCAGCTCTTCATGTGGAGAAATCATCCTCAGTTGGGACCAGATCTTGGCATGTCAGCTTCTCTGGTGCGGCAATATGACTGATGTCCCCTTCCCACCCAGCACTGACTGTTTGCTTGGCTTCTTTTTTCTCAGTCTTTAAGGCTCATCTCTTGCCAGGGCCAAGGTGAAGCTTCTGATGACTCTGCTGACCCGTCTTTTTGGCATCCAAATAGGCTGTCGTACTCTGGTAAAGGTTGAGCCTAAGCAACTGCTTGGTTTTGATACTAAGTCAGTTTAACATTCATGTTTTCAGGACAGGTCTGAAGTGGTTCTTAGCACTTCATTGGCTTCTCCATTGGTTCTTGACATTGCTGCCCTTCGGGAGCTCACCTCCTGGGATTAGGGGCAGGGAGCAACTAGCCCAGAGAGGGAGATGTTGAGCAGCATGGCCTTCTTCCTTGCTGCCGTCCTCTTGCCTTGGCTTGCTGTTGGGCAGCACTGGCCACCCGGGTTGCCCACCTGGCTCATTGTGAGTCCTCGTGCCTACAGGACGAGGCCCCATAGTTCTCTGGTTTTAGCCCAGGAAGCACTTCGACCCTAGCCTTTCTGCCCCACTGAAGCACCTGGAGAGTATTGAAATAGTCTGCTGGGCCTGGCATGAACTCCGGCGCTGCACACTGCTCCACCCCGGAGGTGAAGCTCGGGGCTATAAAATGTAAGTTATCAAGGTGATTCTGAACCTGTTGAAATTGCTTTAAGAAAAGAATGCCCTAACACCTATTTGTAAATAAGCCAATAACTTTGGAACTTTGGGTGGCTGATTTAGTCTAGGAGTGGTAATGTTTAGTTACCTGGAAGGTGGGGTTCCCTTCTCGTGCAGTTTTATTCCATGGCTGTTGTGGGGAGACATTTTTCTGGCGTTTTTTGGGGGTTGACTGACTGCCGACGTGCACGTGTGGCTGTCCCCATCACAGAAGTGTCACACTGGCAGAGCCCTCGGCAGCCTGCTGTCCTGTGGCGGTCATTCGCTTTGTGGAGCCCTCCGAAGTAGGAAAACTCAGTCCTTGCTGCTGGACAGGCCTCTAGTAAAGCTATAAATCAGTCATGGATCATTTTGCAAATAAGAAATACATTTCCAAACGTATTCCACTTTTTTTTTTTTTAATTTGAAAAGACAAGTTTAAGAATTTTATGGTGGTCTCCATTATAATTAGAATATTAGTTTATATATATATCCATTACAGTTTCTCATTAACATTTGAAGTTAGGTCTCATATTGGTAAAGTCCTGAGTGTAGAGACTTAGGACAGGTCATTTAACAAGGTTGCCTGATCATGTCACCATGTTTGACATGGGGCCGTGGGCCGTATTTGGCTCAGGGAATGCCTCACAGCTTTTGTGCCCCTTGACCCATTTGGTTTTGTCTTCTTTCCCTTCTGGTTTCCTCACCTCTAGTGTTTGACTCTTTCCTTCTGATTCTGTCTGAAAGAGGTGTGGAGGGTGAGGAGGTCTTCCTCTTGCCGGATCTGGAGAATTAGGGCTGACTGCTGCAGACGGGCTCCAGAGGCCTGATTGGCTGCCTCCCACTCCCCCATCCAAGCAGGCTTGTTCACAGGCAGTCACATGAGATGGGGCACCTCCAAAGAGATTTGCTTAATAAAGCGGTAGGCTCTCACTTGTCAGTGACTTGAACAGTCCCTGGCTTTGGCCAGGCTGATAGTTCTAGGAAGTGTGGGTTTTGGGGTTTTTTCTTAGTAATGAAGTTTTTAATATTACACAGCCATATGGTGCTTTCCAGACTTGGATTTCTCCATGTCTAGAGTACTTTTTCTATAGCTTTAAATATAATACGGTAACGGTCTTCACGGATGTGGCTTTTGGAAGCTCTGATAGCTTTATTAGTAAAAATTGTATTTGAAACCTGAAGTTCTTTGCTAGCTTGTATCTTCCTAGAAGCTGTAATAGACTTAGAACAAATGAGGACTACAGTTTGTTGTTTTTCTTTTTCCTCTGAGTTACTGCATGGAAGTTACTTGGGTCTGTCAGTGGCTTTATCTCCCTAGGTAGATGAATGAATAGATAGAGAGACAGACAACGTAAGTATGTGTATTCACATGTATACATTTATAATGTATTTAGTATTTGCATGCTCTTTATGAAGCATTTAAAGAAACGCTTTTGGGAACATTTCTTTCCTTTTGTACCCAAAAAGATTCATAATACAAATAACCAGTGTCACAAAAAAAGTAAAAGGGAAAAAAAGGATCAAACGGAACAACTGGGGAGGGACATTTTCCCTTGTGTGACCAAGTTTCTAATTGTAAATAAACTGAGAGCCTGGCTTATGCCGCTTGCTCAGAAGAATGATTTCATGATTCTTAACCATGAAGGTGGTTTTACCATTTTACCTTATAAAAGATAAAGATGCAATTCAGAGGAATTGGCTTCTTTCTTGTTGGTTTTTATGAATATGAGTACTGCATACCATATTTTTCATTCATATGTCCAAGACTCAGCCCTGCCTGGCAGAACTTGTCCCTGCCTTTCTCCGTCCACCAGTTCTCCCCTGGCTCAGCCTTGGTGTGCCTTACCAAGTGCGCTCCTGTGAGGCTGGCCCCCCGGCCCCCATGTTCAGACAGTATCCCCTCTGTGGGCAGGAAAGGGGATGGCATGGAAGTGTGCGAGTGAGCAGAGGAGCGGTGGGGCTCTCGAGTTAGAAAAAAGTGAGGTTTTAGGTTCTGAGTAAACTAGATACCACTTTTTTCAGACCTAAGGAAGAGATGCCTTCCAAAGCCAAATATAAGGTTTATTTTTTAATCATCTTCAATTTGGATTATCCATGCCATAATTCCCTGCCACCAGAATGAGTAAACAGGAATTAATGGTAGAGGCATTTTTGCAGCAGATGTCTGCAGGGTGGGATCTGTGGGCTGTGCTCAAAAGGAGAACCAAGGAGGATTCGGTTTCACTCAGTTGTAGCTGCCTCCATCCCAGCAAGTGGCCTCAGGTTGATGTCTTTAGTTCAGCCACCAGCTACTGCTCATGCCCCTGGTATGGGGCTCACCTGGAGGAAAAAGCTTTCTCATCTGTCCAGAGCTCTGTCCACAAGACAGCACACATATTGTTGTTTATTTGCCTCTGTATTTATTGTTTGGGGTAGAATGAGGAGTGGCACTTGCTTATCTTCATTGTCCTTCACTCCTGACTGATAATGTACAACACATTCGCGCATCTCTCTTGCTCCACTGGGCCTGCTTGTTTTAAATCAGAAGATCAACATTTTTGTGAAGTCCATTTTAACATTCCCCCATTTCTCACCTAAGAAAACCCAAATGAGCCTGGTGCTCTCTAGAAATGGCGTAGGAGACAGAACAGGTTCCTCTATGGATCTTACAGTTGTAGGCTTCTCAGAGTGATGTCGGATCAGTGTTAACACTTTGTCCTCTCTCTCTAAGGTAGGTAGGGTAGAAATTACTTTCATACTCTTCCCAGCCTCTGAGACAGAAGTCTTTTTTTTAAGAAAATGAAGTGTTTCTGAACTTTGTGTTGTAGGATTCTGATTGTGATTCTTAGTTGTTTGACCTCTGGTGCGATGTTACTGTAGTGGATTGGGGGTGGGACATACAGAGGGAGGTCGGGTGGTCACCACTTACTGGATCTTAGGTTAAGGTTGGTTGTGTCCAGAGGTGATTGATACATCTTATAATTTCAGACTGTCATGTGTCACTTGATCACCTCTTTGAACAAGACTTAACCCAGACCTCTCTCTAAAGATAATTCTCAATAGAGGACAGAGTGGTCACTTAACATTGCTTATAGTGACATGTGCATTAGAATGACTTGTGGGCCAAATTCCAAACATTTCCCTTTTTGGGTAAATTGTGTCTGAAATTATTTGATTTTTTTTTTTTTTTCTTAGAAAAACACACCAACTTTTTAAGCCCTAAGGCTGTAATAAATAAGATGGTTTCTGGAACACAAATGGGCAAATAGTATGTAGAATGTCATTAGAATCATTATATCACTGTCACTGGTCCTGGGGTTGCCAGGCCTTTTCTGATTATCAGATGCAACAAATGACGTCCAATTTTATTGACCAGTTTGGCTTCAACGATGAGAAGTTTGCAGATCAAGATGACATTGGCAAGTGAGTATATTTTCATGTTTCCCTCTCTCATGCACTCCTGCTTCTCGTGAGACACGTTGTGATTCTCCTGGGCTCTGGGCACTCTTCCACATTCATGTATTGAGAGGAGCCTGTCCTCCCAGGTGTCCCTATAGCTCTGGCCTGTCGGGCACTGAAGCAGCCAGAGGACAGGAAGGGATGAGAGCATCACTCCCGCTCAGAGGGGCTGCCGCTGGGCGTGGCCTCTCACAGAAGCTTGTTCATACTTAGACTGAGCTTCTCCCGGGAACTGGAATCGCTGCTCTGCCCCTTTCCATTGTCGTGCTGGTTAGCGTGACGCAGAGTAGCAAGTCCCTGCTGTAGTTGGTGGTTCCCTCCCACCAGCAGCTGGGATCCTGTTGTGGCAGGAGCAGCTCCCCATGTGGCTTCTCTGGTTGACCCACCGTAAGGGAGGGTTGGGTGTTGGGAAGGCAGTCAGGCCACTCGTTCTGCAGGCGGGGGAAGAGGAGCGGCGAGATGGGGATGATTGGTACTATACCAAATTAATGAATGAAAAACGTTGTGGGTGGTCCACAGCAATGAAAACAAATGGCCTAGCATCTGGCCTCAGGAAAGGAGAGGTATTTATGCATAAAGTATTTACGAGGGGGTATTCTAGCTCACTGAGGACAGACTTGAATATCAGATGGCTTCTCTCACGGGGCAGTGCCCGATGGTGCTCGTCAGCACCCGGTGCGTGTGTGGCTCCTTGCTCGCAGTTGAGCGCCAGCCGGCGGTGCTGTCTCCTATCACCAGGGGTAGTTTCTAGCACGTGAGAAGCCCCGATTGTACTGTGCGACTTGCTGTGTGAGCGCGGTGGATGGAGGCTTCACTGTAAGCAGAGTAAGGGTTAAAGGCTGTTGGCTGCCCTAAGAATCAGCTTGTTTAGATCCAAAAAGAACAAGGACTGTCCACGTGGTGTTTTATGTCTGTGCGCCAGAGGCACTCACACCAGAGCCTGCAGGCTCCCCTATCTCCACGCTCAGTAAATGTTACTAGTTAGGAATCCGTCTCTTTAAAATTTATATTGGGTGCTTGGAATAATGATTGATTAGAACAGATCTTGTAAGAATTATACTTACAAAGTTAGCGTTCATGGGCTAGGAGTTTTTACCCCTCCTTTCTTCCTGATTATGCCATATTATAGGATTTGGGGGAAGTCTATTCTGTGTATAAATTTGGCCATCCCTGGAGAAAGTTCAGTGTCTGACAGCTCTTGGGTACTTTTTTATGTTTTTGACTTATTTCTTCTTTGCTAATAGCCTATTTCTTGGCCAAGTAAGTATGGCCCAGGGAACCATGGTTGTTACCGTGGATGTTAAAAATCTTTTATAGGAAGGCTTCAAGGGTGTGTTTATTCTGTCTTAAAGGCCTCCCTGCCTGCCTTTCCACCCTGTATGAGTTCCTTAATACCAAGGAAAGAAGCATCATTTAATGCAAGCAGGTTTTTGTTTTGCTTGTGGAGATTTTAAATGATAGTGTGAATATTTTAAATTTGAAATGTTTTGTGAATAGTTTCTGTTAGTCTATAGGTAATTAACTATTCCTATACTTATATTTTGTTTACAGTGTTTCTTTTGATCGGGTATCAGACATCAACTTTACTCTGAATACAAATGAAAGTGTAAGTATTAATGCTTCGTCTCATGAGCAACAAGGTATATGAGGGGTGGACCAGGGGGAGCTGGGATCCATCAGAGTATGCATACAGATGCCGCATGCGCCGGGACCCTCTCCGAGAGCTCCAGGAAACTTCATCTTAGGCTGGTATTACTTCACCAACTCACATGACCTTCATGCTCCCTGTGGGTGTGAGTTTGCAACCATGGTTTAAGATATGGCAGGGCTGAGAAAACCCGGGTCACTTGTGATTGCAATGTAGACATGTAGCTTCAAATACTGCAGTTTGGGTCCAGCCAGCCGCCTTTTACTTCAGCTGTATGTCACCAGGAGAAAAACTTGGGCTAGATCAGGGCCAGCTTGTCATCCCTAGGCAGGGCTCAGACACCAGGTCAGCCCCGTTAGCAGGTGATGTGGGATTAGTGTTATTTGAGTGGGCACAGTCTTGATTTTTATGTTAATTAACATGAGAGACCACTGGTTTATTTGCTGATGTGATAAGGTGGAAACTCCTGATTGCACTGTTGACACTCATCACTGCAGAGCCGGACTGGTAAAAGCAGAGGAGATGTAGGTTGCTTTCCTATTAGGGCAGATGTGGGACTGTATCTCAGGTGGTGGGGCAGGGAAGCTCTCGGAAGTAACCCAGTGCTTTACCAGATGAGAGCGAGTCCGTGATGACAGTGTAGACTCCTATATGGGCCTTTTGAATCCAATCTTTTGGGGGGAGCGTCTTTGAAGTTTTGAATCCATTCTTTTTGGGGGAACTCTGTTACATAAAAGCTGACATTAGATGCTTTTACATCTTATTTTGGTGTATATTAGGCACTGTCTTTAAAAGGAAATGAAGGGGGCATCTGGGTGGCTCAGTCAGTTAAGCATCCGACTTGATTTCAGCTCAGGTCATGATCTTAGGGTTGTGATATCAAGCCCTGCATTGGGCTCCACGCTCTGTGGCGAGTCTGCTTGAGATTCTCCCCCTCTCCCTCTGTCCTTCCCCCCACTTGTGTGTGTGCACTCGCTCTCTAAAATAAATCTTCAAAAAAGAAAAAGGAAATGAAAAACACAATTTATATCGGTAACTTTTGGAGGAAATAACTTGATTTTTAAGTTTGTTTTGTTCTTTTTCTCTCACTTGTTTTTATTTAGGGAAATATTGCCTTGTTTGAAGCATGTTGTAAGGAGAGAATACAGCAGTTTGATGATGGTGGCTCTGATGAGGAAGACATCTGGGAGGAAAAGCACATTGCCTTTACACCAGAATCCCAAAGACGATCCAGGTGAAAGAGTGTGTTACAGTAGCAGTAATACCCAGTGCATAAAGTAAATGATGGTTAGGAGACATATACTGTATCCTGTGCAGATGTATATATGTGACCTAGAGACCAGTGCTTCTGTCATGATCAGAAATACCCTTGTTTTGGGGCACCTGGGTAGCTCAGTCAGTTGAGCGCTCAGGTCTTGATCCCATGGTTGTGAGTTTGAGTCCCACATTGGGCTCTGCACTGGGTGTGGAGCCTACGTAAAGAGAGAGAAAGAAATGCCCTTGTTAGCTGATGTGAGGTGGTACCGTACTCCTGTCTGCAGTGTGACAGGATGTGGATGAGTGAAGGTGATGAACTTGAAAATGCTGGAAGTGTTTAGATAGTTCATAAAGCGGCAGGACACAGCCTCTTCTGAATGGGAGGTGTTGCTGAGCAATGTAGTATAAAGTGCTCTGAGTAGATGTTCCCTTACCAGGAACAAATGGCAGCAGCTGAGTTATGTATTGTTTCCTATGAAAGACTAAAAGTTTCCCCAAGAAAGAGAAAAGTTGTTTTGTTTTTTTTTTAAAGATTATGTTTATTTATTTGACAGAGAGAGACACAGCGAGAGAGGGAATACAAGCAGGGGGAGCGGGAGTGGGAGAGGGAGAAGGAGAAGCAGGCTTCCTGCCAAGCAGGGAGCCTGATGCAGCGCTTGATCCCAGGACCCTGGGATCATGACCCGAGCCGAAGGCAGATGCCTAACGACTGAGCCACCCAGACGCCCAGAGAAAAGTTGTTTCTTTTTTTTTTTTTTTTTTAAAGATTTTATTTATTTAACAGAGAGAGACACAGCGAGAGAGGGAACACAAGCAGGGGGAGCGGGAGAGGGAGAAGCAGGCTTCTCACCGAGCAGGGAGCCCGATGCGGGGCTCGATCCCAGGACCCTGGGATCATGACCTGAGCCGAAGGCAGACGCCCAACGACTGAGCCACCCAGGCGCCCCAGAAAAGTTGTTTCTAAAAGTTAATCTAACTTGGGGAGACAGAGTCCTGTCTCCTTTGGGATCAGTCCAGTTGGTTTTTTAATTTTTCTTCCTCTCTAATTTGTTGAAGTTACTCTAGCCCAAGAACCTATATACATTTTTGCTTCAGTACACAGGGAGTTCTTGTTATCTGAGTATCCATTACTAGAACCTTCGTAGTTGAGAGAATAGCAGCTGAACCTTCATTTTTATTTTTTTTTATTTTTAATAAGTAATGTTTCCACATGGCATACCATTCAGAGAAAACAGGATATACAGTGGAAGTCAAACTCCCTCCCGGCCCCTGTCCCCTGGCCATTTATTCCTCTTGGGGAACAGAGCATGCCAACATCACCTGCCTGTTCTCTGCGTGCCCAGCGGTTATGTCGTGTTTCTTAGGAAGGCTTCTTGCTTTAGGTTACAGAAGACCCAGCTGTGGCTCAAACCAGGGAAAGTGTACTTGTCTCATGATCCACAGCTGTTGAAGGTCATTAAACCTAGCTTTTTTTATGCCCACTTTTCCATCTTTTTTTTTTTTTTTTAAATATTTTATTTATTTTTTAGAGAGCGAGCGAGAGAGAAACAGCATGAGAGGGGAGAGGGTTAGAGGGAGAAGCAGGCTCCCCGCTGAGCCGGGAGCCCGATGTGGGACTCAATCCTAGGACCTCGGGATCATGACCCGAGCTGAAGGCAGACGCTTAACCATCTGAGCCACCCAGGCGCCCCCCATCTTCTGCACATTGTAATCACAAGGTAGCTGCAGCTGCAGGAGCAGGAAGCAAGAGACAAATACCTTCGTGACGATTTTTTTTAATTTAATTTTTTTTTTAAGATAAAGCCCCAGTCAGACTTGTTTGTCACCATTTGCTATGAAATTTTGGTCCTCATGTTGAGTGAATTCACTAAATGGCCATTGCCTACTGCCATCTATGCTCTGGGGGCAGACTGTCCTCACACGTTGTTACAGCATTGCGGCACTGTTTGTAGAGAGTGTAGGGGGAAGTATGGTGGTGAAGACAGTATCTGAAGGACGTGACAGTTGATCCCCAGAAGGAACACAGGATGATGAGAAAAGGCAACTTTTTATTATTTTTTAACAGCTCTGTTGAGGGATAATTGACATATAATAAATTATATAAGTTATACAGTGTGATAAGTTTGGACATATGAATATATCCATGAATACATCCATGAAACCATCATCTCAATCAAGATTATGAACTTACCCATCACCCGCAAAAGTTTCCTCCTGTCCTTTTATATTGCCTTCTCCCATCTGCTTTTTGTTCCTTTAGAATGATTAGTGTTTTCTAAAGTATTATATAAATCAAATTACGTATTACCTACTTAATGTTGCTTCTTCCACTTAACATTATTTTTGAGAGTCATTCATGTTGGGTGATGTATCAGTAGTTCATTCTTTTTTTATGGTTGAGTAGTGTTCCATCGAATGCGTGTACTACTCACCGAGTGGGTGAATTTGTTTATTCATTTGCCTGCTGATGGACATTTGGGTTTCTAGTTTTGGGGTATGATTCACTTGAGAATAGACTCTGGTAAGTTATGGATGTATATTGTGGGCCCTAAGGCAATCACTCAGCAACAAAACAAGAAATTATAGTTAATAAGCCAACAAAGGAAATTAAATCATAAAAACTATCTAAAAGAGGGCAAAAAAATAAAAGGCAGCTGGGACACACAGAAAACAGCTAGCAGTACGATAGCATTAAAACTAGGCAGCCCCATCAGGAATCATTGAATACTATTAAATAAGTGATCCCAAAACCCCAGTTAAAGTGAAGAGATTGTCAGATTGGATAAAAAATCAGGTCTCACATATGCTGCCTATGAGAAATAATTGAAATATAAAGACACAAACAGGTTAAAAGAAAAGGTAGAACATCTACCTATTTAATAATAAAGCAGATTTCAGAGGAAAGGGGTAAAGGAAGGGTCATAACAGGGTCAGGTCTTTAGGAAGACATAACACTTTGAAATGCCTATGTACCTAATAACAGAGCTTCAAAATACACGGAGCAAAAGCTGAGAAAACTGCAAAAGAAGTAGACAAATCCACAGTTCTGGTCCTGTGCTCCAACACTCCTCCTCCGGTGATGGATAATGGGCAGAAATCAGCCAAGACCCAGAACACATAATACTGTCAGCTTTCGTGACGCTGCTGGACATTTGCAAAGCTCCCCACCCAGCAGCAGCAGGACAGGCACTGTTTGCAAGGGTCACAAGATATTCATGCCAAGAGAGATCATATTCGGGCCATAAAGCCAATCTCAGTAAATTCCAAAGGTTTCAAGTCCTACAAAGTATGTTCTCTGACACCAGTGAAATTAAATTAGAACTCAGTAACAGGCCCCTAGAAAACCTCCAAATATGTGGAAACTAAGTAACAAGTGAGTTACAGAAGAAATCAAAGGGGGTATTCAAAGGATCATTTTTTTACTGTTTATATTAAGAAAGCAGAAACCTCTCAAACCAGTGACCTTTGCTTCCACCTCAAGAAACCAGAATGAAGGGCAAACAGAACAACAGTGGAGGAAATGGTTGCAGTCAAAAGCTGTTCTTTGAGAAGATTGAGGAAGTTGATGCTCCTCTGGGCAGAATGGTCAGGAGAAAAAGGAATGGCTCGTCCCAGGAATGAGCCAGGTGACATCACTGCTGGTACTAAAAGAATAAAAAGAGAATATTGTAAACAACTCTGTGCCAATAAACCTAACAACTTAGACAATCTTTGAAAGACACAGGCTACCAAAACTCAAAACAAAAAGAAAAAAACCCCAAATAGTCCTTTATCTACCAAAGAAGTTGAATTTTTAGTTTAAAACTTCCCACATACACACAAAAACTCCAGGCCCAGATGGTTTCTCTGGTGAATTCTACCAAACATTTCAGGAATTAGACCAGCTTTATAAAAGCTTCTAGAAAATGGAAAAGAAGGGAATAGTGCCCATGTCATTCTGTGAGGCCACATCAATGTGACCTGATAACCAAAGCTGCCATGACAAGAAAAATGACTCAGTTATTCTCATAATGTGGATGCAGAAACTCTCATAATATGGTTTTAGTAAATAAATGCAACAATAATACATCATGACCAAGGAAGGTTTATTTCAGAAATATGAGTTGGTTTAACATTTGAAAATCAATCAATAAGCATGTGGCTGAATCCAACATCTATACCTGATAAGAATTCTTAGCAAACTGGAGACAGAAGAGAATTTCTTTAACGTGATTAAAGCTTCTACAATAAATCTACAGCTGGCAGCACAGTAAAAACGGAATGATTTCCCCCAAAGATCGGGAAAAAGACAAAAGATGTTTGCTCTTACCACAGCTTTTCAGGATTGTTGCTGGGGCTTCTCACCAGTACAATAAGTCAAGAAAAAGAAAAGCCATCTAGATTGGAAAGGAAAGGGTAAAAATTATCTTTCTTCACAGACAACAGTTCTTGTCCATGTAGAAAATTTGTTGTTGAAATCTACGAAAAGTAGGTTTGGCATGATTGCATGGTGCTAGGTCTATATAATTGTAGTTCTATACAGTTCCAACAAACAGAATTGAAGTTATTAAATAATCCTATTCATAGTAGCATCAGAATATTAAATATGTAAGGATAAATCTGGCAAGATGTGTTAAGACTTGGACACAAAATTACAAGGCAGCTGAGAGAAATAAGAATTGATGAATGTTTATGATTTGGAACTCAATATTGTTAACATGCCCATTCTCCCCAGATCTAGAATCAGTGTAATCTCAAGTAAGATGATAATAGGTTTTTTAGTAACTGTCGACAAGCTAGTACTTAAATTCAAATGAAAATGCAAAGGAGCTAGAAGAGCCAAAACAGCTTTCATAAAGAATGGAATTAGAAGACTCCCGACAGTACCTGATTTCAAAATATAGTAATTGAGATCTAGTGTGATCAGTAAGACAGAATAGTTCTGGGGACTGAAAAGAGTATAAATTAAGTAGGCTTAGAGGCAGCTGACTTCTGATGCAGGTGCAAAAGCAGTTCCGTGGAGAAAGGATAGTCTTTTGAACAGATAGTTCTGGAACAGGTGAACATCTGTATGCAAAATGCTCAGTCCATACCTTTTACCATATATACACATGGATTCCAAATTCCATATATACATGGATTCCAAACGGATCTTAAACCTAAATGTGAAGCGTCAGACTATAAAACTTACAGTAGAAAATCCTTGTGACCTTGGGTTAGGGAAAGATTTCTGAAATAGGATGCCAAAAACACTGCATGAAAGGAAATTTTCATAAGCTCAACCTTGTCAAAGTTAAGCACTTCTACTCGGCTAGTGACACTAGTAAGAAGGAAGGGACGGTGCATAGACTTGGGGAGGACATTTGCAATCATGCGCCTGACACAAGGCTTCTCTGGAGGGTGCAGAAAGGACTCTCAGGGCTCTGTAAGAATTAAAGACAGTAACCTATTTCTTAAACTGTACTACAGATGTGAGAAGACCCTTCAGAAAAGATGTGTGGGTGGGAGATGGGCACATGAGAAGCAGCTCAGCATCTTGGCCATGAGGGAAGTGCAAGTGAACACCACAATGAGATACCTCTAGGCCCTCTTAGAAGGCGGTTTGTAGATGTGCCCCAAACGTTCGCGCAAAGCCAGGGGCCAGTGGGAACAGCTGAGAGCAGTTAGGCGGCACACTCACGAAGGCAGGAATGAATCAGTTGACGTGCATATGATTTTTTCTTACTGGATGACCTTCAGAATGTTCTGGATTTAGGTGATGACTGACAGGCAGCATTAACTATTTCGGTCTCCTCCCACCCCCCACTCCCCAGCTCGGGGAGTACAGACAGTGAAGAAAGTACAGACTCTGAAGAAGAAGACGGAGCGAAACAAGACTTGTTTGAACCCAGTAGTGCCAGCACAGAGGATAAAATGGAGGTAGACTTGAATGAACGTAAGTCATCTTCTTTTCATCTGTATTAGTCACTGTGTGTTGGAAATGTGTTTTAAAACGAGGCATTCTAGGGGCGCCTGGGTGGCTCAGTCGTTAAGCGTCTGCCTTTGGCTCAGGTCATGATCCCAGAGTCCTGAGATCGAGCCCCGCATCGGGCTCCCTGCTCCTCGGGAAGCCTGCTTCTCCCTCTCCCACTCCCCCTGCTTGTGTTCCCTCTCTTGCTGTGTCTCTGTCAAATAATAAATAAAATCTTAAAAAAAAAAAAAAACAAAAACGAGGCACTCTGATCTGCAGGATGGGAGTTAGGTTGAAACACAGTCTTCTGAGTCCCCTTGGAGGTGTGTCAGGATGGGGCCTGAAGGAAAGAGCAAGTTGTCCCTCTGATGATGGGGTGTGTCTAACAATGTGGACACCCCCCCCCATGTGGGTCTGGCTAGAGGTGCAGCACACTGTGGTGGGATGGGGTTGGGGGGGTGGTCCTAGGCTCTGGCTGCAGAGCCTGGGTGCCTGGCAGCAGGGGAGAGACCAGAGATTATGGAAGACAAGGAAAGGCTATGTTTGTGGAATCGGGAATGCACTAAACCAGAGGCAACCTCCTCAAGCTGAAACTATTTGAAATGGGTTCTTCAGAGTTGATTGAGGAAGCCTATAACCCTAGAACGTGTGTGGCCTCAGTGCTTGTTTGTGTCCTGCTACTTGCTAAGAAGACTTGCGTTCGCTGGCCTTTAAAAAATACCTGTTAAGGGCGCCTGGGTGGCTCAGTTGGTTAAGCGACTGCCTTCGGCTCAGGTCACGATCCTGGAGTCCCGGGATCGAGTCCCGCGTCGGGCTCCCTGCTCGGCAGGGAGTCTGCTTCTCCCTCTGACCCTCCCCCCTCTCATGTGCTCTCTCTCATTCTCTCTCTTTCAAATAAATAAATAAAATCTTTAAAAAAAAAAAAAATACCTGTTAACCTCTAAACATTCAAATACATTTTTCTGTGGGTTGATATTGGGGCTTTCTTCTGGGCCGAGAGTGTGTCCTGTTCCCCAGGAAGGCCTTCATATACTCACTCCTGGAGGCTGAAAGCCAGCTCGGGGTGCCGGGTGGGCCTTATCACCCCAGAGCTGGCCGGGACCTTAGCAGTAACCCAGCACAGCCCCACGGGACAGAGCCGGAAAGTGAGAGCCCTGGAGGAAAAGAGGTTTGGCCTCTCTCCTCTCATTGCTTCCCCAGCTCACCATCTTCAGGAGGAAGAAATGGGCTTTCCTCTCTGTAATTCAGTTCTAGTCTACATGGCTTTGTCAAGTTCCGGCTGCGTACCAGGTGTGGTACACAGACTCTGTATCCAGGGGTCTAGAGTCTCTTGAGGAAACAGAGATTGTGGTAGATTCTGGGGCACTCTCCAGGGAAGATCATTTCTGTGTAGCCTAGAGTCGTGTGCAGTGAGAGCATATGAACAGAGACCTGAGTTCACCTGAAGGGACATATCTCTGAGGAGGTGACGTTTAAACAGACCTGCAGGTTAGATCCAACCTCGGCCGGCAGCCAGCGCGGTGAGGCTGTTTTAAAGGATAGACGTGAGCAGCCAGATGAAGGGAGAAATAGAGACATGGGCGGGCAGGGTCCCAAGCATAGGATCTTATCTTCTGTTCCCATGGAGCTTGGGATGTACCTGCTGTTCACCAGCCCAGAAGCTCTGAACCCCTGAAGTTTGAGTTTTTTATGGAATCTTCATTAAGTAGACATGTTTGATTAGATCATTGGCCATTTGTGATTTCCTTTACTTTCTGCCCCTCTTCCCTCCTAGGAGGGTGGGCTATGGGGTTGGGCTGAAAGTTCCAGGCCTCTAACCACTGGCTGGTTCCCCTGGCAACCAGCCCCATCCTGAGCCCCATCCTGAGGCCACCAGTCATTCTTTAGCATACAAAAAGACACTACTTCAGGGATTCCAAGGGTTTGGGGGTGGTAGTGAGTGGACCCCAACTATGTATTTCTTATGTCACCAGAAGCCTTCCTGTTTGTGCTAACTACGCTGGACTGCAGGGAGGCCATTAAAAGTATGAACTGGGGCCATGTCTGGATTGGGAAGCATTTAAAGTTTCCAATTTATTGCAGTTGAATATCCAACATTCTGCTTTTTTTTTTTTTTTTCTAAACTATTTTGGAATAACTTTGGATTTACGGAAAAGTTGCAGAGATTGTACAGGGAGCGGCTCTGCACCCTTCCTTCACCCCTCTTCCTCCCCGCGTTAATAGACTCTCGGTACATTTGTCAGAAGTAAGAAGTTAGCGTATTCTTTTATATATAGCTTTGCATCCTCGTGTGATATTTCTATTGGAGAAAAAAAATCTTAGAAATGGGAGTTAAGGGATTAAGGGAACCTACAGTTTTTATAACAGGATAGATGTTCTCACATTGTCCTCCAAGTTATTGTGCTGTTTCTGCTCCTACCAGTGGTGTGATAGAGTGCCCTGTCCCCACCACTCTGGCCTTTATCATCGTGAATCTGTTTCTGAAAAATATCTTGAAGTCCACTGAACTTTTGAAGTATTCTCAAAAGGAGATGTCTCCCCTCTTTTTAGCACCCAACTGGTCAGCCAACTTTGATGTCCCCATGGAGACAACCCATGGTGCTCCCTTAGATTCTGTGGGGTCTGATGTCTGGAGCACAGAGGAGCCAATGCCAACTAAGGAGACAGGCTGGGCCTCTTTCTCAGAGTTCACGTCTTCCCTGAGGTGAGTGCACGTGTGCCAGCTCCCTCAGCCTTTCTGTAGGAGAACTGGGGATGGCGTGTCACCTTGATTTACTCCCTTCCTGAAGGTGGTGCCCTACACAAGATCACAAATCAGCATGGGGGAAATAGTGACCCAGCTACGAATTACAAGGAAACCAGTCTCCGTCCTCCTTCCTTTTATCCAGGATGAGCTGGGAAAGGCAGTAGGCTGTGCACAAAGTAGCCCGGGACAGTGTGGCCCCAGGAGGTGACGTAGCAGGGTGCCGGCTCCTGGGGCTTCTCTAGCCCCACCGAGCTATCAGAAAACAGGGTTGAGGAGAATAGGAACGAGGTGGAACCAAGAACTCCTGACAGACACCTCTCTGTGGAGCGTTACAGAAGATGCAGAATGTATCGTGAATTTAACAGATAATAGGAACTTCTGTTCCCTTGTAGCTAGGCTGGTGCTGTAAATTAAGGGGCATGACAGGGATGGCTGTCAGTCTTGTTATTTGTAGTATTCTTGATGACAGCAACCTGGCATTTCATAATTTTCCTGAATCATATTGCCAGCATGTGAGTAGTAATCATGGATTTCATGTCTTACTAGACTTAGTTTGATTTGCTAAACATTGTTTTCTTTATCTCCACCACCCCATTTGAAAGACTTTGTTGCTTTCCCTGCTCTGACAAGTAATGTTTTTAACTAATCACTGGTAATAGGCAAGCCAGGAGCACAGACTGTTAGGAGCTCGTGGTTACCGTCTTCAACCAGAGAACTGGCTAAAACCCACGTGGCTTTACGGCAGCTCTAGGGATAGCAGGAAGCTATAGTTCAGGGGCAAAAGTGAGATTTGTGGGAAATGTCTCCAAAGTATTGTAAATTATTTCACGGACTCAGTTCTAGCACTGGACAGTCGAGTTTCCACCTCTTGCTTTCTTCTGTCTTTTGTAACTAGGGCATACGAGCCCTTGGTTACTGGGACTGTTGTTGAAGCAGCTCACTTCCCTTTACCCCTTGTGCACAGCTCATGTTTTCTCGTTAAGTATCATTGAGGCCCGCAGGCAGTTTGGCTTAGTGTAAGTAGGGATTTTCTTTTCCTAAGATCGGCACCGCGGTGTGCTGTCAGCCCCTGCTGTCCCAGCCCTGGGCGCCTGGTGACAAGGGCAAGGATGAGAGGCTGGTGCATTTTGAACCTTTCTGCAAACCTCTACGAAACCTGCATGCCCCTGTGCTGCTGACTTAGCGGGCTCTTTGCCTACACATGCTCACCTGCGCTGCAAGCAGCATTCTGCACCTAGATCTGTCTGTCTCTGTCCGTGGGCTCTGTGACCGACTGCCCGTGTCACCCCAGTGGGACCAGAGCTGCCTTTCAGAGGGTTTTTGTGAACCATGTAACTGAGGGCTATTTGCCATTGCTAACATCTGAATTTTCTCTTTTCTAAAAGTACAAAAGATTCTTTAAGGAGTAATTCTCCGGTGGAAATGGAAACCAGCACCGAGCCGATGGGCCCTCTGACTCCCAGTGTTGCCACACTGGCCGCACAGCCAGAAGGTAGGTGTGGGGAGCAGGGCACCAGCTGACACAGCCTGCTGGCCGCTTGGCTGAGGTTGCTCAGGCTTGGGCTGTTTGCTTAGTTTTCTAGATCTAAACACTTGTTTCTGTCCACATAACAGTTTATAAAGCCAGTCTTGACTCACCGGCTCAAGGGCTCAAAGGAGTTAGGGAGTTGAGATGGTGGGTCTGAGGTCCGCAGGACAGCCGATGAAAAGAAATTACGTATTCATTCCAGAACCAGGCATGGTGATTCTAGAAGGCATAAGGGATCTGTTATCAGTTGTTCAGTCCTGTCAGTGTACAGAAATGGAAACAGGCTCAGAAAAGAAGAATGTCTTAGTCTGCAGTGCCCAGTGTGAATAAAATCAGAATTAGGTGTGTGTGTTTTCAAGCCCGTCTGGTACCCAATTCTTTTGTCACTTGGAGTTTGCTTTACTGGAGCGCACATGGGTGTCTCGGCATGTTTCAGGCTGTAAGGCTGTTTATTTTCTTCTCACCTTTATGAACAGTTGAGATGGTCAGGGGTATCCAGTGGGTTGTCATGTTCAAACTGCACACGTTGTTCCTTGCAGAGACCCTGAGCTCTTTTCAGCCTAATGAATGGGGCTTGGGAGGTGAGAGGAGAGGGAGGTTGGTGAAGGGGGGTGAGGAATCAGTATGTGGAGGGCAGAAAGAATTAAGTCCTTAGAAAAAGAAAGGGGGACATGGGGGGGGGGCACAAGAACCAAGGGGTAAGAGAGGTAATAAAACCAGTAACTAATGTTGGTTTTGTCATTCTTCTAAACATTTTATATAGATGACCCCGTTTTATCTCTCAGTTCTTCAAGTGGGTTTAATTAACTTCATTTTATAGATAAGAAAAATCTTGCCCCAGAGTGATACAGCTAGTAAGTGGTGAGGCTGGGGTTTGAATTCAGGGAGTGTGACTTGAGAGCCCAAGCTTATAACTAGTATAGCATATGGCTACCTATTACAGAACAAAGAAATAACCCACAAGGAACCATAAGAAAGTAACTTAAAGACCCAAGTGGGACCCAACTGAAACGAAAAGGACGAATGAGAATAGTAGCCTGAATAAACTGTAACATCAGGGGACGCCTGGGTGGCTCAGTCGGTTAAGCGTCTGCCTTCGGCTCAGGTCATGATCCCAGGGTCCTGGGATCGAGTCCCGCATCGGGCTCCCTGCTCAGCGGGGAGCCTGCTTCTCCCTCTGCCTGCCACTCTCCCTGCTTGTGCTCTCTCCCTCTCCCTTTCTCTCTGACAAATAAATAAATAAAATCTTAAAAAAAAAACACACACACAAAAAAACTATAACCTCAATACTTGTGGGGTGAAGCGGGCGGAGGCTAGAATATATCCAGCTGCCTCCTGTGCCCTCGGCTGTGGACTGGAACACCCCCGGAATGGTAAGGCTGGCTGGGAGAAGTTGGGGGTGTGGGTAGACACTGAACTGGGAAGGCTGGAGGGGCCCACTGGTCCTGTGCTGAAAAAAGCCTATGGAATGGCTTTTTTAAGAAGGCTGCCCATCAAGAAATGGCCTAGGCAACAGCCAGCAAACCATCTTTCTTTTTCAAGCAGTAGATGGAACATCAGGTGGATGGGTCCCCACAGAAGGTTGGGGAGACTTCTTGTTGGTTTTGGTATGCGTGACCATCCACTGTGTGTTCTGTTTCAGCACCAGCCAGTGTAGCCATGGAAGCCAGCTCTGACGGAGAGGAGGATGCAGAAAGTACAGACAAGGTAACTGAGACAGTGATGAATGGCGGCATGAAGGAAACTCTCAGCCTCACTGTAGATGCCAAGACAGAAACCGCAGTCTTCAAAAGGTAACCAGGGCCAGATCCTGCTGGCAGCTTCAGGTTGTTGGGGGGGTGGGGAGCACCTCAAGTGTTTACATCTTTGATTTGATTCAGATGTGGGTACAGGCATTAGCCTGACATCATCTTAGCGCCTCTGTTCAGCCCCATGAGTCTGAAGGAAGACAGGGAGAGTTTGGGGTCCCTGAGTGCCCTTCCCCTCTCTTTCTAGTACTCAGAAGATTGTAGATTAAGTCTAGTGGGTTCAAAATACAGGAGAATAAAAAATGGACACATCTGTAGCCAAGTAGAAACTGGGCCATCAAAACCAAAGGGTCAGTGCCCTGCACACAGTCTTCTCCAGACGTAATGCAGTCAGTAGAAAGCAGCAGCAGAATGATAGCTTGAACCGTCTGTTTGGAAATTAATCTCACTTCTAAATTCATGGATCAAAAAAGGAATCCTACAGGAAACTAGGAGCACAACCCTGAAAGAACAGCAACAGGCACTCCTGGCGGAGCTGGGGCTGTGGCGGGGTTGGCGCTCGAGGCTGCATCTCCGTACTTGGCAGAGCCCTGCGGAGCAGAAGGGGTACGTCCCACCTCGTGGTGAGGTCCCTGCAAAACACAGCACAAAAGCGGAGCACGGATTCCCCATGGGGGCGCATATGCACGAGACTCCAAAGTTAAAAGCTAGCAAACCGAGTCCAACAGGGTGTTCTTGAGTTAGGATGGAGGATGTGTCCGGTGCAGGTGAGGATAGGGTGACCAGGTAAAGTGTTCTGGGGTGATTCACAGACCTGTAAGGATAAAAACCATTGGGACCTTAGGTAGATGGAGAGGAGTATTTGATGAAAATTAAAGCCATTCATGATTTTTTGGCCGTCGAGAAAGTAGCTCCTTGAAACTACTAAAGGTGTGTTCTGAAAATCTATAGCAGACTTGGTTCTTCACAGTGAAGCATGCGAAATATTCCCTCCAAGACACGACCTGGACAGTGAGGCGGGCCTGCAGTCACTCTGCTCTTCAGCACTGGGCTGGCAGTCTTAGCCAGTGCTGCATAAATTAAAAAAAAGGTATAAAGATTTGAAAGACTAAAATGGTTCTTGCTTGTTTGTAGATTATTATTTTCTACACAAAAAAATTCCAAACAGATCCATGAACAAGTATTCAAATTACCAGGGAAGTTTAGCCATTGCATCCTTTAAACCGATATGAGATGTGCTAGATGTGCCCCCTTTTAAATTAAAATGTTAAACCTTGTCTGTAAGATTGAAAGTCATAATAAAGACCTAAATAAGTAGAGAGATATGCCATGTTTGTTAATGAGAAGATATCTTTGGGATTTTTAACAAATTAATGTAGAAAATGAATGCGTTTCTAATCAAAATCCCATTGGAGCTTTTCATGGAGATTAAGAGGCTGATGGTGATATTCATAAAGTGGACCAAAGAACTGGAAATAACCAGGGTCATTTTGAAGAAGGGAGGGAGGGAGGCATCACCAGGTGAGAGCTCCTAATGGGCATGCTGTGCAGGTAGACCCCACGCTTACAGGAACTTGGTGCATGCTAGAATGGTGTTAAAGTCGGTGAGGAAAGAATGGACTGAGAAGTAGTGATTACCCATGTCACGGAAAAAATAAAATTAAATCTGCCTCAACATAAATACGAAAGGCATACAGCTTTGAGAAGAAAACATGAGAGCATCTCTTTATAATTTGGGGGTTACAGGGTTTTTTAACCATAAAAAAGCCAAACCGTAAAGGAAAAGGTTGATGAATTTTCTTTATTTAATTTCTGGTATTCTAAATGATAAAATGAAAAGACCCGCCATTACCTGCAAAGGAAGATTCAGGAGCAGGATGTAGGGAAACCTAATATCAAGAAGAAAAAGACAAGCTAATAATAAGATTTAAATGGACAAAGGACACACACAAGCCATTATCTGTGGTGGAAAACGGAGCAAACCAGCTCTAGAGCAGGCCAGCTTTACAAGTAAATAGGATGTGCTGGTTGCAGTAATGATTCGATGCTGTTTCATGCACATTCGTCTGCTCATTCCTACCTCAGTTGTTGCAGAACATAGAAAAAGTGCAGAACCTGCTGGATCTTTTTATGAGGCCATGAAATCTTAATGCCAAACCAGATAAGAATGATTACAGAAAACGATCAGCTCATATCACTTAAAAGCAAACTAAATGCAGAAATCCTATAGAAAATATTTGCTAACCGAGCGCAATAGCATATCAAAAATAATTCGTAATGGTAAGTTGGGGTTTTCCCCGGACCATCAGGAAAAGTGTCATTTATGATATGTTAACAGAGGGGGAATTCATTTGAGATTTTTGAAGACTCTTTTGATAAAGTTCCATACCCATATATGATTAAAACTGAGCAAAACAGGGGCACCAGGGTGGCTCCGTCAGTTAAGCGTCCAATTCTTGGTTTCGACTCAGGTCATTATCTCTCTCAAATAAAAATGAAATCTTAAACACACGCAAAGCTGAGCAAAACAGGAACAGAAATGAATTTCCTTAACTTGGCAGAAGTTAAATACCAAAATACTAAAGCAGAACACACTTCCTGAGGAAGTTGCAGATGCTGTCACTTTCAGGTGAGGAACAAATAAGGCTGTCCGTTGTCACTGGCACAGTATAGATGATAGTCCTGGACAGTGTTCTGAGGAAAGAAAAACAGTGTAGGTCAAGATCAGACAGGCAGTGATAATAAGGATCACCTACCACTGCGTCAGTAGCAAACTTCTGCAACTAACAAGAGTTCAGCGAAGCTGCTGGGTAACAGATCCATTTTAAACATCAGTAGCTTTTCTCTGCATCGGTAATAAGCAACTAGGATGTATAATGAAAGGCAAAATACCAGTCATAAAGTATATCAAACTTTAAGGTAATTCCTAAACAATTAAACCCACATACCTAGAGAGAGAACCTGAAAGTGCCAATAAAAGCGCACACGGAGGCCGTCTCGGAGGTGGTGCCGCACTGTGCAGAGGGTCGTTGTGAGGAGCAGGGGTAGTTGGGAGGCTAACCCCGTAGGGCACTGTGCCATCAACACCGGAAACATGGGTCTTCCAAACTGTGCTGAGTTAGAGACAAATACAATGAGGTGTGCAGTTCAGAGCCCTTTCTATGCCTCCAAAATGCAGATATGTAGTGACTATACACATTTTCTAAGAATGAAAGTAACATGTAGGAAGCACATCAGGAGAGTTGCTTTTGTGGGGAGGGAGTGGAGAGTGGGGATAAAGAGGAGTAAGGAACCAGGTGACTTGGGTTGTCAACAAATCTTTAGACTTTAGTTCAATTTCCTCCTTATAAATTGCCTAGACCCATCTGAAAGCCACCCAAGAAATGATCCTAAAGTTAGGTTTTTCGTAAGCAAATCCAGGACAGGACTCCACTCTGAGAATGATGGCCCTTCCCAGAGGGAATCTCCAGCTGCCCTTTAGCTGATTCTAGTGCTGCCTTGATTGTGTCAGAATGGGAGGTCCAGACAGGATCGCTGACCGTCTACTTTTACAGCCCACAATCAACAATCAAAAGCGTTTGCTACTTGTCTTTCTCCGCCAGGAGCCATCAGGGGGGGAGATAACCCTTCCTATATTTTGCTTGTCCCCTTAGGATCCGCTCTCACCTGTTCTGGCCACCGTTCTTGGCTCTGTCTTCCTTCACAGTGTCTGTATTTCTCATGCACTGTCAGAGAGCTCCGTCCTGGTGCAGGCCCCTGGTACCCTGCCCCTGGGACAGGAGCAGCAAGTTGACAGGGGTCTCTCCTGCTGACTGTTGAATGCTGGGCTGGGCCCTGAGAGCAAAATGCCTTAACTGAAGACTCATTCCTTCAAACAGGTTCATTTGACACCTCCACCGAGTCTGCAGTTCTGCTTATGTGCAGTCGTGGACATAGTACCCCCCACATTCCTCATTTATAGGAGTATTCTGAAACTCTTGTACATTTCTTTTTCTGTTTTGCACACTTGGCTTCAGAGTGTTGAAATCCTATCGGTATGTACAGTAATGCGGGCCATTCTTTATCAGACACCAGCTGCATTACATTGTCCCTCCTTTGGTTCCCTCCCGTGTGTGATCCTTGCCTTTCGTGATTTCCCAGTCACCATCTGTGGTCCCTGTGGCCCCTCCCCTGAGCATGCTTGGCCCCAGGGCTTTACTCCATGGCCGCCATGACTTCCAGGGTCATTTGCATGTGCCTTCATCCTCTGCCGGTGCCGCCACCTGGGATGTCTAATGTTGCCTATCCTCCTCTTTACTGCAGTGAGGAAGGAAAACTGTCTACCTCTCAAGATGCTGCTTGTAAAGATGTCGAGGAGAGCCCTGAGACAGCAGAGGCAAAGTCTGCGGGCCCCCGGCCCCCCAGCAGTAGCCCAGAGCAGAGGTAACTCCCCACTTCCTCAGATCTGCCCAGGCCCTACTCTGGCTGTGGCTCTTGTCTTCGCGGGAGCTGGGAGGGAAGTTGGCATCCGGGGTGGGATGGAGAGCTCCTTACAGGTGTCCTCGGGCATTCAGGGACTTCCTCGGCACGGGAGCATTTTCCCAGGCCACGTCTAGGCAGGGTGCCTGAGCCGAGAACTCAGAACAGTTTACCTCCTTACCCCAAAATCCAAAAACTGACTGGCTTTTGGAGATTCAGTAACCTCACTGGCTCTTTAAGAAATTACTCCGAATGGAAGGGAAGGCTCTTCGATGCTGGCGTGCCTCCCCCCTACACACTTTTTTTATTTTTGAGGAGGTGCTAAGTTGAGGCTGATGTTGAGCCCCTCTGGGATTGGGGTCCCTAGGCTGTGGTAGCCAAGTTCCCACGGGCTCCACGAGGTCACCAGCCGCCAGCAACACCTGGCACCCCTTTTCCCATAATCGTGCACATGTGACACATGGGGAGAGCCTTCCTGGAGACCCTTTTATAAATGTAGTTACATATTCTTAACTGTTGGATGATTCCCTGTATGGTTTTGTGTGTGCAAAATATTTGTCTTGATTAAGTGTGAAAATCCCACTGCCAGAGCGGAGTGATTTGGAATGTGATGTTTTCTTTCTAGTCACCTATTGCTTAGACTGAGCCAGTGGTCTGAAGGGATAGGCCAAGCCAAAGCCTCAGCCGCCGAGGGCCGGCGCCCCGGCCCGTACGCACGGCCTCGCAGGTAGAGCAAGGGCGGCCTCCGATTGCTGCAGAGCACGCGCCAGAAGATGAGGATTTGCCCTTGGACCACAAGGAACTTTGCTCAGCACTTCCCAGAGTTAACTTTTTTGTTATATATATCTAAGTTTGTACATTCCTTCCATAAGGAATAAAGTAACCTTTAAAGCCATTTCAGAGAAGTTGTACTTTCCCCCTCACCAGACCCCCACCCCCAAAATGTCACTTTAGAGGTGACATAACCAGTGGGAACCAGCAGGGGGCGCTCTCTGTTCACTGGTTGGCAAACCTCTTTAGTGGGGCAAACCCTGCTTTTGTTTCTCTCATGGGAATTATAGCCAGCATGAGGGGTTTGCTTCTATGATTAAAAAAAAAAAGCCTTCTTGGCGTATAAAACAACTTAATTATAAGAACTATTTGAGCATGTTGGCTCTAGGGAAGGCTTTGGGAGGAGGAGGCATGGTGACCCTCCAGCGTTGAGGGATCCGGCCCCAGGTATGCTTCGAAGTGTTCTGGGCAAGTCACTTTTTTTGCCTGGGGTTTTCAGTGGGTGTTTTTTCAAAGGTATTTTGTAGGATCTTATTCCTAGTCCGTTATGTCATCTCCCTGATTTCTACCTACGGATTTCCTTTATATTGAGAACTGCTTGAAGGCAGGACAGTCCAGGTCTATTCCAATCTGGAGTTGCTTCAGGACTCTCTTTGTTTCTCAGACATAAATGATACAGGAGGCTCTGGGATCATTTCCTTGGCTCTCTGGAGGGCAGAATTCCTTGCTTTAGGGGAACCCACTTGCTCTTCTACCCGCCTAGAGACGTCTGGTGTGAAGAGCCCTGCCTCTCAATCTGCCAGACTGAGGTGGTGGGGGGGAACACTGGGGAGGGCCAGTGGTCAAAGAGGAGGGCATCCCTTGTGTCCACACGTTCATCCATCTGTCCTTCATCCAACACATGGAAGTGTGGCAGCCAGTGGTCTAGGCCGGGGTGGGGGAAGCAGTTGCATAAAAGACCCCCAGATGATAGAGGGACGTGTAGAAAGAGGTGCTGCTGAAGAATCGGGACAGCTGCACGGGAGATCAGGAGTCCCATTTAGATGGGGCGGTGGAGGAAGGCCGCTCAGAAGGTGACATTGAGCTGCTGTGATGGCAGGGAGAAGGTAAGTGGTCCAGCGCATCCCATCTGTGTCCTAAGGGCGAAGTACGGGAGGTAGGGAGAGCCATTGGGACTTGCCAGATGCCCTCTTCCCCACATGGTTCCTGTCACAACCAGGTTATCATGAGCCCTGGGGTTGACAGATGCACACTACTGCCCTGAACTGCCTGCATGGCCACGGAATTTAACGTTTAGCTACTGTGGATCGAGCACGTGCGATACCTGTGCTGACCAGTGTGCCAGCCACTCGGCACCCGTCACGTACGCACCCACCTTCAGTGGGGATTGTTGTCCCCTTTCACGGGGGAGGAGCTGATCTGGAGAGGGGAGAAAGTGCACTTGAGACCCAGCAGCTTGTGAGTGGTGATAGTGGGATCTGTACCCGGTGTGTTTGCTGCCAGAACCCCGGTCCCCCTGCCTCTCAGACACTGAATGTCACCAGAGTGCTTGCTCGTGGAGCCAGCTTCCTGGCTCTCTGTCAAAGTTGGCGGGTGTCTGAAGCCTTGGGCTCGTGAGTTGCGAGCTGATCCAGAAGCACCCTGTGTGCTTCCCAGTGCCTCTCTAAGCACCCTTTCCCAAGCCGGCTTTGTAAATTCTGGAAATGCCGCCAAGACTCTACTGTCCTGTGTTAAAGCAGGAAGGTCGAATTTGTGTATCTGCCACCATACTGTTCATCTAGCATTCCCTCTTGTCTTTCGAGAGGGAAGGGAGGGCACACGTGGGGGTGGAGGGAGAGGGAGAGAGAATCTTTTTTTTTTTTAAAGATTTTATTTATTTATTTGACAGCGAGAGACACAGCGAGAGAGGAAACAGAAGCAGGGGGAGCTGGAGAGGGAGAAGCAGGCTTCCTGCCGAGCAGGGAGCCCGATGCAGGGCTCGATCACAGGACTCTGGGATCATGACCGGAGCCGAAGGCAGACGCTTAACAACCGAGCCACCCAGGCACCCCGGGAAAGAGAATCTTAAGCTGGCTCCTGCCGGGGCTCGATCTCACGACCCTGAGATCATGACCTGGCCAAAACCAAGAGTCAGAGGCTTAACCGACTGAGCCCCCCCAGCCGCCCCTAGCATTCTCTCTTCTGTGCTCCCAACTTCAGCCCTAACACTTGCCTGGCGGGAGCACATTTGTTAAAGTGCACACCTGGTTTCAAGAGTTGGTCTTGTTTACAAGCCTTTTTTTTTTTTTTTCCTCTTTCAGTAGAAGAATCCTGCTTTTCAAGTGAAATTTTATGTGGATTCCAATATATGGAACAAATAAAAAGCTGTTTGAAGGAGGAAATGAGCATGTGGCTCGTGACGGGTCTGGGAGCAACAGTAAAAACCACTGCCCTAGTCTCCGCCTGTGCTTCTAAGAAGCTGAGGTGGGATGGTTTCTTGGAGGTCGGCTCTGCTGCAGCCCTTGCTAAATGCCTGTTGGCCACGGCTACGGTGAAGCTCAGAACCTGTTGGATTTCCTGGAGTTTTCCATAAATGCATTTGTGAAGCATTCCGTGAAGTAGCTCCTAAGTGTCGGGCTTCGTGTTAGATGTTGCGTAACAGCATTAAAATTAACGTCCCCGCCCTCGGGGAGCTAAACCACGTTTGTTTCTGCTTTAAGTGCCTCAGATGTGTGTCTCTTCCTCCGCAGGACTGACCAGCCAAGCCTGCCAGGCGACACATCCGTCAACGGCCCCGTATGATGAGTGACCCCTGCTTGCTGCTGACTGAGGACCGCAGGCCGCCACCGCTCAGGGCCTCTGGAGACTTCACCTGGAGCCCGCCAGGCCGTCACTGCTGCACTCACTCTGCAAAGGATCAGGACCAGCAACCTTTATATTCTAGATTCTAAGACATTGTACAGAGAAATCCAGAAGTGTAAAAATATTGCACATTGACAAATACCAAGAATTTTTGCGTATGTTTATATTGTATTGTTCTAAATAATGGGTAGCCTGTGAAATACGATCGTGCCACCCATGTAATAATAGTAGTAATACTATAGTTAAAATGGCTGTAAGAATAGTTTTATAAAAGTGAATACACAGATCTATTGTATTTGAAACATAACTATTTGACAATTATTAGTGTGACCAAAGTATTAGGCAGTTTTCATACATTTTTCACCTTGTACAAAATTCTGAATTCATTTCTCTTCCAGGCTGGCAAGGAGTTGTAGGGTTGAAATGCCCTCTAAGTGTTATTTTGGTTGTTCTAACTTACAAACGTGATTTTGAATAAGAAATATTTGGTGTTCTTTTTATAACCAGGTTTTGATTGGTAACTGTTTTCTGTATTGTTTTAAACGGATCAAAAAATGTAAGTCTATTGGTAGAGATTAAGTATTTATTGCTACAACTTAGTTGATAAATTGATGTTACTGTAAAGCCATATGTTCTGTTGAAGTCTTGTTTGCTTGAAATGGTTCCTCCTACAGGTGAGACACTAGACTGTTTGGGGTGTACGTGGCTTGTGGTTTGAGTTACTTTGTTTCTCGTTTTTGTTTTTTTTGTTTTGTTTTGTTTTGGTAGTTCCTCTGCCTTTTAACCCATTCACCCAAATTTACCTTGTTAACAAGCATCACCAGTGACCATTTCTGAGCAGTTTGCATATTTAACAAACCTAAACCGTATCAGGCAGGCCAGTGGAAGAGTGCTCGCGCTGCAGGTGGATCAGAGCGCATTCGTTTTGCAGGCTAGTGTTTCCAGCTAGAAATCAGAACCTGGCACCTACGCATGGGGATTGTTCTCCTGTACCTTGTGAGGTTTCCACGCATAAATTCTAAGCCAGTGTGTTTTTTTTAGAACTGGTTTGTGTATATATATATAGTGATTATGGATACTAATTCAATGTAATTTATAATTTTCTATGTCAATATAAAAGTACATCACAGCCTTCTCAAACAGCTGAAGCAATATATCGTATATTGCCATATCGTCTGGGGAAAGGGTTAAATTTCTTCACCTTGCACTTTTAGATGCAGATCAGGTTTTCATTTCTGTAATAGAAAATGTTCACGTATTTTTACATCATTTGTTTGTCCTGACCAGTATTTAAAACCAAAAGGATATTCTGAATAATGGCCAACGATTTTTTTAGAACTAGCATCCCAAGCAGCGTGCCTAAACATTACATTGCATATGGAAATAAAAGAATCAAATGTTTAATGCCTTATTTCTCATTTACTTTTCCATTGTAAATGGTGTCGAAATCCTGTGTGGGGCTTCCCGCAGCAGACCCAGCACTTGAGGCCGGTGGAGTCAGCGGCACGCCCTGGGACGGACGGCAGGTGCCCCACTTGGCCTTTGCGCACCTCCTCAGGAACCTCTGTTGTGAGCTCCTCAGAAGAGACTGTCCTCGTGCGTTGTCCTCTGGAACCCAGCGCCGCCAGAGGACAGGGCTCCTTTCACGTGTCTCAAGGATGCGGACTCCGTGACACAGGGCCTTGGGGACCGCTGACGGCTAGCATGCTCTTACCCCGCCCGCTGGAGAGTCTCGCTGGCCACCGTCGGGGCTTGGCTCCAGGGCTGCCATGCTGCTGCCTCCATGCAGTTTGGATTTGGCTGGCTTCTCCATCCCACCCAAGGTAACACAGCATCTCGTGTCACCCCCCTACTGCTGACATCCGAGCACTTGAGGTTGTTCTTTGCAGTAGTGTTTTGTTTAGCTCATCTTACGTGGCAGGGAAAGGACATGAGGATGGAAAGAAGAAAGTCTGTTGCGGGTGCCAGCCCAAGGGCCAGGAGTAAAAGTACACTCTCATTTAGCCTCTACTTTAGTTTCTGTGTATTGGCCATACTGAATTGCGAGACTAATCGATGTCTACAATGCAGTACCTGTATTAAAAATAACTACAACTAAAATAAAGCCTGATTCCTTGTTTCTAGAAATCTTCTCTTGTACCTTGCTTGGGCTTTAACCAGACAAGGGGTGTGGGGGCACCATTGATCCTTTTTTTTTTTTAACTTTTTAATTTTTTATTTAAACTCAATTTAATTAACATAGTGTACTATTAGTTTCAGAAGTAGAGGTCAGTGATTCATCAGCATACGACACCCAGTGCTCATTACATCAAGTGCCCTCCTTAATGCCCGTGACCCAGTTACCCCAGCCCCCCACCCACCTCCCCTCCAGCAACCCTGTTTGTTTCCTAGAGTTAAGAGTCTCTTACGGATTGTCTGATTTTGTCTTATTTTTCCTTCTCTTCCCGTTTGTTCCTCTGTTTTCTTTCTTAGAGTCCACGTATGAGTGAAATCATCTGATACTGGTCTTTCTCTGACTGACTTATTTCGCTTAGCATAATCTCCTCTAGTTCTTCCGTGTCGTTGTGCGCACGTGTGTGTGTGTGTACACACCACTTCTTTATCCATTCATCTGTCGATGGACATCTGGGCTCTTTCCACAGTTTGGCTGTTGTGGACATTGCTGCTACAGCACATTGATTTCTAGGGGTCAGGGCTTCCTGATACAAGCTCTCAGGCGGTCTACCAGATCCCGAGTTCGGGGTATGCCGTCCCTGGGTCAGGGACTTGTCATGCCCACAGCTGTCATCCGAGCACCCGGAACCGTCCGTGTCTGACACACAGGTGCTCCTCTCGAGAACTGCCACTAGCTCTTGTCTTCCGATGGTTTATCTGCTCCTCGAGCTTCTCACCTGCTCCGTGGTTGCGCTTCTCCAATCTGCATTTCTTGGCCTCCGGCCCTACCAGTAACTCTTGGGTGGTAGGATTTCTCAGGTGTTCCAGAATGGTGTTTCACATATGGCGCTGCTTCACAGCTGCTCAGTTTTCGTGCTCCTTCCACCTGTTCACATCAACAAGTGTGGTTCCTGCTCCCCAGAGCCCGCCCGTCACCGGGGCCCTCTGTGCTGGTCCAGGCACCTGCCTGCACACCGGGCTCTGCAGCCCTCTCACTGGATGACCGAGAGCAGGGCTCCGGGGCCAGGGGCTCATGGTCACGTCCCACTTCACCCTCTCATGGGGGCTAACTTCTCTTTGTCTCAGCCGTTTTTCCTGCCACATGGGACTTGATAGGAACAAATGTACAAGCCTAAAAGTAGATAGAATAGTTCTTGCCTGTGGTAAGTGCTTAATAAATGTTAGTGTTAACCCTTCGCTCACTTCTCAGCCCCGTAATGTCACAGGCTAACCTTTCTAATCCTGGCTTTGAGCCTGCTGTTTTACTTAGAACTGCTGCCTCCTGAAAACTCAAGCACCTTCTCTCCGATCAGATGGCTCCAAGGTCCGCTGCGTCCCACGTGCCCGTTGGGCCCACCACGTGGGTTCACAAGCAGCTCTGCCCGTGTGTGCATATGCTGGGGTTGGCTGCTTTTGCGCTCCAGTGGCAGACTTGAGTTGCTTTGCTTGACTCCTCGCACACCCCGTGTTCGTTCTTTACCTTGATGCACTTTCCTCTCTGGATCCCTGTCCCATCCGTGTTCATCCCTTTTCAGTCATTAATTTTCAGCATTCAGCATAAGCTGGCTTCCTTTGTCCTCACCATCTCGACCAGCTACTCAGTACTTACCCCAAAACAGGTGACACAGTGCTGCCCTTGCAGTGATCCCCCCCGATCTGTTGTGCAGGCGTCAAAGGCGAGGACCCCCACGCCCGCAGTGCTGCACACTGCCTTAGTGAGGCACTTGGTTTGCTTCGGTTTTGATTTTCCTGTAGGATTCTCTTGTTCACATAAAACGGAGTTCTTACTCTATGCCGGGCTCTGTTCTCAGTGCTTATGTGCATTCACTTTACTTCACAGCGATTTTATGTGCAAGAAAACTGCTATCGTTTTACACACGCGCAAGTGCACAGAAGTGAACTGGTTTCTCCAAGGATGCCTAGAGTGATGGAGTTGTAAAGATTAAGTGTAACGCGTTTAAATATATAACAGAATAATGCTTGACTGTACACATGCACTTGATATTAGCTGTTACTATAGTACACTCCTGGTCAAAGCCTTTCGGTATTTTTCTCCTTAGAATTTGACAGTTTAATGTCAGAGTAGCGCATCGAATGGAGACTAGCTGCATGGAATGTTTGGTAGCCAGTCGAACAATAGAAATGTTAGTTGACAAAGACTGCTGAATACTGCTCAAAACCATTCTGAAGCAGATCGGTGCATGTGGGAGAATTAAATTTGTTGAGTCAGCCAACAGGAGTAGAGACCTGTGGGTGACTTCTGGGACTGCCCCCACTTGCTACTGGACCTGACCCCCGATTGGCTGTTCTCATGATCCACCGGCAGAGTTGAGTTGTTGCAACAGAGACCATGGGCCTGCAAACCCCAGGATACTGACTGTAGGCCCTTTATAGAGAAAAGTTGCCAGCCCCTGAAATAGATCAAGGAAATAGAATCTGCAAATGAAACCACAAATGCACAGTCGGTTGGCTCTCAGCAGCATTTGCTAAGGCAGCATGAGGAAAGTCTTGGCAGCCTGTAACCAGTGACTGGGTATTTGTATGGGAAGAAATGAACGTTGACTACTACTGTCCACCTTATACAAAAACTAATCCAAAATAGGTTACAGGTCTAAATATAAGCACTTCAGCTTCTATAAGAAAAGAGAAATATCTGAACCGCTTTGGAATGGGCAAAGTTTTCTTGGGACACAAAGCACAAGTCACAGAAGAAAACACAGTGGGCTTTTACCCCAATGAAGTTTTTCTGCTTTTCAGAATGAACAGGTAAGCCCTGGACTGCCACGAAGAAAATAATCTGTGTGCCCTGACAAAGGACTCCTACCCTGAAGATAGAAAAATGCAAATAAAAAATAAGATGGAAAACCCAGTTTAGCAAATGGGCAACAGAGTTGAACAGATCATCACAAAGAAGGTACACAAGTGGCCAAGAAGAACACGAAAAGTTGTTCAGAGTCACTAGTCATCCAGGAATGCAAATTAAAACCACAAAAAGATACACATTTCCCATCTGATAGAATGGCTAAGATTTAAAAAACCTGACAATACCAAGTATGACGAGAATGTAGAGCAACTAGGACTCATTGCTGTCTAAAATAACGCATCCAATGTGGAAATCGGTTGGGCAAGTTTCCAATTTTTTAAATTGGGGATACTTCTGCCTTAGGACTCGGCAATTCTACTAGATATTCACCCAGGAGAAATATATGTCCACAAAAGATACTCAAGCAGGTTTATTGTTGCTTTATTCGTAATGACAAAAGATTAAGAAAACAGGTCCAACAGCAGGAAAATGGATTAGCAGGTTATGGCATATTAATACAATAGAATATCACTCAGCAATAAATAGGAATGAACTATGATAAATGCAACGTATTGTTATCAATCTTGAAAATGTCAAGGGAAAGGAGCAAGAACATAGAAGTAAGCGTGCTTTTTATGAAGCTCTAGAACTGGTCAGACTGACTGACAGTGCAAGAAATCAGAACACGGTTTGCTCCTGAAGGGGAAGGGAGGGATTGGCTGAAAGGGGCCCAAGGAAACTTTCTGGATAATGGAAATCAGCACCTTGTGTGATGGAGGTTACATGAGTGTAGACATTTGTCAAAACTCACTGAATTCAACACCTAAAATCTATGCACTTTATTACATGTAATTTATACCTTAAACTTTTTCTAAGATAAGGAAAAGGAGCAAAAAGTAAAGCAAACACTAAACATGGTTAGGGAGGACACATTGCCCATGTCACGTGGTGACCAGGGAATTGCCTTTCCTCCCCAGCACAGGAGAAGAGGCCAGATCTTGGTGGATTTGAGAAGAGGATCTGAGCATGCTTGGGTTAGTGTTTTCTGGAATCCAGCCTGGATTTGTGTGGGATGATACGTTCTGGATTGCCCCTTTCCGTGCAATCGCCTTTCTGTCCTTGCGGAGGGGGAGGTTTGCATTTGTTCAGCGCTGCCTGTGCCTGGCGGGTAGATGTCTCTAACCCAAGGGTCAAATGTTAGGAAACACCCAAACCATGTCCTTCAAAACAGGCTCATTAATAAAACGAATGTTTTGAATCCACGTGTTTGCTGTGTCTTCTCTCTGAAGGTTAGAGGGGGTAGGCGCTATTTATAATCTTCACTAAAACTGTACAACCAACCTTTTGTCGCAGGAAGAAACGTGAGGGAACAGTAGTTTGCAGTGAGGGAGAGGCATGAAGGTGAGGCCAGAACTGTCCCACCTCTGCTTCCCCTCCCTTGGGAGACGCCACACCCACGGCCGCCCGTAGCTTCATGGTTAAGTCTGATGGGTTAAAAGGACCAATGAATGAGTAACACTTGGGTAATTGCTATTTCTCCCGACCTCATATTTCTCCGTGGGATCTTAGTGCTACTCTGACACTCCTAGTCTCTCTTTAATCCCCCTCTTAGGGGAGGGGAGAGTGATTTATTTAATTTGGAAAGGATCTGCATTTTTGGTTCAATGCCTTAAGTGCTTTTTCTCACATTTGCGGCCCTACCGAGGAGTACGTTCTAGTCTTATCTGTGTATAAGCTGTCCCTCTGGACAAGACCTGTGGTTGTCCAGCTCTGCAAGTAGTTAGGCAAGTGATTCTACATCAGGAGTGAAGTATTTACAAGCCCATTTGGCCACACGTCTCAAGCTGGTCTTCCTTTTCTTTTTTCTTAATAAAGATTGTATTCATTTATTTGAGAGAGTGCTTGAGCGAGAGTGCACAGCAGGGGGAGCAACAGAGGGAGAGGGAGAAGCAGACTCCGCACTGAGCAGGGAGCCCAGTGCGGGGCTCGATCCCAGGACCCCGAGACCTTGACCTGAGCCCAAGGCAGCCGTTTGACTGAGCCACCCAGGCACCCCTCAAGCTGGACTTTCTAACCAGGTGTTCTTCATTAGTCTTCCACGTTATAATTCTCACCTATTTCTGAACTTCCAGGTTCTTCCCAAACAAAAATAAGAAAAGGATATAAGTTGTTACATCGATCTAGATTCTCTTTTTAAAAGACAGATGGTCAGACGGGTTGAAAATAAAACCAGCAATATGTTATTTATATGAAAGTCATAAAAGTGACAAAAGCTGAAAATAAAAAGTAGAGGAAAATGCAAACAAAAGACAATTTCAAGCAAAGTGGGATTTAAAGTTAAAACTGTTGGGTAGGGTTAAGGGACTGTGCATCAAACCGTAAATACAGCAGCTAAGCAATTACTAGAAATGCAAGGAAAGGGACTTCTATTTTCAGCTATCGGAGTGATTTTTATCAGTTTAAACATCCTGCAGACAGCAACAAAACCTCTAAAATCTCGCTGTTTGAAGGCAGTGAGTGGAGAGATAGGCTGCATGTGCTCAAAGGGCCAGGGTCCTGGAAAGAAAGGAAACGCATCCAAGTAAACCTGACATTCCATGCCACTTTCCACCTTGCGGAGTTTGCTGCTTAAGTAGCATGAGGCGCAGCAGAAAGCAGAGGCTCAGAGCTTTCAGCACTTACAGGGCTGGGAATACAAAAATTGGAGTGAAGGGCTATGAAGGAGGCCAAGGTTGAAGGCACAAGATCTTGGAGAAAAGAAACATAAGTGAGGCTGACATTCACTACTTACCTCTCAAGGCCTTTGATGATTCCTAAGCTATGCAGGGAGAGACGCTAAAAAGCCAAGCAGAAAACGGCAGCTAAGAAACTAAGAGGCTAAAAAGAGTCTAGGCAGCTCAATATTGGGGAGGCAGAAATTGGAGTTTAGGGACTTCAAAGGAGGAGGGACTCATAAGCATGTTGAAACCACTGAAGAACAACACTCCAGGAGTAAGGGGACAGCAGAGACAGAGCAGTCTTATCTACTGGGAGAAACAAATCCCCTCACAAGGACAACTGAACCATCCAAAAAGCTGCTACCATTTTCCATACACAGTGTTAGCATTGAATAAAAACTTGGATGTGCTGGAAGACAACACATGCCAAGTGATTGAAAATTGGAGAAAGCAGGTGATCCAGATCTTGGAGATTTTAGATTTTAAACTATTAATATATTCAAGACAATAGGTGTGCAGCTGAAGAATTTTACCAAAGAAATTATCTATTACAAAAAAAGAAAATCAAATGGAAATTCTAAAACTGAAAGGTACAGTAATTGGAATTAGGAACCCCATAAATGAATTTAAAAGCAGATTGGACAAAGCAGAAGATAAGATTTAGGAACTTATGATAGGCCTGTAGAAAACATGAAGACAAGTGTGGAGAGGAAAAGGATGGAAAATCCAGAAAAGCACCTAAGAGAAATAGAGGAACAGCAAAAACATAACATACATGTATTTGGAGTCCCAGAAAGCAAAGGGGAAAAGAATGGGGTGGAAGAAATACCAAGACTTTTCCAAAATTAACCAAAAGACATAAAGCTTTACATTCAATAAACTCTCCGGATGCCAAGGAGGATAAATGCAAAGAGAACCACAACTAGCAACGTCATGGCGACGCTACCAAACCCCAGAGAAAAAGACATTGTCTTCACTTTTTATTTATTTGAGAGAGAGAACGAGAGACAGCATGAGAGGGAGGAGGGTCAGAGGGAGAAGCAGACTCCCTGCCGAGCAGGGAGCCCGATGTGGGACTCGATCCTGGGACTCCAGGATCATGACCTGAGCCGAAGGCAGTCGCTTAACCAACTGAGCCACCCAGGCACCCAAGACATTGTCTTCAATAGACACGTTACTTTCAATGTAACTGATGAAAGCAAGAAGGTGTGGAGAGTGACATTTTATGCGCTGAGAGAAGTGCCAACCTAGAACTCTATGCTTAGCAAATTATCCTCCAAAATGAAAGCAAAATAAAAACATTTTCAGAAAAACAGAAACTTGAGAGATTTCAACACCAACAGAGCTGCATTAAAAGGAGTGTTCCCAGTAGAAGGAAATCCTCCCAGCTGGAGGTGAGAACACCAGGAAGGGAAATAAGTGGTGAAAAGAAATGAATGTGTCTGTGTCATGGGGGGATGAAATATACTTGGATTAATATAGTGTTGGGACAACTGGATATCTACCTGCAAGAATGAAATTGAACTCTCACCTTACGCCATACACAAAAATAAACTCGAAAACAGATAAAAGATTTCAATGTTAAGACCTGCAGTCGTTAAAGTCCTAGAAGAAAACACAGGGTTAAAGTTTCATGACATTGGTCTTGGCAATGGTTTCATGGAGAGGACACCAAAAGTACGGGCAACAAGAACAAAAATTACAAATGGGATTACATCAGACTGAAAAGCTTCTGCGCAGCAAAAGGAACAACAAAATGAAAAAGCATCTAGGAATGGGAGGAAGTGTTCACAAACCATATATCTGATAAGGGGTTACTCTCTGAAATGTATAGGAACTCCTCCTACAACTCAGTAGTAGAGAGAGCTAATAACCTGATTAAGAAATAGCCAAAGGACTTGAATACACATTTCTCCAAAGGCAACATGCAAATAGGTGTATGAAAAAAATGTTGACCATCACTCATCATCAGGGAAATGCCAATCAAAACCACAACGAGATACCAAGATGGCTCTCATAAAAAAAAGGAAAAAATCAAAGGACAACTGTTGGAGAGGATGTGGAGAAACTGGAACCCTCACACATTGTTTGCAGGAATGCAAAATGGTGCAGCTACTATGGAAAACCATATGGAGGTTGCTCGAAAACGAAAAACTAGAACTATCATATCATCCATCAATCTCACATCAGGGTATTTATCCAAAAAAATTGAAATTAGGATCTCAAAGAGATATTAGTGCTCTCATGTTCATGGCAACATTAGTCACAGTAGCCAATATGTGGAAGTAACAGATGTCCATTGACAGGTGAATGGATAAAGAAAATATGGCATATACGTACATTGGAATACTATTCAGCCTGTTAAAACAAGGAAATTCTGCAATCTAGGACAACATGGATGAACCTCAAGGACATTATACTAAATGAAATAAGCTGGTCACAGAAAGATACATATTGTGTGATTCCTCTTAGATAAGGTGGTGAAAATAGATTTATAGGATCAAACAGTGGGATGGTTGCCAGGGGCTGCAGGAGGTACTTATCAATGGGCATGTTTCAGTTAAGCAAGATGACTAAGCTCTAGAGATGTGTACAACATTGTACCTTTGATCAACAATAATTATTCTGCACCTAGAAGTGTGTTAGAAGCTTAGGTCTCATATTAAGCGTTCTTACCACAATTCAAAAAATGTTTTCAATCAAGAAATGTCTAATTTCACTAGTAAAGAACTTCACATTTTTAAACAAGAGATAGATGACTACAACACAGAAGGCGGAAGAAGGTACACAGTTTGCCTTTCAAAGTCCTGGCATTATCTATTTAGTGTTGAAAATACTCATTATCCTCTGATAAAGATGCAGGCTGTACTCTCTAGGGTCACCACCAACAAACAAACAAACAAACAAACAAAACACAAGTGTAACTAGAAGTTATGAGAGGAGGGGCGCTGGGTGGCTCAGTTAGTTAAGCATCTGCCTTTGGCTCAGGTCATGATCTCTGGGTCCTGGGATTGAGTCCCACGTCGGGCTCTCTGCTCAGTGGGGAGTTGCTTCTCTTCCCTCTGCCCCTCCCCCAGCTTGTGCTCCCCTGCCTCAAATAAATGAATAAAATCTTTTTTTTTTAAAAGTTACTAGAGTAAAATAGAATTACACTTGATTATACCAGGCATAGAGATGTGCTGCTCCGCTCCCCTTTGAAAGGATTTGATGTTCTTTAAGGAAAGGGACCAGATGACGTCCTGCAGCAAACAGCTCCTTCACGGCCTGCCTCACCTTTCTCTCCTCAGCCCTACTCTACTGACCCTCAGCCCAGGTGGTGGTACCAGGTCCTAGCCTTCTCTGCTGAAGGACCTCTCTAAACAACAATCTTTGTCCCAGGGCTCCGGCTCCCCACTGGTGGAAATAGACCCCATCCAACCTAACTTCATCCTTTTTCCTTTGCTGGTCAGTAGGCCCTTTGTATTCCTAACTCTATCTCGGTGTCTGCTTCCTGGAGAACCCAACAGTCAACAGCAAGAATGGTCCAGGAAAGAAGGTGGTGAGATGGAGATTAGGGACCGGCTCACCCCTGGCCTGGCTGGGGAGCATGGACCAGTGGGGTCTTGAAAGAACGAGCTGGTGCGGGAAATGCACTCACAGAGTGATGACAGGCACTGGAAATGTGCAGAGCGGTGGGAGTGGGACTCTAAGGATCGTGGAAACAGGTAGGTGTTACGAAGCTGCAATGAGACCCCTCAGCTAGATAATGAGAAGTGGGGACAATTAACAAGCTACATGTGAGAGCCAGGGCTTTTTAGCAGCTTACAGAGCCTTTCATCTCACACAGTGGGAGGTGAGCCAAAGCCGAATTCAGAATGGCTGCACTTGAGATGGTTGAATGTTGGTGGAGGCAGATCTTTTGTGCCAATATCAGGAAAATCTACGATCCTGATGCATGAATGAGGACACCTTGGTGGATGCCTATGGAGAATTTGACCCCTCAAACTTTTCTGAGTCTGTAGAAGTGGCCCACCCTTCCCCATATGTAAAGAAAACACAGAGGTATTTCTCCCCAGGGCATCAGGTGCCTCCTGCAGGAGCTACAGCATTTCCTCTCCTGGCTGCCAAGGCTCAGGCCTGGGTTAAGATGCAGCATAACCCACATAGCGCCCCACTGGGCCTGATGACACAGGAGGCTGGCAGGGACTGAGGAGCTATCCACGAGACTGGATTCTGAGGGTCATGTGAGGGAATCAGAACATAAGACTAGATAAGGGAGCATTTATTGACTTGAGGGCACCCTTTTGGGATCCAAAGTTTCACACCCTGTCAAGAGCCCCTGCAGAGGGTATAAGCTTTCTTAGAAGCCTATCAAAAGCAAGGACCCACGCTGAGAAATGGACCTGAATTGGAATGCCTGAGTTGCCATGCATATGGCAGAGAAAGGCTTGTGAACATGGGTATGCTGGAATCCACATGGTTCCAGGAAGGCCCAGAGATCACACCATTCAGCACAGCCAGGAAGGTACTGGCTGATGACAAGGTCCTTGGCTCCATGACGGCTATGAGATGTGAGGGCCCCAAAGCAATGAAGGTCAGGTGGTAGCACTTAACCACCAGAAGCCAGGGGATTGCAATTACCACAGCAACTGACAAGGTCAAGGGATGGCCTTGAAAGACAACAGCAAGGGAAATCTTCCCAACGGGGTGGCGCTGCCCATTTACTTTGTGCAGAAGAAGTAGCCCGAGGTTAGAATATACATAGACTCATGGTCAATGCCAAATGGCCTGTCTGGCTGGTTTAGGACCTAGAAGGAGGAAAATTGAATGATCCGAGATATGAAGGTATGGAGTAGAGGCATGCTATGGGCTTTTGGGAGTGGACACAAAGTGTGAAGATCTTTGGATCACATAGTACTGCCCAGCATCTTCAGTGGAAAGGGCACTGAACAATCAAGCAGAAAAAATAACTCAACCGGTTGATGTTAGCCATCATTAGCAGCCATACCAGCACCGAGATGATGGGCACAGGAATGAAGTGGCCACAGCAGCAGAGATGGGGGACATGCATGGACCCAGCAGTGTGGACTCCTACTTTCCAAGGCTGACCTAGCGACTTCTCCATTTGAATGTCCAACCTGCTAACAACAGGAGACCAACCAGCCACTTGGTGGCAAGTTGACAACATTGGGCCAGTTGTGTGCACAAAAATAGATACCTCTTCTGGGTGTGGTTTGACTTTCCAGGCTCCAGAGCCTCAGCCAGAGCCACTCTCCAAGGGCTTATGGAATGGCTGACCTATAGGCATAGATTCTCATGACATAGCTTCTGACCAGGGAACCCACTTTATAGTGAAAGAGAGGGCGCCTGGGTGGCTCAGATGGTTAAGCGTCTGCCTTCGGCTCAGGTCATGATCTCAGGGTCCTGGGATCGAGTCCCGCATTGGGCTCCTTGCTTAGCAGGGAGCCTGCTTCTCCCTCTGCCTGCCACTCCCCCTGCTTGTACTCTCCCTCTCTCTCTGGCAAATAAATAAATAAATAAATAAATAAATAAATAAATAAATAAAATCTTTAAAAAAATATATAGTGAAGGAGATGTGGGAATGCGCCCATGTCCATGAGACCCACCAGTTGCATCTTCCATTCAGAAGCTATCAAACTGGTAGAATGTTGGAATAGCCTCCTGAATGGACAACCAAAGCACAAACTTGGAGGCGTAGCCCATCAGGATGGGACACCATCATCCAGGACTTGGCATACACATTGAATCAAAGATCTTAAATATGGCACAGTATCCTCAATAGGAAGAATACATTGTTCTGGGAACCAAGAGGTGGAAGCAGGAGTGGCTCATTTGGCATCACTCCCAGTGACCCACAGGCGACTTTGTGCTTTTCATCTCCACAACTCTTGGCTCTACAGGTTTAGAGGTTCTTGGCCCCAAAGGGGGGTGTTCGCTTGCCAGGGGATAGACTAAGTGTCCCTCTAAATGACAAGCTACTGCTTCTGTCTGGGCACTTTGGGCTGCTTCTGACCCAAGACCAGCAGACTGTAAAAGAAGTCACCATCTTGAGAAGGATAAATCGCTCTGAATAGCAGGAGGAGGTGGGGCTATTGTTGCCAAGGTGAGCAGGGTAGAATATGTGTGGAATTCCGGTACCCCACGATAACACTCCTCAGCACTCCCTCTTCCCACTCAGACTGCGAACAGGTGTGAGCAGCAAACTAGCCCAAGAAGGGCATGGTTACCAGGGACTCACAATCGTCAGGAAACAGGGTTTGGATCAGGGCACCAGAGAAGCTTGAGGCCAACAGGTTGTAGTTGAGTGCAGGGAATTTAGAATGGATAGTGGAGGAAGGAGATGCTTAGGGACCATGGTGGCCCCAAGACTACGGCAATGGTCAAGCTATAATTCATCCTACTAACTTCCTCTTCTAAGTTTCCCCACACAGAGAGGCCCTGGAGGGGTTGTTTCCTACACATGTGTGAGAAAGTGGATCCATGCGGCACAAGGAGTGGTCAGTGACAGAAACAGAGCTGAGTCAGCTCCCTCTTCAAGAAAGTATGATCTGGGGGCGCCTGGGTGGCTCAGGTGGTTAAGTGACTGCCTTCAGCTCAGATCATGGTCCTGGAGTCCCGGGATCGAGTCCCACATCGGGCTCCCTGCTCGGCAGGGAGTCTGCTTCTCCCTCTGACCCTCCCCCCTCTCATGTGCTCTCTCTCTCTCTCTCTCATTCTCTCTCAAATAAATTAAAAAAAGATCTTTAAGAAAGTATGATCTGCTGACCAACTGTGGGAAATGTGGTTGGGTGGCAGGCCTCAGCTTTAGAGTGGGGCCAATGATGGAGCGAGGGTCACATTTGTATTCGTGTGCTCCCCTACCCTCCACTGAGGCCCACGATGAATGAGACAGTGGTGTAGGAGCTCAGCCACTTCAGTCCAACGTGAAACTGTCCTATTGGGCAATGTTAAAAAAGTCTTTTTATTGAAGTATGATTGATATGTTATATTGGTTTCAGGTATGCAGCGTAATGATTCAATATTTGTAATACTGGGCAATCTTTGCTCTGAAATGCCTCGTTGGGCTGGGGGGCCACTTATCAGATCTGAATCACGGTCTACCAGCCCCCTTGCTTTCGCAGAGTTAGTCCCGACAAACCTCTGTCACTGTCACTTCACTGCAGCCTTCTGCTTCTCATCAAAGTTAATTGATGCATTGAAGAGGGAAAACAAAAACAAAAAACAGAAAGAACAAGTATATTTATGTACTAAATGATATATGAGATTTACATCAAAATAATGGATGTTGTCAAGAGAAGTGGGTGGAAGGAACAAATGAAATAAAATGAAATACATTGAAAAAAAAAGAACAAAGGAGATACAGTGGATGGTAGATTTAAATCCAAATATGCTTGGTTTAATGTAAATGGACTCAATGCCCCAGTGAAAAAACAGATATTGTTTGATTGAATAAAAAATACTAAATTCAATTGCATGCTACTTATAAGAGACACCCAGGGAACACTGGATGCTATGGCATTTTAGATAGCTTTAAAAAATTATCTGAACAGGGCACCTGGGTGGCTCAGTCGTTAAGCGTCTGCCTTCAGCTCAGGTCATGGTTCCAGGGTCCTGGGATTGAGTCCCGCATTGGGCTCCCTGCTCTGTGGGAGGCCTGCTTCTCCCTTTTCCACTCCCCCTGCTTGTGTCCCCTCTCTCGCTGTGTCTCTCTCCGTCGAATAAATGAATAAAATCTTTTTAAAAAAAATTATCTGAACATCTAGTCAAATTGACACAGTACGTTTGACACAAGATAAACAGTACCTTAGACAGAGTTGAGATGTTGAAAACAAGACACTGAAAAGGCATTGCTGGACCCAGAAGGAAGGCAAACATCTCTCGAGACCAGAAACAGAGCAGATGGGAATTGGAGAGAAGGGCAGTGGCCCCAGGATTTCCAGAGCTGCTATTGGCAGAGCTCCGTGCAGAGGGGAGGCTGACGCCAGGGCTGGAGCGGGCTTACTCACTCATGAAACAGCAGAAGAAGGGACTCCACCCTCTGCTTGGGGCTCCAGCTTTGACAGAGCAGTTGCCACCGGGGACCAGAAGGCACATGTTGGAGACCTGAGAGGAGACCTACCTGCTCCACCTTGGGGATGACATCCAGAATCTTCTAGGGTCGCCTAGACAGGGCAGGCACCAAGCACCATCACAGGAGATGGTTGGAGCCGGGGGAGACAACCATAAAACCATCAGAACAGGGAACACAGAGGGAGAAAAAAAAAAATCATGCCACTTACAAACCAAAATTTCAAAAGACATGCAGAATTCTCATGTTAACACAAAGTTATCCAACTCAACATTTAGAATCCATTTCAGATGAAATTGATTTTGTAGAAAGACAGAAATAAGTATGCTTAGGAGACTCAAGGACAGAAGTGAAGATACTCCGCCCCACCCAAAGAAACTGAATTACAAACAAAACGAGCAGAAGAGGAGGCAGATAAGGAGCTAATTAGAAAGAAATCTTGGAAATGACAACTATGTTCTTTGACATATTTAAAAACCCTCAATAGGATAAACTGCAAACTCTAGGTAGGTGGAGCGCTGATGAATTGGAAGATGGTACCAAGAGATTCCACCCGCGCCTTGTGTGAAGAGAGAAGTGCTATGAGAGCTGCCAGGAGGCTCGGAGGATCGCCCCACATGCTGTAACGTGGTCTCAGGAGAGTTTTAGAAGGTTGTGGAGAAGTGGTACCTGAAGAAATACGAGCAAACGTTAGCTGGCGATTTTCCAGGGTTAGAAAAGACATGATTGTTCAGATTGAACTTGTGTTTTGGATGCTACGCAGGATAAAGGACAATTCCACAGCCTTTGCTCAGCTGACTCAAAGGGATGTCTAGAGGATATCATTGAGGCAAAATGGTATTTTCCAGAAAGTATACAAAATGCAGTCTCATTAAAGGGAATATGAATGACCAAAAGAAAACACGTATGGGATGATTATATGACTGTGTGACCATGGGGGAAGCACAGAAGAATACACCATGTGATACACCACCTTAATAGAACAAAGGATAAAAGTCATATGATCATAGATGCAGAAAAAGCATTTGACAAAATTCAACATTTTTCATGATAAAAAACTCTCAATAGGGGCACCTGGGTGGCTTAGTCGGTTAAGCTCCAATTCTTGATTTTGGCTCAGGTCATGATCTCAGGGTTGTAAGATCAAGCCCTGCATTGGACTCCATGCTGGACGTGGAGCCTGCTTGAGATTCTCTCTCTCCCTCTCCCTCTGCCCCTCCCCTTCCCCCCATCTCTATCTTTCTCTCTCTCTCAAAAAAAAAGCAAATACAAAAACCCAAAACTCTCAATAAACTGGGTACATAAAAGGAATGTACCCCAACATAATAAGGGCCATATATGACAAGATAGTGTTTTCATTTCCTTTGGATAAATACCCAGAAGTGGGATTACTAGATCATATGGTAGTTTTATTTTTAATTTTTTGAGGCACCGCCATGCTGGTTTGTTTTTTTACAGTGGCTGCACCAGTTTGCATTCCCACCAACAATGCCAGAGGGGTCCCCTCCCTCTACATGCTCGCCAACACTTATCCCTTATCTGTTTGGTAATAGCCATCTTAACAGGTGTGAGGTGGCATCTCACTGTGGATTTGGTTTGCATTTCCCTGGTGATGAGTGATGTTGAGCACTTTTTCGTGTCCTTCTTGGCCATTTGCATGTCTTTGGAAAAACGTCTGTTCGGGTCCTTTGCCCACTCTCTAAATGGATTTTTAATTTTTTTAATTTTATTTTTGCTATTGAGTTGTATGAGTTCCTTATACATGCTAGAGAGTAACCCCTTGTCAGATACACGGTCTGCAAATACTTTCTCCCATTTGTCAGTTGTCTTTTCATTTTGTTGATTGTTTCTTTGGCTGTGCAGAAGCTTTTTAGTCTGATGTAGTCCCGTTATTTATATTCGCTTTTGTTGTTGATGCTTCTGGTGTCCCATCAAAAAATTCTTGCCAAAATCAACGTCAAGGAGCCTTTTTTTCTGTTTTCTTCTAAGAGTTTTACACTCGGGTCTGACATTTAAGTCTATATTTCTAGACGTGGCAGAAGCATGTAAGACCCTCTGAATATTCAGTGCTCTCTCCTGCATTTCTAGCCCTTTGGCAAGAGTTAAGGCCATGGAACTTGCGTCTAAGTTTTCATGTCCATTTCAAGTTAATTTGTGTGAGCAATGTGAGATAGGGATCCAACTCCACTGTTTTGGGAGTTGATGCGTAGCATCCAAAACCTGAATATTCAGGTTTTCCAACACCGTTTATTGAAGAGATCTTCCCCATTGCATGTTCTTGGCTCCCTTGTCAAATATTTGTTGACTGTATATGCATGAATTTCCACCATTTATTTCAATCTATTTGTGTTTTTGTGTTTCAAATACATCTTTTGTATGTAGAATACTGTTGCTTTTTAAAAAAATCTCATCTGGCAGTATCTGCCTTTCGATTAGAGTGTTTAGTCCGGGAGTCGGCTAATTTCCTGTATTGATTAACGTTTTAGGCTTGTTGGGCCAGTCTCTATCATAACTACTTAACGCTGCCATGTGGCATAAAATCAGCCATAGACAATAAATGAATAAACGTGTGTGGCCGTGTTCCAACAACACTTTATTTATAAACATGGGCAGCGGGCATATTTGGCCTGCCAGCCACTGTTGGCTGAACTTTGGTTTTGTCCACTTATGTCCAAAGCAGTTACTGATATGATTAGATTTATTAACGTTACTCATTTTGTTTGTCTCACCTGTTTGTTTGTTTATTGTTGTTGTTCCTCTAGTCTTCCTCCAAAGATTTGAGCAGAGGCTCACCCCCCTGCAGCTCCCTTGTTGGGGAGGTCGATGCCTAATTTCCCGGCCGCTCTGCCAGTCCCATACTCTCTCCCCCCGCACCCCAAGCGGGTAAGGCTTCAGCCCTCTGCCACTCAGGCTGTGCATGTGTTGGGAGAACACACAGAGCCAGAAGAGTGGAAAACCCACACATACCCCCCAGTGCGGTTATGTCTTCAAGCTCCTTCTCCCATCTGCCTGCTTTTCTACTGAGCGCCCTCAGGCCTCTTGCTATGCGTGTGCAGTTGGTAGTCATCCAGGGATTTGGGCAGAGTTTCCACCCAGATTCTGCGCCTCACTCCCTCTGCAGCGGTCCTGTTCATTTCCAGCTCCTCTGCGAGCCCTGGACTCTAGACTCTGCCCGCCCTGAGCTGGGAAGATCGCGGCTTTCCAGCACCACAGCTGTGGGACTGGGGAGCGTGCCGAGTCCGGGGCCAGCCTCTTATGCCTGTATCAGTCTGTTTCCATCCGCTGAGGGCACTTCTCCAGAAAAGGGGGCCGCACCGAGAGGTTAACCACCAGCATTCTCAGCAGCCGGGGCCACCAGCCTGGGCGAGAGGATCCGGGCCTGGCACTGAGGGTAAGCTCCCACAGAGAGACTGCTTTCCACCTCTGCCTGGGAGGGGGGTTGGGGCCGATCTTCCAGGAATTAGATTCCTCCAAAGAACCCTGCTATGCACGCCCCATCACCCTCCTTTCTGCTCATCTCCTGACAAATTCTTCTTAAACCCGGAGGAAACCCATGATTTCTCTCTGGAGACTCAGGTCCGGAGGCTGCAGGGACCACCATGGAAAGCTTTATTTCAGAGGCTCTGGCTTACCAGCCTCATCTGTCCCGGGCACTTTTACCAATGTCCTTAGTCAGGAAGGAAATTAAGTACCAAGCTTTTGTTCTGCAGGACCAAGCCAGACCCTAGCCCTGTCCCCAGACCTTCTCCCTGTGAGGGTGGGGTGAGAAAACACCCCTGAGCGAGGCTTCCCGGAAGGGGATTTTAAGGACTTCCCTTTCATAGAATTTCTGGCGGTACAAAAATATATAATGATTTTGCTTTCTTTTCTTTT
>NC_138379.1:3884041-3907512 GCF_054177405.1 Leptonychotes weddellii | reverse complement strand
AAATACCTTCTCAGTTAACAGGCTGTAATGCAAACAGTCATTTTCCTGGTAGAACGATTTTCCAAAAGGAGAAGATAAGGCTGTTTTCTCCCCTGTCACAGCGATGAGACTTTGTGACCGTCTTCGTTATAAAAAAGAATCACCGTCCTTATGACATGTCCTCTAATTGATCAAAACTGCAATAGCAAAATGAGCATAAATATCCCCAGTCCCATGACTCTCGCCACGTTTGGACCGGACGGGCCTGAAGACACGAGAGAAACCTCTTCTGTGACCGTGTGCGGGCGCTCCGGAGGCTTCCCAGGGCCCCACCACCCCCAGGGGCCCGTCCTCACGGGCTGGACTGCGTGGTCCCTCCGGTTCCACTGTGTTTGGGGACTCGGGGCCTGGGCTGCAGGGAAGGTGCTCTCGCAGAGGGCAGTGGGCGGACTGCCCTGGAAACACTTGCTTCTCTCGCTACCCCCCCAGAGGCCCCCGCACGAGGTAGGCAGCCCCCACTGAGAGCCCATCTGGGATGCAGGCCCCCCGGCCAGGAACTCTCGCCAGCCCTTTCCAAGGGCTCTCCTTCCTCTCACCTGTGATCCTCAGGGGAGGGCCCCATGTGCTGGGGCCCAAGGGCCAGGTCCAGCCAGGAGGAAGGGTCTGTCTCTGGGTCCCCAGCCCCAGGCAGCCCTTCTGTCCCTTCTAGACACGAGGTGGAGGTGGAGGCTCTCCCTGCAGCTGGGTGGTGGGTGGGGGGAGAACAGGCCTGACCAGCCCAGACAGGCCCTCAGACAGGCCTCAGAGGGGCCTCTGCCCCCCAGGCTCTGGGCACTGAGCAGGGAGGATCTGCCCGCTGCGGAGGCTCTTGGGCGTGAGGAGCACATGGCGGGGGGGGGGGGGGGACACGAGCTAAAGGACCCCAGGGAGAGAGCAGAAACACGGAGTCCCCTCCCCAGACCGGGCGAGGAAGGGCCGAGGGCACAAAGGAATCACGAGGGACTTCCAGACGGAGCACACCTCAGCACCCTTGGTGTGATTCCGACTCCCTGGAGGAAAGAGGAGACACCGGGTTGAGACCCCTACCCAGGCCACGTGGGCACTTCACGACAGGCCCCGGAGTGCTAGCTGCTCCTTCGAGTCTGGCTGGGGCTGGCCAGGCTTCAGTTTCCCTTCATCTTCAGAGAAGCAGCTCATGAGCCCTGCCCTCGGGAAGATACGCCCTGGAGCCAGTCAGGGTTTCAGCCCTTGAGGCCAGAATCAAAGCCCTCTCTGAGCACCTCTGGACACCCAGGCTCCAGGGACGCCCCTGCAGACCCGTGTCCCCTGTGGCTGCACCGTGCTCCAGAGCCCCGTACGCTGTACTCCATGGGCCCCCCAGCCTCATCTCGGCCCATCTGCACGCCCCTCCACAGGGGCCCTTAGGCTGGACTGAGCACCTGGGATGCCTCTCAGTGGTGTCTGATATTCTGTCCCTCCGAGCAGGAGCACCCTCATGTGGTTTGGTTGGGGTCATGGCCTGGACGACCTAAAGTACATTAGAACCTCAAGAGTTAGTGCTCAGTTGCCCTTGGACAGAGTGATAGCATTAAATACCCGGTCGCATGAGTTGGTGGGGTCACAACCCCCCGGAGGGCAGGCCGCCCTCACACGTGCTGGAGTTCCCTGCAGTCATGGACAATGTCAAGGAGAGGAACAATGAGGAGAAATTAGGCCTTCTAGATATTTGTGAAATTTACAGAATACTTAATGGTGTATAATGGCACTGTGGCTATGCTCAAGAAGAGTCCTTGCTGGGGCATCTGGGTGGCTTAGTCGGTTGGGCGTCCAACTCTTGATCTCAGCTCAGGTCTTGATCTCAGGCTCGTGAGCTCAAGCCCCACGTTGGGCTCTGTGCCGGGCATGGAGCCCACTTAAAAAAAAAGTCCTTGCCTTATAGAGACTTATAGCATCTACAGAAGTTATAGGTAATATGACATAATGTCTGAAATTTTCTTCAGAACGTTCTTCAGAATCTCTTGGTGGGGAGGGAGGAGGGGCAGGTTAGCCCAGGGTGAACAGTGATGGAAGTTGGGTGAGGGGGACCCAGGGACTCATTAGACAGTTTTCTCTGCCGTGGCTGGGTAGAGTGGCCTCCAAAGATGCTCACGCCCTAATCCCCCAACCCAGGAATGTTCCATGTCGCCTGGCCAGAGGGACTTTGCAGATATGATGGAGTCATGGACCCTGAGGTGAGAGATGGTCCTGGCGTGTCCAGGTGGGCCTGGTGTCAGCACGAGGGTCCTGTAAGACAGAGGCAAGAAGTGTGGCAATGGAAGAAGAGATGCGAGTGATGGGCAGAAGGCACCGAGAGCCGAGGAGTGTGGTGCCTCTAGGGGCTGGAAAAGGCAAGCGACGGATCCTCCCCTAGGGCCTCCAGAAGGAACCAGCCCTGTGGACCGCTGGACTCCAGAACCCCGGCCTCCGGAGCCGTGGGACCATCCATCCGTGGTAAGCGGCTTAGTCTGCGGGGCGTGGCTGGCAGCCACAGGAAACTCACGCACTGCGTTTTGCAATGTTTGGAAATTTTCCATAATATAAAAATCTAAAAACATATTATCAGCCTCAATAATAAGAGTGCAGTTACTGGTCCATGAGCAGCCAGCCAGCCCATAGCACAGAACTGAGACTCTAGAAGAAAGCCCAAATACACACAGAGAGTTAGTGGGTGAGGCAGGTGGCATCTCAAATCATCGGGATGATCTGACCTTCTAAGAAACAGCGAGGCAACCGTTACTACAAACTATAAACTATAAAAAAATGAAATCACAAAATGTTTTTAGGAGAAAACACGGAAAGTTTCCGTTTCAACCTTGGGCTGAGAAAGGCCTTTCTAATGGATTCAGAATCCAAAAGCCATGAAAGATTGATAAATTCTACCACATTGAAGAAAAACAAATCTCTGCATGCAAAACAAACAAGGAAGCTTCCATCAGCAGAGTCAAAAGATAAACAGTAAACAGGAAAATATTTGTCACTCACAGTACGGGCCAAAGACTTAAGTCCTCCTCCAGAAAGTTCCCCAAGGGAGGAAAATACCAACATTAAAATAAGAGGGAAACAGACGGGCAAAGGACAGGAACTGAGGCTCTGCTGAGCAAAGTGCAAATGGCCCGCACACGTGAAAAAGATGCCCTTGCTCACTCATAATAAAGAAACGCACAGGGCGTCCAGCTGGCTCAGTTAGTGGAGCATGAGATTCTTGATCTGGGGTCATGAGTTCGAGCCCCACGTTGGGGGTAGAGATTACTTAAAAATAAAATGTTTAAAGGGGCGCCTGGATGGCACAGTCGGTTAAGCGTCCGACTCTTGGTTTCGGCTCGGGTCATGATCTCAGGGTGGTGGGATCGAGTCCCTCGTGAGCTCCACGTCCAGTGGGGAGGCTGCTTGAGATTCTCTCCCTCTGCCCTCCCCCTGCTTTCTCTCTCTCTCTAAAATAAATAAATAAATCTTTAAATAAAATAAATCTTTTAAGAAAGAAAGAAAAGAAACGCACACCAAGACTATCCTGAGTCCCTGCTTCTCACCTGTCATTGGTTTGACCACACTCCCCTCCAGGGAAACCAGCCTGGAGCATGAGCAAAATGGTGCAGCCTTGAGGAGGGTATTTTGGCAAAATCTATCAAAATGCCAAGTGCACGCACCCCTGGGCCCTGCCACTCCACTTCTGAGGATCTTCTACAAATACCGCAGGGGTGTGTGGTGACCATGGGCCAGCCTCACTCTGACCAGAACCGAGATGAATGCTGTCCACTGGGGACTCGGAAAACGCCCCAGGTCCTCGGGATGTGTGAAAAACGGCAAAGTACAGACCAGTGTAGACAGTGCTTCCTTTCGTTTTTGCTCACAAATACACAGTCTTCTTTCCTTGTGTGCGCATTCGAAGCCCGGGAAGGCAACACAGATCCGTAACGAGTCGTAGCCATGGGGTCTGGGCACAAATAGTGGTGGGTGGGCAGGGAGAGAGGCTTCCTGGGGCTGCCTTTTGTATCAATTTTGAGAAATCAAACCCACAAAAAGTGGTGTTTTTTTTTAATTAAAAAAGAAAGAGATTTGTCTCGTTAATACCTGAAATTTTCCTGTTCTATTTTGCTTTCATTTCTGAGAATTAAAAACAAACAAAACTAGAGGGGGAAAACCTGCAAACACCAAAATGTTATTTTCCCAATGCACACAGAATAAGAGGTGGCTGGGAGGGACGGGGGAGAGGCTAGGAAGATATGTTTTTTGTTTTTTTTTAAAAGATTTTATTTATTCATTCGAGGCACAGAGATACAGAGAGAGAGAGAGAGCACGAGCAGGGGGAGAGGCAGAGGGAGAAGCAGGCTCCCCACCGAGCCAGGAGCCAGACATGGGGCTCAATCCCAGGACCCTGGGACCATGACCCGAGCCGAAGGCAGACGCTTAACCGTCTGAGCCACTCAGGCGCCCCAGGAAGATATTTTTGATCAACCTGAAAACAGAATGTGGTTCTTATGACCCATCACTGCTAACCGTAGGGAGCTGAGCCCAGCAAGAAAGTATCCTGTGTGTATAAAATATTATGTTTCCAGAACGAAGGACAATGTAATCCCTGGAAACAATCTGGCTCAGGCGTGTGGACCAAATGTTTGGGGAGGGGTGGGAAGGTGGGTACAGGTCAGACACGGGAGAGCCTCAAGTGCCACGATAAAATGTTTGAACCTGACTCCTCAGACAGGAAGGGGCTATCAGGTGCCCCAGCAGGAAAGAGATGTGGTCACATCGAGGCTCCCAGTGGCTGCCACAGAACGGCCTGGACAGGGAGGGGTGGGCAAGGTGGCGGGCAGTGCGCTGGGACCTGCCACAGACACTCTGACCCTTGGCCCACTGAGAGGCGGGGTGTGTCTCTCCCCACTCTTGCATCTGGGCCGACCCTTTGACTGCTCTGACCCCTAGGACACAGCAGAAGGTCCAGGCCTCTCCTGCCTCTGGGAACTCAGCCGCCACACTGTAAGGGAGCCCAGGTAGCTGTGTGGAGGGGCTCCAGGCTCCAGCTGTGGATGCACCAGCCCTGGGGAAGCCACTAGGCTGCTCGCATCAGAAATGAGCTGTCCCTGCCAAATCCTGCCCGTATGGCCAGGCTGTGACCAGATACGTGTTTTAAACCCCAAGGTTTGGAGGCAGTTTGTTACATGGCCACGAATACCTGAAACACTCGACACAGGGAGGCTGGGATGGAGGACTTGGCTGGACTCCACGGATAGACACTTGGTGGGATTTGGCTGGGACCAGGGCAGTGGGCAGGAAAAGCCTGGGGCAGGTTCTACCGCTGTTCCCAAGTGTCATTTCCTGCGCAGACCACAGCCACCCCCTCCCCGGCCTCACCCCCAAGCCAACAGTCCGAGGTCTCCCTGGCAATGCCGCTGGTGGGCTGGGGGGCCAGTTGTCGGGCAGGGCCTGCTGTCTGGGCAGCTTGCAGGACAGCTGTGCTCCCCGGAAAAGGATGGCCCTGGTGATGGTAATTGGCAATGTCCTTCCTTCGGTAAGTCAGCCTGACTCTTCAAATATAATAACAGAGTTTGAGAATTTAATTTTTTCCCCTTGCTCACAATCTGTTCCATTTTCAATGCATTACGGGGGAGGAAAGCTCTTCCCACGAAGGACCTGTCAACCTGATTTTCTCTTAATTACCGTTCATGTCCACTGTCCTACCTGATCTATGTCTTCTTTTTTAAAAAAATATAGAACCCACACAGGCCTTTTCGTTTTTCTCAGAGCCGAACTTGACCCCAAAATACTTGTCAGTGGAAACGAGGGAGCCGTGAGTTTTGAGCAGCTCATCTTGGTGACTGAGAGTCTCCGTTCTGGAGGACTAACCCCAACCACTAAGGGACACCTGGTTAAATTCGAACTTCAGACAACAGCAGCAAGTAACTTTTTAGCATAACACGTCCCAAATATTGCATGGGACATGCTTACACTCAAAATATATGCGTTGTTCATCTAAACTTCAAATTGAACTGTGGGTCCTGCGTTTGTATTTGTTGATCACACTTGAGTCAGCAAGGGGGCCAACCACAGAAGCCAGAGGGCTCGGTGTGGCAGGAACCACCCAGGGGGAGGAGTGACGGAAGACACATGGAGTCCTGGCCAGCTACACCAGATTTGCAAAGAGGGAGAAGAAGCAGGTAGCAAAGAAATGGTGGGAATCTGGTGATTCCCAGGACTTCCCAGAAGCCCTTCAGGCTCATGCAAACTGGGATGGTTGTTTGCCCTCAGCAGGAAGGACGGTCTGGACCAAGGAAGCAGGACTTGCAAAATTATGGAGGTGGGTTTGCCTCCCATAAATGGCCTGACTCCGTCCACCCTTCCCCACCCCATCTGCCCCCACCCTGCAGGACCAGCGTGGGGACAAGGCGAGTGAGGCACTTGCCGTGGGTACAAAATGGCAGGGAAACCACTAATACAACGGTCGAGATAAATATTTCAATGCAATACTTAAACATCAAAGTAAGCGTAAAAATACCCATGACAAACAAAATATCAAACATTCAAATAAAGTTCCTCAAAGAACTTCAGTATTGAATTACTGTATGACCCAACAATCAATTCCTAAGTGCGGGCCCAAAAGAACCGAAAACAGGTATTCCAGACAAAAACTCGTACACCAATGTTCACAGCAGCCTTGTTTGCAATTGCCAAGTATGTGGGAACAACCCGGTGTCCATCAACTGGCGAGTGGATAAAAACGTGGTCTAGCCATAAGATGAGGTAATACTCAGCCGTGAAAGGCACGTGAAAAGCCGTGAATGACACCTGCTAACGCCATGGGGGAAAACTCATAAAACATTCTGCTCAGTGAAAGAAGACAAACCAGTAAGGTCATGCATCAACAAACGCTGAGATGTGCCCACGCTGCGTATACTGTCCCCCACACCCCGGCCGGCTGAGTCTCCAGAACGAGGAAGTTCATCACATGGCAGGACGCTGGGAACCCAGTGAACGTCCATGACCCGGGGAAGGTCATCGGGGTAGGTGCACCCACGCCGTGGTGGTGCCCGACCACAGAAGGCTAGTCCTCAACCGGAAAGTCACGCGAGACTGACAAGTTTCCACTGACAAGTATTTTGGGGTCAACGCCAGTTGCAGAAAAACAAACATCGCGAAATTCCATTTTGCTTTCTTTTTTTTAATTGCACGTATAACCGAAGTGAAAACCGAGACGCCTGGAAAACACACACGCTTCACCGCTGAGGTTCCCTCTAGGAGTGGGGGAGGCAGGACTTGTGTTTCTTATTTTAAAAACTTTTTTAAGGGGCGCCTGGGTGGCTCAGTTGGTTGAGCGACTGCCTTCGGCTCAGGTCATGATCCCGGAGTCCCGGGATCGAGTCCCGCATCGGGCTCCCTGCTCGGCAGGGAGTCTGCTTCTCCCTCTGACCCTCCTCCCTCTCATGCTCTCTGTCTCTCATTCTCTCTGTCTCAAATAAATAAATAAAATCTTTAAAAAAAAAAAACAAAACTTTTTAAAAAAGTGGTAAGACGATTATGGGTGACTTTCATATTTTACAGTTTTCTGCCTGTTGCAGATATAACATCTTTGACAATAAGCATTTAAAGTAAAGTAACTGCATACTCGGACTCCGATGGAGGACACACTCTGTGTTCTAAAGAGCAGGGCCCCGTCCAGCGTCCCCCCCGGGGCTGCAGAACTGCCCAGTCTCGAATCCAGATCCTTCTAGATCGTCGGTCCATACCATTCAGGGTCCTGTGCTGGCTGACTCATCTCCGCCACCACCCCACCGCCTTGTTTACTTTTCACAGTGACCCTGGGACGCCAGAAGTTCACAGGGAGGGCTCGTGAACGTTGAGACGGGATTTGAACCCGGCCACCACTGGTTCCTTTCCCTACCCTGATGGGTGACTGGAAGTGTCTCCAGCAGCCCAGCCCCAAAACATGTCGGCCAGTGAGCACCCCCAGCAGGGACTCTCCCTCGGGGAGGGAATCATCCATCCCTGAATGAGTGGATGAAGGCGGTGAGGGAGGTGACTCTTCCCAAAGGCCCTCTCTCCCAGGGACATACATCGATAGTGACTCTCAGTGCCCAGTGCCTTTTAAGGGACTGATTGGACTCCTAGCCACCTGTGAGCTGGCCACCGGCTGGACTCGGTCACCCCGTGACCTGCTCAGGGCAGTGGCAGGCTCACGCAGGTGCCTGCAACGTCGTAAAGCACCTGGTTCGGGGTTTGCAGAGACACAAAGCAACACAGGGCAAGTTTCCACAGAGGGACGGGGGGGGCGGGGGGGACGGGGGGGGGCCCTGGGAGGGGTTGGCAGGTAGGGGCAGGAGGGGCGCGGGGCCCAGGGACCTGGGCTCGTCCCACCTCAGCTGGGGGCTGGTGATACTGTGTGTTTGAGCAAACACTCAGCCAGCTCAACGCTCATTTGTGCATCTTTTTGTAGGTAGATTATTCTTCAACTAAAGGTTTTATAAAATGTTTATTGTTTTGAAGTTCCTTAAAGTATTTTGGGTCCAAGGCTGCTTGTCTGCATAGCTCAGGCCCCCAGATGGAAATGCCCCCTTGCTTCCGACGCGGTCCCTCCCTTTTGCCCCCCCAGCTGCCTGCCCTCTCCCTCAGCATCCCCATCCTGTTAGCCAGATGGGCTCCCACATGCTGCCCATGGGCCGAAGGACCAGGAAACAGGTGCAGCTGCCCGGGGCCTGCAGCTGAGTCACCAGCCTCCAGCCCCCCGAGGGCAGAAAACCAGGTCTCCCCTTCCTCCAGGGAGAACCACCAGAAAAACACCCAGTGGGGTGAGTCACCCCAGGGCACAGGTGGATTCTCAGAGCCAAGCCTCTGACCAGCAGCTACGTCCAGGATACCAGAAGCTTCTCAGGATAGGCAGGCTGTGGGGACTGGGGAGGCATGGAGGTGGACGAGGCCGGGCGGGTGCCCCCTACCCGGAGAGGGGGGAGTGGCCAGGGGAGCGGGGGCCCTTGAGCCCAGGGCAGTGGAGGAGCAGGCTGCAGGTGGGGAGGTGAAGGAAAGATGCTGGGGGGTGGGTCTAGGGGAGAGGAAGGCCCCGCATGGGGAGGCAAGGATGGCTCAGGCCAAAAAGCCCAGGACTTCATCGAAGCAGGACCATCCAGAACAACGGCCCCCACTCCGCCCACCCTGGTGTCTCATGGGCGAGTTTGCACGACAGCTGCCTCTGGCGTGGATGAGTGTGGGATGCGGTTGGTGTGTGGTTGTGGACTTAGTGGAGTCCGATGGCCCCCAAGGCCCCCGCGGAAGGTGTGAGCTGATCCTTCAAAGCTGCAGTCTGCATTCTGCCAGCGCCCCCAGGCTCGGCTCAACCCCGTGCCCCTGGGGAGAGGGCAGCTTTCAGAGCTGCAAGTCTGTAGGGCACGCTCGGCCACCGGGCTCGATGCCAGTGGAGGGGGCCCTGTGGGCAGGGGTGTTCCTGGAAGCCATTCCCGCACCAGGACCGCCGGGCAGCGCCCCAGGTGCACACTGTAATGTCCTCACCATGAACCCAACAGAGCCACCCCCCCGAACCCCAAAGAAATGCACCCCCGATCCAGCTTGCCCTGAGAGAATCCGAAAGTGTTGGCAGGCTCCCCAGCACCACTTTGTGTCAGCACAACCACAGCACGGGGAAGGTGATGTGGAAAGTTCCGGACTAACTGTGCTCTTAGCTCAGTTCAAATTTTACACATATGCTCAATCATGCAAACATCTGTCTTGGACCCGCTCAAGGCAGAGCCTGCTAATCGCCAACCCCTGCCCTCCTCCCTGCAGCCACAGAAGCCTGCTTTCTGTGGGGCACCAGCACCACCCATGACAAGAGACCACGTCACTGCGTCCGTCACAGCTGGACGCGCTGGCCAGCAGGATATGCCCGGAAGTGGTCAGGTGGTGGTGGGGTCGGTGGGTGGTGTCCCTTGTCTCTTTGTCATCTTGTTTTCCAAGCCTGTCCTTTCCAGGAGCCCCTCTCACTGGTGTTCGCTCCCTACCAGCACTGGGGGTGGCACATCCCCTCGTCTGTTTGCATTCATTAATTCCCTCATCAAACATCCGTTGACTGCTTCGTGGAAGACACTGAATTTGTTAGGAGTCATTCCAGCTGCCTATAATAGAAAACCCCCAAATAACAGGAGAGAAGTTCCTTTCTTAATAGGAGAGACGTTCACTTCTCCCTGTTGTGAAATGGGCCTGAAGGGTGGTAGCCCCGGGGCCTGCGCTCCTCCAGTCTCACTGCCACCCAGAGTCATCACCTCGTGGCCCAGAATGGCTGCTCCACTCTCGCCCTCGCGTCCACATTCCAGGCAGCAGGAAGGAGCAAGGGAAAAGGACCTGAATGAGGGCCGACCCCTGGGACCTCCTCCACCTGGAATGGGCTGGGCCCCACCTGCCCAATCCTGCTAACCTGTCAGGTCAGCCTCCTTCCTTCTCATGATAACGAGGTGGTCGTGTGTATGACTGTTTTGTGTGTGGGTCTCCGCTGGACTGTGATCTCCAGGGGGGCAGGCCGGGCCCCCAGGGCACGCAGCTTCCCTTCCTGGGGGGACGTGCTGAGCTCCGGCGCGGGCCACGGCCGAGGTTTTCCCAGACCCTTACTCTTTTTGCTTGTCAGACTTGGGTTGGTTTTGGGGGGTGGTGGTGAACAGGGCTTCTGGGGGAAGATGAGCCAGCTCACAATGTGGGGGTAAAATTATGCTTTCTGCTTGATTTCCATTACTCTAATGGCGATCCATTTTGCCTGCCACACACTGGGCCGTCTTCAAGATGACAGGTTGACGATGACTCCCATTGGGTCACTGCTGAGCGCACGGAGCCCATTACAATGCTGGCTGTGGGTTCCAGCACAGGCTGTGCTGGCAAGCAGGCACCTGTCCTCCCAGGGGTGCTGTCTTTCTGTCTGAGCGCACCTGCCGGCGGAGCGAGGCCGCAGCGTGAAGACGCTGTGACTTGCCGAGGCCTCCCTCCGCCGGCAGCCTTCCTGGGCGCACCTAGGTCTCCCGGGCCAGGGTCGCCGGCCCCTTGCCAGGATGCGGGCAGAATCCCCTCGCCCGGGGATAAGGGAGGAGCAGCGACGGGGGGTGTCCTCCCAAGGGCCGTCTGGTGAAAGTCCTGATAAACTTCGAAGAAGCACATTTGTTCTGAGCTCATGTCTCCAAATTAGCCAACGTTTGTGAAGATTGCTTACGTCCGCTTAGGAGTTTTCCAAGAGATCTGGAAAAAGTGGCCAAAGGACAGATTTTTGTTTGTTTGTTTTTGAATGTTCGTGTTCTCAATCAATTATAGGGTCAGTGCCCCCTTGGGTTGGGGCCCAGCATCCCCACGGCCTACACGGGCTGCCCTCGTGGCCCTGCAGCCCCAGGCTTCTGCCTCCAGGAGGGTCTGGGGGCTGTTATGTGGATAAACAGTCTGACGCCCCCCCGGCCCCCACAGCACATCGCTTCACAAGGGTGACGCCCTGTCCCACCTGCCTGCAGGGCTGCCTTCTCCCCACTTTGCGACCTCAGTGCTGGCTCCCTGGCCGGGGCGTTCTGGCCCCCAACCCGCCTGTGGCCACGTTTTCTTTAGGATCTGGGCGGACATATGAGAGTCTCATGCTGCGGAGAGCTGCGTCTCTCTACCTGCTCACTCTATACATTTGCGAGAATGACGCTTTAAAGGCAAAATGTCTTTTTAATAAAGGCCTTCTTATCGGAAAAACTACTGTAAATTTCTTTTAAAGTGAAAAAAAAAAAGGAACAAAGAGTACACCAACCCAATGAGAGCAGTGGGAAGCTGAACCAAACAGGCCTCACTTGCCAGCCATGTGAGGGATGATGGGCTTGGAGTCTATTTCTTAATTAGTCCCAAGGACTTTGGCTTACGATTTCTGCTGCTTATTCAGACAGACAAAGCAAATTGAGAGCAGAAGGGCCCTCACGCTCTCATCGATGGAACACGCGGGAAGGCGGGAATTGGCCACGATGTACCATGCGCTGGGATGCGCTCCTTCTCGGGAGCAAAGCAAGCATTCCAGAATGAAAGCAGTCTCTCCAGCAGTTGTCAGAAGGTGGTGGCATTTCTCAGGTAGCTGGGGACACCGTGGCCTGGTGCCTGCACATCCCCAAAGCCCTCTACATCTGAGCACACAGGGCGCAAGAGGGTGTCACAGAAAGCTGTTCGGCTGTCCCTCTGCCCCCACTGACCAAAGCAGCCAGGGCGACAGCCCCATCCCCCCTCCCCTCCCCTGGTCAGGCCTCCTGCCCCTTATTCTCCTCCCACCCCGCGGTCTGCCAAAATAGGAGTGACAGGAAGTCAAGTGTGCCCTTGAGACTCCCCCCCCCCACAACCCCCATCACAGCCAGGAGTCTGTCCAACTCAGGTCTCCCAGACAGCACCCCTCCTTGCCCTCCAGTAAACCAGGGCGGGTGCTCAGCACCTCAGGTTAGGGTCCTGCTCCTTCCTTCCCAGCCAACTGGCCTTGACCCCAGTCCTCCAGCGCCCCTGTGTCCTTCCCGGTCCAGCAGAGGCAAACGGCTCTCCCGCTATGTGTAGGAAGGTTCATAAGACTGTAAGTAGGACACCTGCCAGGTGGCATCATCATGATCATCTGTCCTGTGTCTTGTTCACTCCAGGGTCCCCAGTGACGTCAACCGACCTACTGTCCAGCTTGGTGGGTGGCGAGAGGGTTGCAGCCTCCTGGTAAGTAACTGAGGCCTCCAGGCTCCTACAGGCGAGGGCCGCCTGGGTCGGCCACTGCTGAGGACTTCAGCGGTCAGTGATCCAGCCAGGTGGCAGGAGGAGCTCCGGCCGATTTTCAGCCATGGCCTCATCCTTCCTTGGAAGCCTGGAGATGCTGCTCTCGTATGTATGTCCCTTGATGTCTGTGAGCAGGGGAAAGAACAGTCTGGGCCTGGCCCAAACTAAGGAAGGATTCACGGAGTACGCCAAGGAGGTCCTCGCTCCTGCGTGATCTCTTTGCCACCTGCCACAGGACAGCCTCTTCCTGCTGCCCTGCCCGCCCACCCACCCCTTGGCTGCCTCTAGGAGCTGCGGCTTGTCTCACTCCGGGTTCCCCAGACCCCCAAGGGCTCCACCACTATCTGACCCTGCTCAAAACAGCTCTGTGTCCCGGACCAGGGAGCCGCGGGGAACATCGCCAGGGACCCCTTCCGAGACAGCAGTGCCTGTGGGATGTTGGGGGGGACCCACAGCTCCCAGGCTGGAAGTCATTCAGCCCCCCAGAGACAGTCCAACGGCCCTGGCTGGTTTGCCCCTTTTTAGCAAAATCGGACAGAGGTCTGGGCACCCCAAAGGCCACTGAGCACTGGAGGCAGTGAAGCTGGGCCTCCTGCCCTCCCCGCCATGAATGGCTTCCCAGGCTGAACCCTGGGAGGGGAGGGGGAACCTGCTCCATACCCCACCCCACCCCACCCCTGCCCCAGGACCACCCCACTGGGCCAGTTTGGACTGAGGGCTCATCCTCCAGGGGGGTGTGGCAGGGGAGGACCCTGTCCCAGCTTCTGCAGCAAGAGAATGCAGTGTGTAGGTGGGGGCCTCTCTCCCCCGCTAGGACCTGGGTTGGGGGTGATGGGCATGGGGCTCACTGACGCAGCGATGACGTGGGCCGTAGGATGTTGAGAGCTCTCCCCCACAGCTTCCGGGGTTTCCCTGTGTGGGCTGATGGGGGCTCCCTATTCAGTGTATGGGGACTCTCCCATGGCGCGATGGAGGCTCTCTGCAGGGTGATGGGGGCGCTATCTGCGGGGGTGATGAAAATTCTCTACAGGGGTGATGGGGGTTCTGTGGGGTGACGGGGGCTTTCTGCGGGGTGGTGGGGGCTCTCTGCAGGGGTGATGAGATCTCTGCAGGGGTGACGGGGGCTCCCCCGCGGAGTTTGGGGTCTCTCCACCGCCCCCGCACCTCCCCCGGTGCGCAGGACCACTGCGCTACGGTCACTCCCGCCCGCCTCGGGGCTCGGGGCTCCGCGGGGGCGGGGAGGCGGGCCCTGAGCCCGGTGACGCGGCGCACGGCCCCGGGACGCACCGCATAAATAGCGGCGGCAGCTCGGGGCCGCGGACACGTCGAGGGAGCCCAGCCGCCTCGCTTCCTCCCCGTGGTCCTGAGGCCCCGGCAGGTGCTGAGCGCCCCGGCCCGGCCAGACCCGGCCGACACGCCCGGACGCCCGGACCCGCCGCCACCTCGGGAGCCCCGCCACCCCGGACCCGCCGCCACCCCGGGACCCCCGCCGCCCCGAGACCCGCCGCCGCTCAAGGTACGGCGCGCCCTGGGGGCCCCAGCGGGCGGCGGGCCCCTTCCTCCCCCTGCTCCGCGCCGCCCGCCGCTGGACGATCCCGGGGCCCCTCGCTCCCAGCCCGGGCTCTGCCGCGGGAGGCGTCGCACGGCACTCGGTCGGCGACGCCCTGGCCCCTGCCGCCGCTCCAGCCCCGGGCAGCGGCGTCCGAGCCTCCGCCCGACGTGCGCCCGGGGACCCGCCGGCCACCCCACGCCCGCTCCGCATCTTCCCTTGCAGATGCCCGGCGGCTGCGCCCTCCTCCTCGCCTGGCTGCTCCTCGCCGCGGCCCTTTCGGCCACCCCGGGGCTCGGGTCACCGGTGAGTGCGGGGCGTGTGTCCCCTGCCCAGGGGGGCAGCCGCACAGACGCGGACCGGCGGGGGGGTGCGCACCAACCGTGGTGCGCGGCGGGCGGGCCGCGGGGGGCTCGGGGAGGCTGGGGTCCTGCAGCCCCGGGCAGGGGTCGCGCTGAGACGCTGCGGGATCCTCCTGGCCTGGCCCCTCTGCCAGCACACGACTAGCTCCTGGCTATAAAGCAGGAGAATCTGGAGGCTCCTGTACTTAGCTCCGTAGATGAGTTACCGCGGGAGGGAGCCCTGTTACCCACGGGTGCCCTCAACGACGTGTGTCCTCAACATGGCTTAGCAGCAAGCGGGTGCCCCATGTGTTTGAGGGTTGTGGCTCTAGAGTGAGTTCTTTGGAAAAGCAAGCACTCCTGTTTTCATGTCAAACATAGCTTATTGGGGGGCAAAGCTGGAATTTCTTGCAGCCCCAGAAGTGTATGCATTATTCAAATGCCCACGTCATGCCTGGAAAGCCTGGCGAGCTTCCTTTCTTGTCCATCTTGCTTTAAGGGTTTGCATCACTTGGCCTATTATGGGACAGAGTAAAAAAATAAAGGGCTTTTGTGATGTAAATGTTGTGAGTATCAAGTGGGCAGCTGCTTCCCAGACCACCGTAGTGGGCTGTGCAAACAGAAGCTGCCTTCGGGGCTTCTTTGAGCCCCCGAGCCTGTACCCGGCATGACCCTTTTCTCCCATTTAAGGTGAAGGAAAAGAGAGGCTGGACCCTGAACAGTGCTGGCTACCTTCTTGGTCCACGTAAGTGACACATCGGCCCCTCAGAGCCGACCCTGCTCTTGTAAGGCTGACTGGAGCATTTATGTGAATCCTGCTCTTTCTGACATTTGTGTAGCCAGTCCCTATTCTGATACACTGATATTCCAGGTTTAGTCAGATCAAGGGCAATGGGGGGCGCTTGAGGCAGGATGGGTTTCCACGTAGGTTAGGGATCAGTGGATTCAAATACTTGCCACATCGGTAGGTGGCGCCCTTTCCCGTGCCCTGCCCCAAGCCTCCTCCTCCCCCTTTCCCCCTCCCTTGCAGCAAATGGGCAAATTCCTGGGTCCCCTGAGCCCCCCATCTGTCCCTCCTCCTAGCCTTGCTCTTCCTTGCTCAAGCATCTGTGCAGCACAGAGCAGGACTTAAGATTATTACCGAATGACCCAAATGCCTAGGGTAGGAAGGGCCTGCAGCACGTGGGTTGGTGGGGTCAGGTGACGAACCTGTGACGGTCTCACTGGGCATGACTGAGTCTGGGCCCGGGCTGCGGGCAGGGACTTGCATCTGACCCCGTGGAGCAGCAAGAGGTGCCCACACCCCTCACCAGGGGCCTTATGCGGACAGGGGTCAGCTGATCCGAGTCCTGGGGTGTTTCCAGAAGGGGCCTGCGGCCTGCAGTCGGCCTCATTACCACTTTCTCGGCTTCAGAAGTTCAAATCTGGGCGGCGTGGAATAGGAGGACACTTTTGCCGACCTGCAGTAGTCCATCAGGGTTCCAGGCCGCCCTGGGCCTTAACTCTGTGCCATGAATCTCCCAGCGGAAACATGTAGCCTGCTGGGGCCGGGGGCGTGTGCGCGTGCGTGCGTGCAGCCCCGGAGTGTGTCGTTTCACCGGTAGCCATCAATTCCCAGACCTTGCCAGCCTGTGGGTGGTCTAATCCTCGGTGCCCTGTCCTTGATTTGACACTGTCTGGACACAGTGTGACTTTAGGGCTTTCACGATGCAGAGAACCCAGTGGACCTAGAGATCCCCCGGGCGGGCAGTGGCAGGCAGACCAGCTGTGGAATTCTTAGTAGGGGCAGGAGGCAGCAGGAAATGGGGAGATGGTGTGCAGACAGGTTACACGTCCAGGTGACCCAGGCCCTGAAGGGGACAGCTCTGGGACCCCGCAGACTGTGTGCGTGGATGCCTACCCCTCGCCGCTCCTTGCCCGCACTCTGCTTCCTGCTCGTCCTCTGTCTGCCCTGGCACCGTCAGATTTTAATTATCCTAAAGGAGGGGACAAGGGGAGACCTTTTACTTTCCCCTCCAATCGCTTACACACTCGTAGCTTTCAAATTGGCAGGCGTGGTTGGTTTGGGGACAGCCATCAACCTTAAAACAAAACCTCCCCTATTTATGTACTGCTTTCTGCACCAGGAAAGGAGGCAAACATGTAGGTCATACTCCATTCTCACCAGCGTAACTGGGAGGAACGGTGTTGTTCAGCACAGGGACTAGTTCTCAATCCCACATTTGAGTACAGCCTTTTCTCCCGCGGCAGATGGTGGTCAATCTGATCACCGGGAGGGTGCTTTGAGAAACACAGGCAGAGAGATGACGAAGACCAGCCGGGGCCACAGGCAGGGCCTCTGGGTGCTCTGGTCTCAGGTCAAAGCAAGGGCAGGCCCCCACACACTTCTGTCACTGGGAGTGGAGTGGTCTCGCCTGTCCCCAGGAGGGACAGATGGGCTCAAAGGGCACACACTTTCCCGAGCCCTTTGTAACCCTGAGCTCTGTCAGAAGGCATCTCATCTCTGTGCTTCTGGCCCAAAAGAAAGAAGGAACCCTTCAGCAAAGATCCTTACTCATGTTACTTTGGAATAGTGAAGATATATTCATCACGAAGATAGGAATCTTGAGTCAGAAAACAAGCTCTTTTTTACTATCAGATTTCTGTCTCCGTCAAGCTGGATCCGCAGAGACTGCACATCTAGACGAGGTTGTCAGCGCACTTTACCAGGCACCGGTGTCCGTCAGTGCAGGACTCGGTCCAGCAGCTGCCGCGGACGGCGGGAGTGTGACCACACTCGAGCCGTGGGGCAAGGTTCTCGGGCCTTCTTGGACTGAGTGCCGGGCCCTGAACTCCGGCTCTGGGGAGAGGAGTCGGTGTTCTTTTGCCTAGCCTTGCAGATGCTAGCCCCCCAGGCGAGCAGCCACAGCCCTGAGCCACCCCGACCCTGTCCTCGTGGCCAACACAGGCATGAGCACACACGCACACGCAGGTGCACGCACAGTCACTTAACAACCCCCCTGCCCCTCCTCCGCCTGCCTCCCTTCCTCTCCCCCGCCCTCCCGCTGTCTCCGTCTGTCTCTGGCTGGCTGGCTCCAGTCCACCTCCCACAGCTGCCAGAGAGGTCTTTGAAAAATAGGTCCGAACTTCCATTCTTCGGCGGCCCCCTTTTTCAGGGACATAGGACCCCAAGCCCCTGTGGTCTCCCTGCGAGGCACCCAGCTCGGACGCCGGCGCCTCTGGGACCCCCGTGACGCCCGCACTCCCCGGGGCCTGGCCAGCTCTGCCGAGCGCCGTGCTCCCCTTCACTCCCCTCCTGGCTGGGGGTGCTCCTTCCTCTGGCAGAGTCCCAGCACCTGTGGGACTGGCCACTCCTCCGGCCCTGGCACGAGTTCGTGGTTCCGCAGAGAATGTTCCCTGCTGTGACTTGATATTTACAGTCCCAGTGTGCGCGCTTTGATCGGCAGCAACCTGTGTGTCCTTCTTTGGGAGTGGGGAGGGTCTAACTCTAGTAACAAGGCCGGTGAGGTGCTTTCCTCTCAATTCATTTGCAAACAGATGCCATTGACAACCACAGATCATTTCACGAGAAGCCTGGCCTCACGGGCAAGCGGGAACTCCCACCTGAAGACGAAGCAAGGCCAGGTGAGAGCACTGGGTCACTTCACTGCCCATCACCTCCCGGTCACATGTGGCGGTGGGGTATCAGGCCCCTGCCCCGCCCCCCGACCTGAGCCTGGCCCGGGCCCCTCTGCCATCTGCCAGAAGTACAAGCCCAAGACCCAGCGTCGCGGGGCCCAGGGAGGCCACGGAGGCAGAGTCACTCAAGGCCTCACAAGAGTTTGGCCTTGACGGACCCACCCCCACACCCCGCTGTGCTAAGCAAGGCCCTGGGGAGGGGTCACGGCCAGTCCACTGGCTTCCAGATGCCCAGCCCTCCGCAGATGGAGCTGTGAGATCCAGAGCCGTGCGGCAGGTGGCAGACGCCGATTCTGTTTTCTAGGGGGCTTTGCCAGGCCGCTGTCCGAGAAGGCCGCCCTGCGCATGATAATCGAGTTTCTGACTTTCTTGCATCTCAAAGGTACGTGAAGTATTACCAATTTTAAATTCCACCTCTTAGAACCCTGCCCACATGAAAAGCCTGTCAAAAAGGATTCCGTAGAATTCTCCTGGGAAGTAACCAGCCATCCACTCCCATTCCTCAAGTCACCGCTGTTGGGTGGGAGAGCTGCCAAGGGGCCGGGGCTGCTGCTGGCCCCAACACTGGCCCTGGAAAGGGTCATCAGAGCTGCAGGGGAACCAGGGAGAGAGAGGGCCTCCGTCCCACTCCCTCTGCTGGAGCCACACTTCCTGGCAGGGTAACAAGTGCCGGACATCCCAGGGCTACAGCTCCTTGTAGGCCGTCTTACGCCATATCTCATAAGCATGGTCAACTAACCCATATTTCAGATTCCAGTGTCTGCTTATGCAGCCTTCCTGCAGAGCAGGCTGCATGCTCGTCTCAACAGTCTCCATCCTAGAGCTGGTATCTTCTGTGGATACCACAGACGGTGAGGCCTCCCTGTGGGCCTGTTTCTGCCCGGCACCTCTGCCCGGTGCTTGTCATCCGGGCAACAGAGAGCGGTCTGGACAGAGGCCACAGTGCCCTGGGAGCCGAGCGCAGGGAGACCGGGATGGGGGGGTGCTGCAGGGAAGGGGGTGCTTGGATTCTCCAGGAGACACATATGTCAAGTTTTGCACTTTACAATTCTGTTGTGAGTTTGGCGGAGTCGAGACTAATTCTTGGGGTCTGTTTTGATCCATGCGCTTTGCTGGCTGGACCTGCTGCCTTGGTTGAAGGGTTCAGGAGGGTGTGGGAGGGATGAGGTCAAAGGCCTGTGGCTTCTTCCTTGGAGCCATCCATGGGACGGAGACTGTGGAGGAGGACTTAGAAATGTCAAAACCCATAAGCAAGTTCACTCTGTTGGAGCCCCGCCGAGTCTGCAGTGAGCTCTCTGCCGGGGGACATCTTGCCACTTTTCCTACAAGGAGCAGATCGACTCTCCCAGGGACTTCTTGGTTTTTAGTTTGCTCTGTTTTGAATTTTGTAAAACGGAACTTCTTTCCCTCGGAGATACCAATTTTTATTACTCAAACAGGAATTCTACTTCTGATAGTTTCAAACACGTGGTAAGTGGGAGGCTTGAATCATCAAGAGGTGAGACATAGAAAGTGTTGCATTCAATTTCAGGGCCGATCCTGGGAGCGCCCCCGGAGGATGCATTGCGACGCTCTGGCCTGTGTGCTGGGCTGTCACTGTCCCTGGTGCAGGCGTTAGGGCTCCGCTAAGTGCGCTCTTTTGTTGCAGAGGCCGGGGCCCTGGAATACATGCCTGAGCTGCCGGCTGCGGTCTCCGCAGAGGACCAGGAGCAAGCCTGACCACGCTCTCGGGCTTGCTCCTTGGTGCCGTGTCGCCTACGGTCAAACTTGGACCCGACGGAAAATCTTGTGCCAACTTACGTTGACTAGTCCTGTCCCCTCGGCTCTGATGCTGTGTCGTTAGGGTTTTGTTGTTAAGACGTTTTCCCCCTTTGGTCATTCTTTTGAGCAGCAAAATAAAAAATAGCAACGGCTTTCGGTTGTTCTTTCCTTCTGTGTGTCTGTCACCACGGCGCACCCCCCCCAACCGTGCGTGGTAACAGATAAAGATTGATTATAATCGGGCGCCTGGGTGGCTCAGTCGGTTAAGCGACTGCCTTCGGCTCAGGTCATGATCCTGGAGTCCCCGGATCGAGTCCCGCATCGGGCTCCCTGCTCGGCGGGGGGTCTGCTTCTCCCTCTGACCCTCCCCCCCCTCATGTGCTCTCTCTCTCTCATTCTCTCTCTGTCAAATAATAAATAAAATCTTTAAAAAAAAAAAAAAAGATTGATTATAATCATGTGCAGCAGACGAAAGTTTTAAAGCCACGTCCCACCCTGCAGAGCAGGTCTGAGACGCCGTCTGCGGTCGGTAGCTCAGTCGTCAGTGAGTCAAATGCAGCCAAGCCGGGGAGTCCGTTCCCGTTACCGACATAAGCAAAACCGGCCGGACAGAAGCCCCGTCCACAGGGGGCTGGTACTTGAGAGAGATGAAAGCAAAAACCCTCAAGCAGCTCTCAACACAGTAGCCGGGGGAGCTAAGGGAGCTCCGAGGTGCTGGTGAAGGTGAGAAGCGAGGGGGAAGGACCCAGCGGGCGGGCAGGCCCAGGGCCATGTGGGGGTACAACCCGTGTGGCCGGGCAGAGAGCGGAGTGTCCCAGAATCTCAGCGATCCTGGAGGGCAGGAGAGCTGTGCTAAGCGGGTGCTGCCTGGGGGGACGGCACCGCTGACTCGGCAGAGCAGAAACCAGGAGATCACACCCGAAGATGCAGAGAGCAAACAGGCCAAGAGGCCAAGCCCTTCTGTTGCATTGAATGGAACTCGGGGCTTTTCAGCCTTTGCCGGAGCAGGTCCGAGGTGGGGGAGGGGTGCCTTCCGGGGGCTGGCCCGCCAGTGGTAATTCTGACCCCTGGCCCACATCAGCACCCCTGGTAATTCTGACCCCTGGCCCACATCAGCACCCCTGGGGGGGGCCGGTGGCCCGCAGACCGCGGCACGCAGAGTCTGGAGGCCCACCGTGTCCTTCACGCTGCCCCGGGTGACTGCCCCAGGGTGCGGCCGAGCGGGAGAAGTGCCACGGAAAGACGTGCTGCCAAGACAGTCATCCAAGCCCCGATGGCAGGGACCGGAGCCCTGGCGGCCCTCCCCCCTCTGTGTGAAGCCGGCCATTCCCCAGACGTGAAGCCGCCGCGTCCATGTGGTTCCACGAGTCCATCGGCTCCTCCCTCCCCGCCCGCACCCTGCTCAGACTCAGGTTACCTCTCCCAGCTCAGGGTTGGAGCACAGCCACCGGGTCTCGGCACAACGGGCCATGCCAGACCCCCGGGCCCTCTCCAGCCTGCTTTTCCCTCCCTCACACTGAATCCCCTTTACTTCTCTCCGACGTGGGCGGGCCTTGTCAGAACACGGCTCCGGAGCCCCTCTCCAGGGTGTCCAGTTCGGGAGAGCTGGGTGCCCAGTGCTTGCGCTCCCAACAAGGGCCCGCTGCTGCGGCTGGTCAGGGACCACAGCTCGGCTCTTCCCCAGAGAAGGGACGTGAGGGACTGAGAGAGGTCGTGGTACCCTTGGTCGCCCAACATCCTGCTGGATGGACTGACGGTCCTCAGGGGGCCTCTAGGGAGGACACTTGCTCCCCAGAGAGAAGGCGGCTGGAACTGGCTACAGCCACGCTGGGTCAATCAGTTGCCGATAAGGGCAGTATTTTCAAGAGAGAAAGTTCGCCAGCCACAAGGGGAAGTGAAGAACGTACAGGCCGTCCTGACAACCACCCAGATGACCAGCTGAGGCGTAGAGGAAGGAGAATGTCGAGGTTATTTCCCTCCTTGAGGAGGCAGCTGTCTTCATGCCATGAATGCGCGGTCACAAAAGCTGACGGACATCAAAACCTTCCTCCTACAATCTCGGGCCGAGGATGGGGAGCCGCCCCCGCCCCGTATCTGCCCAGCGTCTAAGGGGGACAGAGTCTTGCTCTTGAGGCCCCTGGAGAAGGAGGAAGGGGAGAGTTGTGGGGGGCTGAGGAAGTCCTAGAGCAGGGGCGGTCTCAGAAAGACGCGAAGGCTCGAAGCTGATTAATGCGCAGCCCACCAACTTTTGTTTTTAATTCACTGCAAAACAAGTGGTTCTGTGCTCCATTTTTCTGGATTTTACCCTATTTTATCCATAAAACAAACAGATGGCTCTAGAAAGCGGAAAGCTTGACCACCTCTGACCCAACTTTTAAAGAAAAGGTTGCTGATTTCTGCTTTCAGGAAGACAGCGGATGCAATTCTCCCTGATCCTCTTGCTAAGTACAAGCCTGGACATTTTGTATAAAGCAAGCGTAAGACTCTGAAAGGTCAAGAAGAGGGCAGACCTCGGGACCCAAGGATGATACAGTGGTGAGTTCTGGTTTTTGTCTTCTCAACAGAGTAAAGAGGCTGACTCTCTCCAACTGTGTATATGGATTAATGCAGTTCTTACCAAGGAAGAGGAAGAAAAGACAAGCTAAGCACTGGGAGAAAATATTTGCAAATCACATGTCCCATCAAGGGATATCCCACCAAGGATATGTTTCTCTGAAGCATATAAAGGACTCTCAAAACTCAACAGTCACTATCCGTCTCTCTCTCAAATAAATAAGTAAAAATTTTTTAAAAAAGATTTTATTTATTTATTTGACAGAGAGAGACACAGCGAGAGCAGGAACACAAGCAGGGAGGGTGGGAGAGGGAGAAGCAGGCTTCCCGCGGAGCAGGGAGCCCGATGTGGGACTCGATCCCAGGACCCTGAGTTCACAACCTAAGCCAAAGGCAGACGCTTAACGACTGAGCCACCCAGGCGCCCCGTAAGTAAAATCTTAAAAAAAAAACAACAAAACTCAACAGTTTTTGAAAACAAATAATCCGATTTTAAAAATGAGCAAAATATAGGAATAGACATTTCACTGAAGATGATGTACAGATGGAAAATAAGCACACAAAACAATGTTCAACATCGTTAGTCATTAGGGGGATAAAAATTAAAACCACAATGAGATTCCACTAAACACCTATCAGAATAGCTAAAATTAAGAAATAGTGGGCGCCTGGGTGGCTCAGTCGGTTAGGCGTCTGCCTTCGGCTCGGGTCACGATCTCAGGGTCCTGGGATCGAGCCCCGCGTCGGGCTCCCTGCTCCTCAGGAAGCCTGCTTCTCCCTCTCCCACTCCCCCTGCTTGTGTTCCCTCTCTCGCTGTGTCTCTCTCTGTCAAATAAATAAAATCTTTAAAA
>NC_138379.1:3869921-3883941 GCF_054177405.1 Leptonychotes weddellii | reverse complement strand
AGATTTTATTTATTTATTTGACAGAGAGAGACAGCGAGAGAGGGAACACAAGCAGGGAGAGCGGGAGAGGGAGAAGCAGGCTTCCTGCCGAGCAGGGAGCCCGATGTGGGGCTCGATCCCAGGACCCTGAGATCATGACCTGAGCCGAAGGCAGACGCTTAATGACTGAGCCACCCAGGCGCCCCTGGCAGTTTCTTTAAAAATGAAACATGTAGCTACCATTCAACCCAGCAATTACACTCCTGCGCATTTAACCGAGATGCATGAAAACTCACGTTCGCACAACAGCCTGCACACAAATGTTCACAGAAGCTTTATTCATAATAGCAAAAAACTGGAGGGCGCCTGGGTGGCTCAGTCGGTTAAGCGACTGCCTTCAGCTCAGGTCATGATCCTGGAGTCCCAGGATCGAGTCCCTCATCGGGCTCCCTGCTCGGCAGGGAGTCTGCTTCTCCCTCTGACCCTCCTCCCTCTCATGCTCTCTGTCTCTCATTCTCTCTCTCTCAAATAAATAAATAAAATCTTAAAAAAAAAAAATAGGAAAAAACTGGAAAGAGCCCAGGTGTCCTTCAATGGGTGAATGGTTAAACTGCCATCCATCCACACCACGCACCTACCACTCGGCAAGAAAAAGTAACAGACTACTGAGACATGCACCAAACCAGATGAATCTCCGGAGAAATCTGAGTGAACAAAATCCTAGACAGTTACATAGTGTATGCTCCCATTATATAGCATTCCTGAAAGGACAAAAGTATAGAAATGGAGAATAGGTCAGTGGCTCCCAAGGGTTAGAAAGGGGTGGGGAAAGGATGACAATGGGTGTGGCTCTAAAGGATGACTTGGGGTTCCTTGAAGTAATAGAAATGTTCTGCATCTTGACCATATCAATGTCAGCATCCTGGTTGTGATACTGTTCTAAAAGTTTTGCAATATGTTACCATTAGGGAAAACTGGATAAAGGGTATGTATACAGCACCTCTCTGTATCATTTATTACAAATGCCTGTGAATCTATAATTATCTCAAAATGCAAAGTTTAGTTTTTTAAGCTATTAAAATATATTTTAGGGCCCTGATACGTTCACAAGTGAATTCTACCAAACATTTAAGGAAAAAATTATTCCAATTCTTTATAATCTCTTCCCAAAGATAGAAGCAGAGGGAATATATCCTAACTCATTCTATGAGGCTAGCATTACCCTAATACCAAAACCAGAGACATTACAAGAAAATTACAGACCAATATCTCTCATAAACATAGATGTAAAATCCTCAACAAAATATTAGCAAATCAGGGGTGCCTGGGTGGCTCAGTTGGTTAAACGACTGTCTTCGGCTCAGGTCATGATCCTGGAGTCCCGGGATCGAGTCCCGCATCGGGCTCCCTGCTCGGCGAGGAGTCTGCTTCTCCCTCTGACCCTCCCCCCTCTCATGCTCTCTCTCTCAAATAAATAAATAAATAAATAAATAAATAATCTTTTGAAAATATTAGCAAATCAAATCCAATAACATATAAAAAGAATTACACACCACAACCAAGTAGAATTTAACCCAGGTATGCAAGTCTGGTTCAACATTCAAAAATCAATTAATGTAATCATCACATCAACAGGCTAAAGAGGAAAAATCACGTGATCATATCAGTAGATACAGAAAAAGCATTTGGCAAAATCTAACACCTATTTATGATAATTTTCAGCAAACTAGGAATAGAGGGGAGCTTCCTCAGCTTGATATAGAACATCTACCAAAAAACCCTACAGCTAACATCATACTTAATAATAAGAAACCAAAAGCTTTCCTGCTAAGACCAGGAACAAAGCAAGGATGTCCCCTCTCATCATTGGGGACACTGTAGTTGAAGTCCTAGCTAATGCAAGAAGACAAGGAACTAAAAAGACATACAGATTGGGAAGGAAGAAATAAAACTCTTTGTTTGCAGATGACATGACTGTCTATGTAGGAAGCCAGAAAATCAACAATAATAACCCCTGGAACTAAAAAGCAATCATAGCAAGGTTGCAGGATACAAGGTGAATATACAAAAATTAATTGGTTTTACAGGTGCCTGGGTGGTTCGGTCGGATGGGTGATTGACTCTTGGTTTCAGTTCAGGTCATGACCTCAAGGTCGTGAGATTGAGCCCCAAGTCAGGCTCCACACTCACTGGGGAGTCTGCTCCTCCCCCCTGCTCTCTCTCTTTCAGATAATAAATCTCTTTTTAAAGAAAGTTAATTGCTTCCTGTATAACACCAATGAACAACTGAAGTTTGAAATTAAAAACATACCATTTATGTTAGCACCCCCAAAAATGAAACACATAGGTACAAATCTAACAAAATATGTACAAGATCTATATGGGGAAAACTACAAACTCTGATGATAGAAATCAAAGAAGAGCTAAGTAATTGGAGAAATATTCCATGTTCATGGATAAGAAGACTCAATATTTTCAAGATGTCCGTTTTCAAGATGTCCAAACTTGATCTATAGAATCAATTCAATTCCAGTTAAAATCTCTTAAAGTTATTTTGTGGGCATCCAAAAGCAGATTCCAAAGTTTATATGGAGAGGCAAAAGACCTACAATATCCAACACAATATTGAAGAAAAAGAACAAAGTTGAAGGGATGACAACTATCCGATTTTAAGACTTACCACAAAGCTATAATCAGGACAGTGTGGTATTGGCAAAAGAACAGACAAATAGATCAGTGGAATGGAACAGAGAGCCCAGAAATAGACCCACATAAATACTATTATAACTGATCTTTGACAAAGGAGCAAAGACAACACAATGGAGCAAAAATAGTTTTTTCAAGAAATGCTGCTGGAACAGCTGGACATACATATGCAAAAAAAAAAAAAAAAGAGGAATCCAGACACAGAGCTTACACACTTCACAAAAATTAACTCAAAGTAGACTATCTACACAAATATAAAATGCAGCACTATAAAGCTCCTATAAGATAACATAGAAAATCTAGGTGACTTTGAGCATGGCAGTGACTTTTTAGATAAAACATCAAAGTCATGATCCATAAAAGAACAACTGATGAGCTGGACTTCATTAAAATTTAAGACTTCTGCTCTGCAAAAGCCACTATTGAGAGAATGAGAAGACGAGCCACTGACTGGGAGAAAGTATTTGCAAGATACATATCTGATAAAGGACTGTTATCCAAAATATACAAAGGATTCTTAAAACTCAGCAGTAGGAAAATGAACAACCCAATTAAAAGATGGGCAAAAGACCTGGACAGACACTTCACTAAAAAAGATACACAGAAGGCAAACAAGCACATGAAAAGATGCTCCACATCACAGGTTATCAGGGAAGGGCCAAACTCCAGAACACCGACAGCGCGATGCTGGTGTCCCATTTCACCTCTGCCCACCTGCACCCAGGGGCCTTTGTAGGGAGAGCTCCCTTCCCCTCCAGTGGTTCTTCTTTTCCCCAAAGTGATTCCCTGGGGAACCATCTTTATAAGAAACTTCCATCTTCCATTCCCTAAACCAGGATTCTAACCTAGCTCATACGATAACTTGTCTGTTGTGGTTTTAAGCTGCATCCCCATTGGAATTCGGTAGGACTTCAGGTAATTAGTGTAGGGTTTTGTAAAGGGATGAAGAGCTTCAGAGCCAAGAGAAGGACGACAGACAGGTTTCTGCTGATGTTTTCCAGGCAACAGAAGGTTCTCTCTTCAGGATGTTTCACAGGTTCCCATGTTTTCTGTATTGTGTACAAGCTCATGGTTAACTGAGAAAACTTCAGCGCGTGTAACCTAGAAATATGTATTTGGTTTCTGCACTTGTTCCTGACGGAGCTCCTAAAACCCTTGTAATTTCTTGGCTGGAGTGTCTTTTGTTCTAATGAGGTGACTCTCGGTGGGCTCCTGGCTGGGGGCTGGTCACCAGAAAGACCCAGCCACATGATCCAGGGAGCGGAGAGGGGCTGGAGATTGAGTTGATACTTGATTGTGCCTATGACATGACACCTCTATACAAATCCCGACAATACAGGGCTCAGAGTCTCTGGGTTGGTGACCGCCACCTGCCAGGACGGTGGGGCCCCCAGCTTCCCAGGGACAGAGTGCGCTCCCGAACCTTGCCCTGTGCACTTCTTCATCTGGCTGTTCCTATTATCCTTTATAATAAATTGGTAATAGTAAGTAAAGTGTTTCCCTAAGTTCTGTGAGCAGTTATAGCAAATTCTCAGACCCGAAGCGGGGTCCTGGGAACCTCCAGTTGCAGCCAAGTCAGACAGAAGTGTGTGGGTTGGCCTGGGGACCCAGTACTTGCAACTGACCCCTGAGGTTGGGGGCAGTCTGGTGGGACTGAGCCCTTCACCTGGATAATCCGACACTAACTCCAGGCAGTTAGTGTCAGAATTGAATGGAGTAATAACAGGACACCCAGTTGGTGTCCACAGAGAAATGGAGAATTGATTGGTGGAGGGGAAATGCCACATGTGTGGTGTCAAAGTGTTCGGAGGGGAGAAACAGCTTTCTTTCCGCATGTCATTTGCTATGACTTTTTCTCAGATTCTTGAAAAGGCAAGGTTTAGGCTGAGCTGCATTTGGGGAAAAACAAAACCAAACCCACCCCGAAAACCCAACAGATAGTCTTGCAGTAAAGACATGCCATGTTTATTTTTATATAGTTTAAAAATGGCATTGGCGGGGCGCCTGGGTGGCTCAGTCGTTAAGCGTCTGCCTTCGGTTCAGGTCATGATCCCAGGGTCCTGGGATCGAGCCCCACATCAGGCTCCCTGCTCCTCAGGGAAGCCTGCTTCTCCCTCTCCCACTCCCTCTGCTTGTGTTCCCTCTCTCGCTGTGTCTCTGTCAAATAAATAAATAAAATCTTTAAAAAAAAAAAATGGCATTGGCTCTTTACCAGCAACAAGAGAGACAATTCTATATCTTTTTAGTCATCCTATGTAGCTGTCACCTCTGGGCATTACTCTGGCTTGATACACAGCTCTACTTTGCTTTCACTTCTCACACTGAATTTTCTAAAAGCCTAAATTTTCTTTTTTTTTTAAATTTTTTTTTTTTTTTTAATTTGCGAGAGAGAGAATGAGAGACAGAGAGCATGAGAGGGAGGAGGGTCAGAGGGAGAAGCAGACTCCCTGCTGAGCAGGGAGCCCGATGCGGGACTCGATCCCGGGACTCCAGGATCATGACCTGAGCCGAAGGCAGTCGCCCAACCAACTGAGCCACCCAGGCGCCCCTAAAAGCCTAAATTTTCTAAAAGTATGGGCTTACTAAATTCATCCTGGCGAGAAACTCTCCAGGGGTCGTGCCCTTTCCCTAATGTTCAGGTTTCAGCTCAGTATCCCTGGCTGCAGCCAGAGTCTCCTGGCCCCACACCGTAGGTCCCTCGCCCCACATGAACCTGGGCTCCGGGCAGCTCCTGGGTCAGGCCGGGTCCCCGACCCCAGGGCGGTTGCTCACCTTCCTCCCCGGCCTGGCCATTCTCCGGGCTCTGCAGGTGGGCCACACTGGTTTCAGGGCCTTTCAGGGCAGCTCTTGGCTCAGAATTGTTCTGGAGAACAGGGTTCCCTTTGCCCCCCTCCACACCTGTGCCCTGCAGCTCCTGAGCCCCTGCAACGTGCCTGGTGTGCGTATGTGAGTGTAAAATGCATGCTGGATTCCAAAGATTTGGTACATACAAAAGAATGCGAAATATCTCAATCATTTTTATTTTGATTACATGTTGAAATGACAGTAGATAAAGGATAATTAAAATAAATTTCACCTACTCCTTTCACTTTTTAAAATGTGGCTCCTAGAAAATTTTAAGTTACCTGTGTGGTCTGTGGACCATTGGCAGCACTCAGGAGAGACGCAGAGGGAAGGCCGCCCCCCAGGAGGGGGTCATGAAGCCCTGTTTCAGGCCCCTCCCAGCCCCAAGGGTGACGTGGACGGGGCTCCTCCGGCAGGTGCACATGGGACCGGAAGCGCCCCGGCAACGGGGCACCCAGCCTGGGCAGAGCCCACCACCACCCAGTGCTGGTCTCTGCCTCCGGCTTGCCACCACGTATCTCCATCCGAAGGAGCCAAAGGGGGATTGAAATGGTGAAGAATTAAGTATTTTTCTCCCCCTCCGTGGTTCCCCATCAGAACTTGCTGTTCCAAATACAGCTCTGAGAAACGCCCGCGGCCCTGGGCTCCGTGCTGACCGCGCTGTGCTAGCAAGTGAGCTTTCTAAACGGGCTCTAAGGGGCCAAGGCTATTCATAAACCCAGAAACATGACGAATATGTTTTCAGTTACTAAGTTAATCACAACAATGGAAGACATGTAAAATTTTTAATCCTCTTTGCTTTTCCAATAGAACCAAAAGAGAGTCAACTTAATAACTAATCTTATCTGCTGGTTTCTGCAAACTAGTTATTTTAACGATATTTTAACAAACAATAATAATATTAGAACAATAATTAGGGAGAACTTAATTGGACAATAGAGCTTTTCCACATTCATATGAAAACACATAAGAAACTAAATCATTTTCAGTCATAACCACGAGCTGGCTGCCTGTGTATCCCGGTGGCCCTAGGGGAGACAGAATTTGTGTGACTCTGGGAAAATGTCCACACTCGGGAATTCCTCCAGGTATTCGGTACTTCTCTGGAGATTTTAAGTTGTACCCTAGCAGCCCAACTGGAGAATTTCTTTCAAAATCATTTTAGTGAAAAATCATATGGCTTTTTAGGCAGAGAAGCCTCCAGAGGAAAATTTCCAAGACAGGGTGAAGTCAGTGGGGATGGACTGTTATTTCTCCAGAGCCCGCTCGCACCCTCCATCACTGTGCGTGTGTGCAGACGGTTCTCCCAGGGTCACAGGGCTCAACGCTCTCTCCCCAGGGCCAGACAGCAACGGTTAGTTGTGCCCCGCACTTCCTTAAAAAGGGGGGGTTGTGATCGCCAAGACCCTCACCCGCTCTGAGTAAATCCCCGGCACCCTGATGCAGAGGGAAAGCCCGACCTTAGGGACACAGCCGGTGACGCAGACCCGGCCTCGTGTTCCTCAAACAGCCTTTCTAAACTATAGATTTCTTTCCCTCAATATTGAAACAAAATCTACATGCATTCTGACTTCACTACACGGTAACTCTACTCAATTTTCAACCCTTTGGATTTAAACTCAATACGGAGAATCTGTGACAGGCACCTCCCGAATTCCTCCAAGATCATCTGCTCCGCCAAGCACTCCGAGCAGTGCTCCTTCTCGGCCTGTTCGCCCTGAGCCAGCAGGCAGGCGCATGTGGCCTCCACCACCTCCCAGGAGATGCACGAGGAAGAGCGCCTGGCAGAAACAGAGCAGTTACAGGCCACTGTCCTTGGTGCCACGTTTTAAATACCTTATAGATTCGAGGGGATGTCCTCGTCAGGGTATTTTGAAGAATGTCCCCAGTAAAATCTACTGTTATCTTCCTAATATTGGAAACCCTGACAAGATGCAGCATTGCTTTTAGAAGCAACCCGTCTGCTTCTTGACCCCCTTCTCACGGCAGATTCTAAAGAGTCTCCAAAGTAGATCCACCGTAACATTCAGAGGCACCAGGGCGACAGCGTCCAGCCCGGGAGCTGGGCAGGGGTAGAGGCAGGGATCTCAGATAAGACGAGGCCCTAGAGATGCGCCATGCAGCCTGCTCCCAGCTCTGTGCAGAATGCGTGTGCTCAGGGAAGCCCCGCATCCCCCGGGGACACCTGGAGCTCCAGGATGCCAACGGCTCTGAGGACCCGCCCATTTGGAGGATCACTGTCGGCACGGCCTCCCCTCCGAATGCCCCTTGGAGCCCTGAACGAGGTTTCAAAAGTCGGCAGTACCCTATCGTACAAGACTGGCCATGTCCCCACTGAGCTCAAGGGGCAAGCTTCGCTAGACAGCCGCCCACACAGTGCTCAAACTGCAGAAATTTAGGAAAACCTCCTAAAGTACTGACAAGTGCTGGATGATGAAAACAGACATAGGAGTTGGGATTGGTTAAAATCTCTCTATGCAGACAACACACAATGACTTTTGTTGAAGATGAAGGAACAGGGCTGCCCTCAGGTCGAGTCCTGACATTTTGAGGGCAGACTCCAACATACGGAGCCTCCATCACATTCGGTGGGACACACCGTGTCCCGAAACCGGGAGAGAACATCTTTGCTCAGACTTTCACGGACCATGAAGCCGTGTTTGGTCAATTTTTACTGATAAAGACCTCAGCAGCTCACAGTGATGAGTACTTCTGATGTCTCTGACCAAATAAGCATGAACTTGGCTTTTCAAAAGCATATGAATACATGATACCCGGTACTCCATCATGATATCACCCATGACATTGAATTGAAAGGCATTTTTTTAAAATGGATAAATCTAGTCCAATATAGAGAAAAATCATCACTTGGGCGCCTGGGTGGCTCAGTTGGTTAAGCGACTGCCTTCGGCTCAGGTCGTGATCCTGGAGTCCCAGGATCGAGTCCCACATCGGGCTCCCTGCTCAGCAGGGAGTCTGCTTCTCCCTCTGACCCTCCTCTCTCTCATGCTCTCTGTCTCTCATTCTCTCTCGCAAATAAATAAAATCTTAAAAAAAAAAAAAAAAAGAAAAGAAAAATCATCACTCAACCTTTAAGATTATAACATGGCCTCAACGTAGTTCAGTGGGATGATATCCACCTAGTGTGAGATCCACCACCCCTTTAGGCAGGAGCGCAGTAGGCAGGCTGTCACCTCACATGGTAAGCAGTGGGTAAGGTACCCACGGTCTAGAGATCATGCCCTCGCTGCCTGTCGGCGATCCCTGCGGGGCCCTCGGCTTGCACAGAACGCGGGTAACTCTGTCCGTGAGGACAGACGGGACAGAGCGGTCTCGGCGGTGGGGGCCCCGCGGAAGCACAGGGTGGGGTCTCGGGCTGGTCCAGCAGGGGAACCGTCACCCCCTCCCCATCCCTCGCACCCCCTCATAGACACACACACTTTCTTTCCAGCGTATGAACTAACTCTCCTCAAATTAACCTGTTTCCCCTCTTCGGAGGGCTGGTTCACAGTACCTACCTATCTTGTCTGAATTTTGGTAGTCCTGAGAATTTAGCTGGTGACAAATGATGGTTGCCTTCAAACCCTCCAATTTCCACATAGTTGGGCATGTTCATTAGGGTTTTCCGTTCTGGGCTTTCTTCATAATTTTTGCAACCAATGCATTTGCAAATAGAAGAACACATAATTTTGGCCTGGTAACATAAAATGCTTCAGTAAAATTACACTGCCCTATAATTCATCAAAAAACAACACATTCTATTAGGACCTTATATAACTCTTTGCACGTGTGTGTGTGTGTGTGTGTGTGTGTGTGTGTGTGTGTGATCTGCAATTTTCACACAAACCCGGGGAGGGGTTTGGAAGACTGGCGTGTGAGTGTGGGCGTGAGTCCCGAGCAGAGACAGGGGGTTGGAGCGCTGGCTCTGACTAGAACGTGGGTCCTAGAGCCCCAGCCCGCAGCTCTCAGCTCACCCACCTCACTGCGCTTCGCAGATACTGTGTTTTCGCACATGGGGGGTTTGTGGCCACCCTGCGTCCAACAAGCCCGTCGACACAGGTTTTCCAACGGCCTTTGCTCACTTCGTGTCTCTGTCTCATTTTGGTAATGCTCTCAATATTTCCAACTTTTCATGATTCTCATGTTTGCTCCGGTGAGCTGTGCCCAGTGACTGCGGCTAAGAGCTCAGAGGAAGAGCAGCATTTTTAACAAAGGTGTGTGCGTTGTGTTTTAGACTTCACGCGCTGCACCCCATCATGCGGTAAGAGCATGCCCGCACCGGACCGGCTCGAGTGCGGTATTTGCTTTATTGCGGGGCTCTGGAACTGAGCCCGCAGCCCTGCCAGGCGGGCCTGTGTCCTGCTGCCTCCACTGTTGCGGGGGACGGGCGGCTGGGGGGGTCTGAAACCCAAGGGCCGGCCTTGCGTGGCTGTCCTGGGGAGCCCTTGCTGCCTGCTCGTGCGCGACTCGACCTCTAGGCACAAGGCAGCCTGCCTGGCAAGCCGGGGCGCACCCCCTTGCTCTCGCCGGCCGCGGGGGGCCGTCTGGAAGCTGGCCCTGCTGACAGTATGGCTCCCTCTTTGTCTCAGCTGCTGGGGGTGTCCCTCTGTTCTCTTCAGCTCAGAGATGCGCATCAAAGGGTATCTATTGTGTTTTACTCTGCCCCTCTGGGTGTTTTGAGCAAGAGGCTTTTCAGGATTTCTAGTCTACTCTAGAGACTACAGAACATCCGCACCTCACGTGGGCTGCTGCCTGGGAGAGGCTCAGCCCCTGGAAAGTGGGTGAAGAGCAGGCAGAGATGCTGTGAGAAACGGCTCCGCTGGGGGCGGGGGGAGGCACTCACTGCTTGAATTCCGTATCTCTGCACTAGTTTTGACAGCGTTTTCAAAATCCCAGCTGGGGGATGGCTGGGCCTGCTTACTCAGAGCTTTCAATGTGTGTCCCCAGAATCACAAGGACTCTTCTCAAGCCTGACCATCTGGGACAACCTTTTACAAATAAAATTCACAGGTACCCCCCAAAGACTGCAAGCAAACCAAAGGAGGGCCTTTCAAGGAAGAGTTTCCCGGCTGCTTCACTGCTGGGGCCTGCGGGCTCTTTGCTCTCTCCCTCCCTTCCTGCAACACCAAGAAAGGAGCGGGAAGATGAAGGGAGAGAGTGAGCCCCTCCACTCGCTCCGTGAGTCGGTCCGGGAGAAAGAGGCGGACACCGAGGCCCAGGAACCGCTCCGCCCCACGGTGTGCTCTGCCCGGCGGCCAAGGCCCGCGTCCACCCTGGTCTCTGAGCACCAGCCTGGGGACAAGGCTCCGCACCCCTGGGAGCCGCCGACCTGCTGCCACAGGGCGGGCAGGGCCACGCGGCAGGAGCCTCTGCTGGGCGCTCCCGGCGGGCTCCCGAAGCGAAGGAGCCCTGGCTCAGGGGCTGCTCTCAGAGCCCAGGGCCCCGGGGGCGGCTCACCTCATAGCACTCGCAGTAGTTCTTGAGGCAGCCCGAGCGCCGGCAGTTACAGCCTTTGTTATGTCGAGGCCTCACGTCTCCCAACTTCCCTTTCCCGATTTTTGGTTGGAAAGCTTCTGGGTTTCTATCAAGACATGCCTAAGACAGAAAACACAAAACTCCATCAAAATGTGCTTTATTATGTAAAAATAATGTTCAGTGAATGGCATCTCACTTGCGTGCCGTGTTAATCCATCTGCTACTTTAGGAAGAGCCACAGGACACAACGGAATATTACGCAACCATCAAAAAGGGTGACATCTTACCATTTGCAATGACGTGGATGGAACTAAAGGGTCTCATGCTAAGAGAAATACGTCAATCAGAGAAAGACAATGATCATATGATCTCACTCATATGTGGAATTTAAGAAACAAAACAGGATCACAGAGGAAGGGAAGGAAAGATAAAACGAAATCAGAGAGGGAGACAAATCATAAGAGACTCTTCGCTCTAGGAAGCACACTGAGGGCTGCTGGACTGGATGGGGGTGGGGGGCTGGGGTAACTGGGTGACGGGCATCAAGGAGGGCAGGAGATGTAATGAGCACTGGGTGTTACAGGCAAGTGATGAGTCACTGAACTGTACCTCTGAAACCAGTAATAAATTACATGGTAATTAATTGAATTTAAATAATAAAAAAGGAAGCGCCACATGAGGCAGTGTGTCCTTCCATAGTTAAGAAAGTGAGTCACCTTCTTGTTTCATTTTAATTCATTTACACCCTTAAAGGTATTGCTCTTTTTTTCCTGAGTTTCAAAGTCATACATATTTATTGTAAAATAACTGAATGTTAAAGATGCAAAGAAAATGATCGTGTCCGTGTGGCCCTATTTCCTTTCCAGCATTTCTGTGCGCTTTTTCCTGGGACAGCTGGGGTCGTGGTGCTCTGCTGACAGCTGACATGTGTTAAACACTGACCGTGCCCCACGCACCGTTCTGTGTGATCTAGGTGCGCTCTCTCCCTCAAGCCTCACAGCAGCCTTGGGGGGTGAATACCATTGTTGTTTCTGTCTCACAGATGAAGAAACCGAGGCCGAGAGGTGAAGTAATAAGTGGCCAGTGATGGATACGACCCCCGGTCCCCGTGCTCACGCCCAGCCCAGAGGCTCAAGCACCAGGCCACGTCTTGCTCACACAACACGCTCAGCTTTTTATCCTGGCTTGTTTAACTCTGTTTGCCTATCTTTCCACTATCTATCTAGACAGACAGATGCGTACATATTTTTATTAGCAAAGAGATTCGATGCAATTTGAGCAACATGGAAGCGACAGAAGCACCTGCGCTCTGCTCTCCCCGCACAGGGAACAGCTAGGGTCTGTGCCCAAGGCCACGAGAGCTCCCACCGCTCCAGAAGGTCCTTCGGACAGCAGCGGCCTGGAGCGAGCCTACCCTGTTTGCATGTTCTTATTCTCACGGAGCGTGAGGGACAGGGAAGGCACCATCCATGGGGGGGAGCGTGATGAATGGAGCACGCGTGTGCCCTGGGGGGATTACACCCCCGTCAGGTTGGAGGGTAGTCCAGCTCCCAGAGGCTCCCCAGGACCCCTCCCCACCAACACGCCCCAGTGGGAACCACCGTGCTGGCCTCGACTGCTTCCACTGTTCTGGGCCCCTGCAGCGTGCCCTGTGATGCCCGCTGCCTTCACCAGCACGGCGCCCGTGAGACTCAGCTGCGAGGAGCGCTCGGTGGCCGTGCTTTCTTCTTCACTGGTGTGTAGTATTCCACCATATGACAGAACTCTACCCCTGACAGGCACTGGGTTCTTTCCAGGCTGGGGCCGCTGTGGACGTCTGCAGTGGACACGTACACTCATTTCTGTTGTTTCTGTTTTTAGGAATGAAACTGCTGGGTCACAGCACCTACAAAGGTTCAGCTTTAGAAACTATTGCCAGGGATGCCCGGGTGGCTCAGCTGGTTAAGCGTCTGCCTTCGGCTCGGGTCATGATCTCAGGGTCCTGGGATCGAGTCCCATATCGGGCTCCCTGCTCAGCGAGGAGCCTGCTTCTCCCTCTCCCACTCCCCCTGCTTGTGCTTTCTCTCTCTCTCCCTAATAAATAAATTAAAAAAAAGAAACTATTGCCAAACAATTTCCCCAAGTAGTTATACCAACTTATGTTCCTACCATCAATGCCTGAAAATTCCAGCACTTTTAAATGAAAACTTTATATGCTTTAATTGTAGACAATACCCTTTAACCCTAAAGAAAATCCTACACTACTAATGTTTAGAGGCGTGAAAATTTTCTCTGTCCCATGGATCTGGCTGTATCAAAATGGGTAAGATATTTTCAAGTGATTTATCTATAATTCAAGAGGGGAATTAAATTACTGTAGAAACAAAACAGACCGACCATGACACAGCCTGACGGTCTCAAGTTTATACACGTGAAGGCCCTTGGTTTCCTTTCGTAAACCGGGGGCACTAAATATGCCCCCAGAGCAGGCTAGCAGCCCCACGCCTACCCGTCCTCCCTCCTCTGATGATGTTTCGCGCCTACAGGTAGGGGTGAAAAGTGCGAGCTCCTGCATGTAGCCCTTAGCAGGTGCGGGGCTGCCCGAGCTGCCGTTGGCCCCTTGAGGAAAGTCCAGATGCTCCCCTCACGTGTCATGGCTCAGAGCCTCCGCCCCGTTCTCCGGCCAGAGGACTTTCTACACCTCTCAGACGACACTCTGCAAGCTCGGGCTTATCTGCTACACGATAGGACCCAAATCTCTAAACTGCACGTCAAGACAAAGTGGACATTTGTACGTTCTTCAGTGAGAACCCTCCAAGAGTGCTGCAGCCCTGAAGCCGTCCCACGTGGCGGAGAACAAAGATCTTTCCCTGGCTGCCACGCTCCTGAAAGCTCTGGTCCACCTTCAGGAATCGAGTCCTACTCATCGTACACTCCTCCACACTCTGCATTTTCCCAATATTGAAATTGGTTGGGAGTCTGCAGAGATGGTTTTGTGAATATCTGAAGTACTTTTTTTTAAAGATTTATTTATTTT
>NC_138379.1:3837652-3869821 GCF_054177405.1 Leptonychotes weddellii | reverse complement strand
ACCTGCACCCCAATGTTTATAGCAGCAATGTCCCCAATAGCCAAATTATGGAAAGAGCCCAGATGTCCACCAACAGATGAATGGATAAAGAAGATGTGGTGTATATATACAATGGAATATTACTCAGCCATCAGAAAGGATGAAATCTTGCCATTTGCAACGATGTGGATGGAACTAGAGGGTATTACGCTAAGCGAAATAAGTCAATCAGAGAAAGACATGTATCATATGATCTCACTGATACGTGGAATTTGAGAAACAAGACAGAGGATCATAGGGGAAGGGAGGAAAAAATGAAACAAGACGAAACCAGAGAGGGAGACAAACCATAAGAGACTCCTAATCTCAGGAAACAAACGGAGCGTTGCTGGAGTGGAGAGGGGTGGGGGGGTGGGGTGGCTGGGTGATGGACATTGGGGAGGGTATATGTTGTGGTGAGTGCTGGGTGTCGTGTAAGCCTGATGAATCACAGACCTGTACCCCTGAAACAAATAATTCATTATACGTTAATTTAAAAAAACGGAGGGAAAGCACAAGAGAGAGAAAGCGTGAGCAGGGGGAGGGGCAGAGGGAGAGGGAGAATCTCAGGCAGACTCCCCGCTGGGCGCTGGGCGCAGAACCTGACACGGGGCTCGATCTCACGACCCTCGATCTCACGAGATCGTGAACTGAACTGAAACCAAGAGTCAGATGCGTACCCGACTGAGCCACCCAGGCGGCCCATATCTCAAGCACCTTTAAACACTTTCAGAATGCATGTATTTAGTGAAAAAACTGTTACCTTAATGGCCTTGAACCGTTGGATTTCGTGATGTAGATTGTTACAACAATTATTACAATTGCAGTTGTTGCAAAAGTCCCCACTGGCAAAGCAATCACAGTACCTGTGAAGCATAACACAGCGTGTCAAGGGTGTGGGTGGCACAGTGAGCCGACAAGAGCACACACGCAGGAAGAGAGCCTGCCAGCACGCTGCAGTCAGCACAACTTTTATCTAGATGATTCTGACTCCTTTTTTATGAAAAGCAGAACACCTGGGATGATGCTCTCCAGTGGCTGACAGAGGAGAAAGAGAAACCAGTTAAAATACTGTCCATCGCTCTCCATCACCTCCTGCCCCCCCGTGCCCACTGACACTCCCCCAGGAGCACCCCCAGTTGGCAGGCAGAAGCCATCCGCCATCACCGGTCTCAGTCCACCCACACAACCGAAGCGGAGTCCTCTTCTTGGCCAGACCTTGACTATGAGTGAAAACGGATGGGGCCTGGACGCTGAACTTGGCTTGGGTTTGATCTTACTTCCACCCGCTGTCGACGTGTGGAGGAAGAGACGAATGGTGGAAGAAACACACGTACAAAACGACTGCTACCATACTCTCTTATAATAAAAGGGTTGTTTGTGAATTCGGATTCTACAGAACAGCTTTTAGCCGAATCTCTCCCCGAACGTGTCCACTGTGCCCTGGGATTCTGGAGGTCATAAAGGTATTATTACCTGGTGACAGAACGGGTTTTCCTTGAAGAACCGCCAGTGTTCATGGCTGTTAGGACACCTGCTCTGGGGCTGTATGGCAGAGGCATTTAGGGGCCTGTGGCTTACGTGCTTTCAGCATGGGCAGGGGTAAGACACTGTCCGCAGCCCACGTAAAAATTCAGTATTGAGGCAAGGACTCCCAACATCTCCCCTACAACCTGCATGCACCCCAGAGAGGTGTTGGGAGTTCATCAGCCACTCCACAGCTCCCGTTTGGGACTGGAGAAGATGCTGTTCCCTCCTGAGAGCATGAGTCATTGAAGAGAGCTTCAAATCCAGGTTTGTGATATCAGCTCGGCTGCCAGGCCCCCATGCTCTCGGATAGAGGTTATGTGTCAGCCAGCGTCTTGAGCTATAAAAAGGATGTTGTGGTATCTAACCTACCAGTCTCAAGGGGTCGCCCAGGGGAGCTAGGGACATCACATGGATGTGTCTCCCATACAGTGCTGCGTGATGCCAAGAGGGCCCACGTCAGGCAACTGGATGTTTGTAGAAACCTTACTGTTAGAGAATTCCTAAACATGATTCTTTTAATATTTATTGTTTTAATTCTTTTAAATAATATTGTAAAATGCATGTCGAGCCAAGAGGAAAGTAGCAGAGATCATCAGAGGTGAAATAAAGAAGAAACTGTGAACCCAGAGGGGAGAGCTCTGTAGCCGCCACGTGTCGTCCTGGGGCATCTGCTGGTCCCCAGTGACCCCGAGCCTGCTCATGCAGGAGACAGAAGACAAAGTCTGGGCTACCAAAGGTGGGAGCTGCACCAGAGACATCGCCCTTCCGCCCGCATAAAGCATGGATCCTTGAAAGGCAACCTTCCCACAAATCTACTCCATAGAAGGAGTGGAGATACATCCCTCTCTGAAGCCCAGGGGAAATATGAGCGTGTCTCCTAAGGCTTCCTGACCACTGGGGTGGACGGAAGCGGGAAGAGATGACAGAGGTTCGGAGGCTGGAAAGCAGAGGAGAGAGAGTTCTGGACAGCAGACTGAAGAACCCTGAACCCTGGGCCAGCAGGAGAGGGCGAGGAAGCGGCTCTGAAGACTTGGACTCAGTGGTCCCAGGCTGCTCTGGAGTGGAGGGCAGGAGGGTGGGATGAGAAGAGAATTGGTTGAAATTCTAATTAGGAGGGAGTGAGCCCCCAGGCTCCTCCCCTTTCCAGCACCCTCCTCCTTTCCACCAACCACTGTGGCAAGAGACTGAAATCACTCTCCAGGGCAAAACAATCGAGGGCGGGCGTATCACAATGAACCAAAGGAGGAGAGGTGAATGTTGAGACCCACAGGATTCTTCTACTTGGCCCCTAGAATCCTAGCATCACATTGGAAAAGCCTTCTCTGGAGACGTCGACCAGCTCAAGAGAGAATACAGAGAGAAAGAGTCCCACAGTGAAGTTTCCCAATAGATGGTTTAGTCATTACCACCAAGTCCCCAGGCAGCTTATGCCTCATTCTTAAATGTGAGTGGAGAGACAGCCAGAGATCCGCAGACATTTCAGGAAACCTTCTGACATGAAAGACAGAGGCCTAAAGAAACCGACTGTCCAGGGTAAGGAAACTAGTGGGAGTAGGGGTACCAACAGCCTTGGACAGATTAAGAAACAAGAAAATGATACTTAAAAAAACAGAGTATAAAAATGATGTTCTGGAAAATAAAAAAGTAATCACAGAGAGGATTATCTTAACAGAAGATGTGAAAACTAGGACTCCTGTCCCCGCCCAGAAAGGGAAATAAAAACAATAGGGGAAAGAAAAACATAGGATTCATTTCCTAAGTCCAAAATCTACGTAATTAGAGGTCTAGAAAGATAGAATTTTGAGAACAAAGGGCAGAAGATAATTTAAGAACATTTCTCGGAACTAACGGGCACTTGTTTGCAGAGTAAAAGGACTGCCAAGAGGTGAGAGTCCCAAAGCAAGACTTCACTGTCCAGTTTCAGAGCCCAGGGAACAAAGAGAGGATCCTATGAGGCTCCAGAAAGAATAAAACAGGTTTCATACAAGGAGCAAGAGCAAGAATAATGTCAAAATTTCGATAGCAGCACTGGACACTAGAAGAAAATGCAGAAAACCTTCACAATTCTGAAGAAAAATTCCACATTTGAAGTTGAACTGAGATTGGAAATCCAACTATCCAATCCAAAATAATCATCTAGGTGTGAGGACAGACTCTGGCAGGTTTAGACCTGGAGGTTCTGGAAAGAAGATCTCCACGCACCCTCTCTCAGGACGCTCCCGGAGGATGTGCTACACCAAGTGATACAGTGAGTCAGACGAAGGAGACAAACGGGATCCAGGAACCAGGGAATCAAACTTGAGAAGCAAGCAAAGGAAGCCCTTGGTGTGGTCGCAGAGGGAAAGTCCAAGGTCAGAGCTGTCGACGGGCCTGGAAGCCACACCGTCCAGAGTGCGGCAGGCGAATGGCTGTGAGAAAGGCTTCCTCCGACCACACAACAGATTATGTAACAGGGCTGAGCATGATGGGAAGACAGCTATACACCCAGAGGGCAGTTTAGGGTTAAATTATTGTCGTGTACATAGAAAGCTAAGTACCAACTATTAACTCAAGGGAAAAGATGAAGATGTGCAGGAAAGGAAATTAATCAAGGTCCAGCAGTGAGTAATGTTTTCCTAGTGGTGAAATATAAACATTTACTACTGATCTAACCACATATATCCGATGTCTAGGTGTGGGAAATATGTGTGTGTGTGTGTGTGTGTGTGTGTGTGTGTGTGTGTAGGGAGGAAACAGAGCCAAACCCACATCTTCCATGGTACAAAAACAAGAGATTATGCCAAAACTGAAAAGCCAAAAAGTTAGCAAAGCAGGCATGTTATTTACATATGTGGAGACAAATATTAAAAGCTTCTGTTTGGGCGCCTGGGTGGCTCAGTTGGTTAGGCGACTGCCTTCGGCTCAGGTCATGATCCTGGAGTCCCGGGATCGAGTCCCGCATCGGGCTCCCTGCTCAGCAGGGGGTCTGCTTCTCCCTCTGACCCTCCCCCTCTCGTGCTCGCTGTCTCTCATTCTCTCTCTCTCAAATAAATAAATAAAAATCTTAAAAAAAAAAAAAAGCTTCTGTTTAAAGAGCTGAAAATTCCTGGAGATCAGAAAATAAGGGACAATTGTCAGGGAACTACCATTCTTTGTCACAGGTCTTATATAATTCCTTGGCTTTTAAAACTGTGTGTGTCGAGGTGCCTGGCTGGCTCAGTTGGTGGTGCATGTGACTCTTGACCTTGGGATTGTAAATTCGAGCCCCATGTTGGGTGTAGAGATTACTTAAAAGTAAAATTAAAAAACTCTTTGTGTTATCTGGATAAGAATAAATTAAAAGTGAGAAAGGGTAAACTGAAAGATAAATTAGATCAAGGCACATCATAAAAAGACAAAGAGATTAAAAACACAGGAAAGAGGTTAAGAGGAACGGTGCAGAGTTAGAGGGGGTAGCACGTGGCAGATCAGCATTACAGGATAGAAGAGAAAAAGGGAAGAGGCTGTGGAATGAGGACACCTGTGAGTGTTCTAGAACTGCTCAAAGTTGTGGATTCTCTGACTTCAGAAATTTAAGCACCGCCCCCAAAAGATAAATACAAAGAAAAAAGAAAGACAGAAGGAAATCTTAAAAGCCCCAGAGAGAAAAGACAGGTTATCTAGACTGACAGCTTACTTCTTGTTAGAAATGATGGGAAATAGCAAAAATTATATCTTCAAAGCTCTGAGAGGAAAACTGACAGTCTAGAATTTTATACCCAAACTATGCTTATTCACCGAGGTCCAGGCCGGGCACATTCCTTCTCTTGTTCTACATACTTTGCTGATTGGTTTATTAATTAACTCTTGCCCCTCTGCTTTTTTAAATTTTATGTTGAAGATTTTTAAATCTCTGTCACCAAACCTACTCTGTCTCCTACCCTAAAATGCAACCTACTCTGTCTCCTACCCTAAAATGCTCATTTGCTTCTTCCACCAACATCATGAAAGGATTATCTACATCTGCTGCTTATCCTTTCTCGTCACCCATCTACCCTCTATCCTACTGCACTCTGACCTTCTTCTCTGACCCACTGGCTCTCAAAGGCAATCAACAACCTCCTTACTGGAGATGCAAGGACCTCTTCACTGCATGTTTGTCTCAGCAGCTGTGACACTCTTACGTTCCAGAACCACATTTCCAACTTCTGGTCAGACATTTCTACCTCCAACTCAGTGTGTCCGGCCTTAACTTGTGATCCTCTCCCACGCCTCTCTGCATCCATGGTGCCCCACCACTAACATAAGTCCCAAGTCCCTTTTGACAGTTACCTTTCTCTCTTTCCCCACACCCAAGGAGTTATCAAGGCTACTGATTCTGGCTCAGAAATGTCTTTTTTTTTTTTTTAATTTTATCTTTATACAAGTAAATCACATTTGTTGAAGAAAAGTTTTTAGATATGAATGAGCAAAAAGGAAAAAATTACAATCACTCAGAATTCCACTCCCTAGAAATGTTCATTTGGTGAACATATTTCAGATTTTTTCTCTAAAACTATACATACTGAAATAAACATATGTTGTTTGATTACATATTACATACAAACAAAAACAAGATCATATTCTAAACATTGTTTCAGTGTGTTTTTATTACTTATCAGTATCAGTAATCACTCTAACAACTTGTTTTTATTATCAATATTACGAGTGTTTCCCACATACATAGATTTATATACCATTCCAGTGACTGCACGGTGTCCCCTTCTAAAGCAGCAACATAATTCAGTTAATAATTCTCTTCACATTGAACATTTAGATTATTTTATATATTTTGGAATGTAAACAATATTTCACCAGTGGCACTGGCCTCCTTTCTGTTCCTAGAACGCTGACCTTCCCTCGTTTGCCACAGGGCCTTTTCATGTGCTGTTTCCTCTGCCTAGAACATTGTTAGCCACCCACTTTCAATCCACCTCCACCTGATTAACTCTCCTCATCCAAACACCCCTCCATAGGGAAGCCTTCCCTGGCTTTCACACTTGGTCTACTCCCCCCTACTACTACTCTTTTGCCACATTTTCCACATTTCCACTCTGCCCTTTATGTATATGATTATTTTATTCATGTCCATCTCCCCTTTAGACTGTGAGTGCCAAGAAGGCAGGGACCATGACTATCTTGTTCATCTCCGTCTTTCTCATTCCTGAGATCACAGAAATTTAAAAATATTTGTGGAATGAATGAGTAAATGTATATGTCTGAAATATCTCTTAAGTCTCTGTTTTGTTCTTAATTGCCACCATCCCTGCCTTAGTTCAGGTCTTTCTCACCTCTTCTATACTCTTGTGATAGCCTCCTAACTAATCTCACTTTCAACTTCCTCCACTTTACCATCGGTGCTAATTTCCTAAAACATGTATCAGGCAAAAAGAAGCAAAGAAAAAAACTATAATCAGAAAACACAAAATAAAGTGGTATTGTGCATTCCTGGTGAGAATGTAAAACGGTATTGCCGTGGTGGAAAACAGTATGGCAGTTCCTCAAAAAGTTAAAACACAGACTTACTATATGATCCAGCAATTCCTCTTCTGGGCATATCTACCCAAAAGAATAGAAAGCAGGGACTCAAAGAGATGCTTGTACACCAATGTTCGTAGCAACATTATTCACAGGAGCCAAAAGGTGGAAACAACCCATATGTCCATTGCCAGATGAAGGGCTAAACAAAATGTGGTCCATACGTACAACGGCATATTACTTGGCCTTAAAAAGGAAGGCAGTTTTGATATATGCTATGGCACAAATAAACCACGGATGCTGGGTGAAAGATGCCGGACACGAAGGGACACATACTGTATGGTTTTACTTATATCAGGTCCCTAGAGCAGGCAGATTCAGCGACAGTAGAACAGAGGTTGCCAGGGATTGGGGAGAGGGGCTAATAGTTACTTACGGGCTACAGAGTTTCTATCTGGGATGATGACGGAGCTCTGGAAATGGGTGGTGGTGATGGGTGCACGGCCTGGTGGATGCAATTAATGTCACTGAATTGTACATTTAAAATGGTTACAATGGGGGGCGCCTGGGTGGCTCAGTCGTTGAGCGTCTGCCTTCGGCTCAGGTCACGATCCCGGGGTCCTGGGATCGAGTCCCACATCGGGCTCCCTGCTCGGCGGGAGGCCTGCTTCTCCCTCTCCCACTCCCCCTGCTTGTGTTCCCTCTCTCACTGTCTCTCTCCCTCTGTCAAATAAATAAATAAAATCTTTTAAAAAAATTGGTTACAATGGTAAGTTTTTTGTTATGTATATTTTACCACCACACACAAAAAAACAAGCTGTACGAAGTATGTATGGAATGCTGCCATTTGACTAGAAAAAAAAGAACTTAAATTTTAAAACCTCAAAAAAATAAGGTGGTACAAATAAGTCCACATATATCAGTAATGACAAAAAGAATGCAAATGGCTGAAAGGAGCCTATTAAAAGATGTGGATTATTAGATTTGCTTTTTTTAAATCCAGTTCTAGTCAGATTACAGAGGACACACCTAAAATAAAATCACCGCATAGAACGTGTGTGCAGAAAGGGAAGAGAGGGTGCAGGCCTGCTAACACCAACCAGAGAAAACACGGGGTCGGGGCACCTGAGTGGCTCAGTCGTTAAGCGTCTGCCTTCAGCTCAGGTCATGGTCCCAGGGTCCTGGGATCGAGCCCCACATCGGGCTCCTTGCTCAGCGGGAAGCCTGCTTCTCCCTCTCCCACTCCCCCTGCTTGTGTTCCCTCTCTCACTGTCTCTCTCTCTGTCAAATAACAAATAAAATCTTTAAAAAAAAAAAAAAAAGAAAGAAAGAAAACACGGGGTCAACATAAACTTAAAAAACATGGGGGCAAGGAAAGAACTTAAGGCAAAAAGGAACAGGATACACAGGTATATTTAACAGTTGATGGAAGCATTCACCAAAAAGATACAACAACCGTGGATTTGAATGCCCTTTACTACAGACCCAATACATATCAACCAAAATGGAATTATAGGGGGAAAGTAGGCAAATCCACCAAGTGAGAGGTCTTAACAGACTTTTATCAAAAACAGATAAATCACACAACATCTAATGAACATTTAGCAGATTTAAGCAACAAAATTAACAAGCCTGACCTAATGCATAGTAAATACATCCAACACATAGAGAATATATGTCTTTAAAGTTAATATATTTTAAAAAATCAATTGAACATTAAGTCATAAAGGAAGTCTTCATTAATTTCAAAGCATTGATACCATATAGACCACATTATCTAACCACAGTGTAATCAAAGTAAAAAATTAACAATTAAAATGTAGTTTTAAACATATATCTACATACATATCTGGATACTGTGAAGTGCGCACCTGAACAACTCATGAGTGAAGAGAACATTACAAAGGCAATTTTAAAATATTTCAAGTGAATGACAACAAAAGCACCTCCTACCAACTCTTGCAGTTGCATTAAAAGCGTTGCTAAAGTTTTAAAGGCATTTCCTAAAAAATAAAAAAGAAGCACTAGCAGAAGAAGCTAGCAAGACAGGAGAGTAAAATAAAAGAGGTGTGCAGGAGAAATAGTAAAGAGCAAAACTTAATGTACCTCTGAAATAGGAGCCAGAAATCTAAGCAAGAAAATCCAGAAAATCAAAAGTCAATGCCCTGAAAAGACTGAGAAAATAGACAAACTTCCCGTGGGAAGGATCGAAAAAACGAAAAGGGACAAGCAACAACAGCAGAAACTTAAAAAAATGTACAAGGCTGTAACTACAGAGACAGAGACAATTTTTAAAACAACATAAGAATATATAAACAGGAATATACAAGTAGATTTCAAAACTTAGAGAATTCAACGATTTTCAAGAAAAATGCAAAATATCAACATGGAGTCCAGAATAAATAAAAACTTAGAAAAAGCTATAGCAATGAGAGAAAGTGACTGGGTAGCCTCTCTCCCCTTCTCCTACTCCAGCCCACAAATACACCCGGCCCTGATGGTTTTATGGGCAGAGGGTGATCAATCTTCAAAGAACAAACAAGGGCCACCCTACACAGACCTTCTCAGAGGCTTCACAGAAGAGGCTGGGGCGGGGGGAGGGAAGCCTGATAGTGCACTGTATTAGGCAATACAAAACACTGGTTTTGATACCACAACCAAATTTTAGACGTGTGAGAAAGGGAAATTGTAGATCTACCCCACTCCAGAAAAGATGCAAATTCCTAGGCAGAATATCAGAAAACCAGAACCAGATCTTGCAGTGTTTACAACAAGGTAAAATCCTGATCAATTTGGGTTCAATCCCTAGCGTACAAGGGTGGATTAACATTAGAAAATTTATTGTAATAGATCATAGTATAAGATTAAAAGAAGAAAACAGTGATCATTTCCGTAAGTGCAGGAAACAGACTTTGATAGAATTCACCATCATTTATAATAAGAATAAAACAGAATGCCAGTTTAGGAGCGGAAGGAAATGGAAGCAGAAGCAGCCTTTTGGCAGTAGCCACTTTCCCCGACTCTACAGTAGGAGCAATTCCAGCTGAGCACATGGGTGACTCCACTCAGGACGCCGTTCCCCAGCTTCCCACCTAGCTTGGTCTGAGCACAGGACGAGGTTCTGGCCGGCGGAGCGTGAGTGGAAGTGATTTGGGCAATTTCTGGTTATGCCTCGAAAGGTGAGAAGAGTGCCCGCACCCTCTGTTCTCTTCCTGGATGGCTGGAATGAAGATGAGGGTGGCAGCTGGGGAGGCGCCCCCCCCGGGTGGCAGAGCTGCTGACGGGGAGGCTGACACACTGAAGCCGAAGCCACCGCACAAGCCCTGGGATGACTGTAGTTCACAGTCTTTGTTCTACAGCATCTAAGCCCAGAATAGCTCTCAAAAATCTACAGCAAATATCTTATTTAGGGCAGGGCAAGGGAATGTTAGAAGTATTGCTAGGAAACCAGGAGCAAACGAGCTGGTGGCCCACATGGTAGAGGCTGTGGAAGAGACCCTCATAACACGATCAGGCAAGAAAAAGGAAAAGAGGATAAAGATGGGGAAAGATATCAATGGTCCTTGTTCGCAGACAGGTTGTTTAAGTACAAAAGTGAAGGAAGTCCACAGACGAATCATTGTAACTGAGAAGTGGGATCCGTGCATGGAGCAGGATCGAGAGCCCAGAACCAGACCCACACACAGACATCGAACCCTGACAGCCGACAGGAAACGCACTGCACATCACTGGGACTATATTTGTGTTTTGCAATAAACGGTGCCAGACAACTAGTTGTACATACGGGAAAAAAAATGAAATTAGATCCCTACCTAATGCTATTCATAAAAACCAATTCCAGGTGCATTAAGGCTACAAAGGAGAAAAGCAAACTTTAAAACTTTAGAACAAACTCTAACAGCACAACTATTTGGACTTGGGATATGGCTGGATTTCTTGAACAAAGACAAGTGACAATTTTGACTACATTAAATTTAAAACTTCTGTCCACCAGAAGTCACTGCTCACTGTAAGCCGTGTGTACTGAGCACCCAGTAGATACCAGATCTTGTGCACAGTCCTCATCTTCGCGAGAATTACAACTGTCCGTGCCCTTTGCTCGGGGTCAGAGTGCTGTCTGGGTTGAAAACGCATGTGTTGGGTCAGGACATACACCTTGGTCCCCAAGTGAACTCCCACTCCCTTTCTTACCACTTATGTGGACTTTCCCCTCTCTGCAAAATTGCTTTCCTCTCCGAAAAGGCCCACATGGCTCTGTTCAAGTTGGCAGCTGCAGGAGAGCTCGCAAAGCACTGTCCTCTGTGGTCTCGGGCTCCCACACTCGACAGACTCGGTGGAGACAGACCTCAGGGTTCCAAGTCTCGAATGGCAGAAAGTCGGACTGCCGGCTGGCTGATGAACCAATGTGGATGGTGATCGCTGAGAATACACTCCAAGTCCATGCTTTGTTACCACCACTGTACGCAGTCTATGTGTTCTTGTTCTAGGCATGTGTACTGTCCTCTTCCATTGTCTACTCCTACTGTTGCCTAGGAAACCACAGCCACCATGTGAGGTCTGGTGGCCCCTCTGTTGTCTGTGAAACAGCCCGAAGGAGCGTCACTCTGTTAAAGGTGCTGGCCTCGAGGCAGAGCTTCAGTGCTGGCAACATCTCAACGCTTTTTGGTAATCCTACTCTGCGACTTGACAAGAAGGTGAACATCCTGTCCAAGAATATACTCTGGACACAGACACACTGTATCCTAGAATTTTTAGAGTCTTAATGGGTTTGAAAAGGCTGATGATGACATGTATTCTGAACTTATTCTTAATTCATTGGCCATCCTGACAAATTCTTTAAAACACTTTAAAACATTGGTATTAAATATTTAAAACCTTTTTAGATGCATATTTGGGCCTGTAAAATATTTAAGGAAACCCCTCCAAGGCCAAAAAATAAAAGAGAAACAAAAATTCGAAGGAGTGAGCTGAAGCTGAAGCCCTCAGCCGTCTTCGGGCGTCTGCTGATCCCAACAACCAGAGGCTTTGGTTTTAGCTGTTGCACGGAGGAGGCGGGGGTGGGGGGGCAACATAGGGATGGCAAACACTTTTAAGAACATGTAGAGTAGGCCAGCCATTGCTCTAAGTGCTTTACATACATCAGCCCAAAGCCTAGGACATGCCCAGGCAGGGGGTCAGCTCCAGGAGCTACGCTTCAGGCTGAACAGTGGAACGTCTATACCCGGTGAATGAGCGCTCTTGGAAAACAGGTCCTGCAGAAGAAAAGGCAAGAAAATGCATCCATCTGGGCACTGGCTTGGGAGGAGGGGGCTCATTTGGGTTTGAGATCTGAACTCATACTGTGTGTCCTAAAAAAATGCCTTAGGAAAACTTTTAAGTTGTCCAAATTGGAACTGCCTCCAAGGCCAAGCAGAAGCACACACACTTTCTCTGTAGGAACGCACCCTCAGGTCAACCTCAGAATTCCCACATATAAAGTCCCAGCGATTATAATACAAAATACATGAGGTAACAAACCATAACGAGTGAAAAATCAAGAGAAGAAAACACCAGAATCAGACAAGCAAAGACTTTAAATATTAGAATTATGAGCTATTGAATATGAATTAAGTATTTAATATTTTTAAACATAAAAGAAGGAATCTAAGGTACAAGTAAGAAACAAGAGACTATACAAAATGATCACCCAGATTTGATCTTCTAGCCACAGGGTTCTGGTTAATTAATTATAATTAATTAACCTGTTGAATCAGAGACAAAAGGCCATTTGAAAAACCAATATTAGAGACTGCCCAATCTATGATTAAAATCTTGATTTAGATTTGATTAGGGTAAAAACAATGTGGATAAGGGGCGCCTGGGTGGCTCAGTTGGTTGAGCGACTGCCTTCAGCTCAGGTCATGATCTTGGAGTCTCGGGATCGAGTCCCGCATCGGGCTCCCTGCTCGGCGGGGAGTCTGCTTCTCCCTCTGACCCTCCCCCCTCTCATGTGCTCTCTCTCTCTCTCTCATTCTCTCTCTCAAATAAATAAATAAAATCTTTAAAAAAAAAAAAAAAAACAATGTGGATAAGATAACTGCTCCCAACAAGTCCCACCCAGTATCTCAGCAAAAACTGAATTGGAATGGATATTTAAAAAACTTTGCTTGGATTTGCTGACAAACACATTTCAGAACGAATTAAAACTGTCCCGGAAAACATCCACACTCGTAAAGCTGGTTCTTCCTCTAGGGAGTATGCTCATGACACAGGAAGGGACCTCTCTCCACTCCCTGAGAACACTCCTCCCTCCTCACTCTGCGAAGTTACTGCCCCGAGGTCTGGAATACCACACCTTATGTCACGGCCTACATAAAAAAATTCTGTTACAAAAGTGGCTTTCGCAATCAATGCTTTTATAAACTAATTATGAAGCAAATCATTGCTCACTGTATAAAAAAATGTATAAAAAATGTTAAGACAGTCCTACGTAGCTGCAGTGGAAAGATAGAAGGAAACTACGTGAAAAATCTTAAAAACTTCTTAAATAATAAATTTTCAATAAAAAAATTACAAAACACTTATCTACCTTTTTATTAATCTACATCAATACCATTTTAATTATATAGACTAATATTATCATTTAAAAATAACTCCCAACCTTTGCTGGCTAATGAAACCACAAGAAAAGGCTGAAGTCCACTATCTAAAGTTTCAAGGGTAACTGGGACAGGAACGAGCAAGGGTGGGGGAGCTCTGTCTGTAGGAGGGAGGGAGGCACACGGTTGCAGAGTGAAAACTCTCTCTACCACAGCGACAAGGCGGTAGATAATCCCCCCACCGAAAGCCTGAAAACCGAAGTCAATAGAACAGTTGCTTCGGGGGAGGAATCCAGAGAATGGGAAGAGAGGGAGCAAGGTGTTATGACTTCCCATTGTAATCTGCTATAGTCATTGATTTTTATGCATGTGCATGTATCACTGCGATTTTCAAAAAATACAAGAATGTGTTTTTCTCTTCGTTGATGGCCAATTAATAGTAGTCCCTCTTGACCTTTATCCTATCGATACTCTCAATACAGCAGGACAAATGTGCCCTAAGAAAACTATTACATCGCTTTAAGAGCACGACTTAGTTGTGGGGAGAGAAAGAGTAAAGACTACTGAGGGCTCTCCCTGGGGGTCAGGGCACGTGCTCATGGAGCAAGCGATGGACAGTCCACAACACCCGCTCCCTGCCGAAGCTCCCCAGCACGAGCCCCTGCACCACAGGCAGGGACACCAGCAGTCTGCCACTGAGAGACCCTGCGGCTGGCTCTGCTTGGGTGGGTGACTTTACCCACTCCTCAGCCTTTCCAAAAACAATCTTTCCGGAGATCACTGGTTTCTCAGCGATTGACTGATGTCAACAAACCACGAGAGACTGATCGGGATGCCGCCTGTGAATTTCTGGTGGAGGTCACATCCCCTTCCAGTGCTCACAATGCTCCAGGCCCCGGCTTCCCAGCGCGGAGCTTCGGAGGAAGCTAGATCGCTGGCCAGACGGCGACGTGAGGAGCGTGGCATCGGAGGTACAGGGTCCCGAAGTATGACATGAGGGCGGGAAGCCTCTTGTACCTGGCACACGACACTTCTCTTGAGCGGTGCCCGTGTCCCTCAGAGACAGTGCCTCCTTTCTCGGGACAGCACAGGACACACTGCACCTCCTTTTCCTTTGTTCCAATGCTGACCGAGCCCACCTGGGCAGCCAGCTCTTTCTCTGGTGCGTCAGTCGCCCATTGATCTGGAAAGCTGTTCTAGGCAGGAAGCTATTTCTTTGGCCTTCCATTGTGGGGTCATCAATAAGTGGAACCCTTCTTGGCGCCCCACCTTACTTCCGAGTCCTTAGGGGTTACCTCCCTCCATCCCCAGTGATTGTCTACCCCTCGTTCTAGGCTTCCCGGGTCATTTGGTCTCCGCGGTCCCCAAACAAGGTTGCAGCTTGGCAGCCCCATTGGACAGGACCTGCTCCCCTCCTGGCTCTGTCCACCCTACACACCACCACCTTGTCCTCCACCGCATCGGACGTCTCCATCTGGGCGGGTCACACGGTCCAGGCTTTTCCCTCTGTTCTCCTTCCTCCTCACCCAGAGCCGCGGGTTAGTGGTCTCATGGTGTGTCCAGCGTCCAGAGAGGTGTATGGCTCGCGTTCACAGACTAAACCACTGACAGCTCAAGTGTTTTCACACAGTCAACCCTAGATTTCAGCATTGCTTTTTTAAAAAAATGGATTTGTCTTTTCAGTGAACCAAGTTTCTCGGACTTCTGGATTTGGACCCACTCGTGCACCCCTAAGCCCCTGTCCCTTCAGTGGGGCTCTCAGTGATTCAGCAGGAGCTCTGCAACGGAAAAACCACGTGGAGACAGTGTTAGCCATCAGGATGAGGATGTGTGCCCCCTCCAACGTGTCACTTTAAAGCCAGGCAGGCCTTCGGGGCAGACACTGGGCAAAGCTGAGAGCCGGGCAGACGACACGAATAATGGAATGATGTCCACGTGTGGCAGGGCGGAAGGGGACGCCGGGGCCACCTCCCGCGTCAGCCACACTGTGTACCCCCTCCACCCCCCGACCGAGCCTCCTGCGGGCTGGCATCCCTGGGGGAGAATTTTTCTGAGACAATTCACTGTTGAGTGAACCAGTCCGCCAAACTTGTAAAAACTAGGATGTGGAAATGTCACAGTTAACGCCCCGCACGGGTGCGGCGCTTAGCAGCCGTCCGAGGGGCGGAGATGCAAACCCAAACCCAAGAAAGTCACACCACGTGAGGTGCAGGCGGGGTCCTTTACTAAGCCAGTCGGTCAAGAGGATCCCAAGAGACGCGAGCCAGGCTTGTGCGGAGGGCACGGCGTCTCGCTGCTCTGGCTGGCGGGGAGCCCGGACGCGGGGGCAGGTCTCAGCCGCAGCCTGTGTGTGGCGAGCCGCTGACGCTCGTCTGGACTGCGCCACTTACTGACTTCTAAACAACCTTATTTCTATTTAATAATGAAGGATTTGTGATTACTTACAATTTCAGACACTGGGATTTGGTACAGTTACATGGCTTTTTAGACTTTGTGTCCCATGAACTAAGAGTTACTCTATAAAGATTAAAAAAGAAAATATTCAGATCGTTACTCTTTAAAAGGAGAATTAGCTAAGCATCTGGTGTTTCTGAACAAATACTGAAAATCTCAGCACCAGGTAGTTATAGGTATTATTTATCAGTGCCTGATCATGAAAGGGAAGTGGCGTGCAGATTACAATATGATGGAACGAACCTGGCCAATCCCAACCTGTGTGCCCACAGATCCCGCGGGGGTGCAGAGCAGGACCCGGTGGCTGTCCCCTCCCCAGGAAGCCTTCTGGACGTTCTTCCCTTGATCTGTTTAAACCCCTGTTGTGTGGGGACCCTCACACCAAATAGCTCCTTTATTTCAACTTTTTTGTATTTTCCCAAATCTGAACACTAACGGATAGTATAACTTAAAAAATAGGCAAATCATCATTTTATATCGTTAGAGCCGTCCACGCTGCAGAGCTACCAGCAATATAAAGCAAGTTTCCAGTGGAGACCTCCCTCCTAACTGCTCTTGGGGATTAGCCCAGAGCCATCGTGAGGGGCATCAGAGGAGGAGAGACAAACGAGTCGTGGATGCTAAACATGAGGGGCAGCTGGGGTCTAAAACTCGGGGAAAGTTCCCGAGCACTGCTCTCCAATACTGCTCACGGAGGGAACCCCGAGCCCTAGTTCTGTGAGACGCTTACTACGCTAACGAAAGGAGGGACAGGTGCACAAAGACCGCGACGGTGGCAAGGCTCTGCTGGGTCGCAGGGACGCCGCTTGGTCTGGGGCTTCCTACAGAAACCGCAGGGTACGTGGCACACAGGTAACGTTTGCCAACAGGCTCCTGTCGCCACCCCAGAGTGCGGACGCACTCCTGCCACTTGTCCCGTGGTTCTAACGGACACGAATGCCCCGAAGACGGCGTGCTAGGCGAGCCCCTTGCCTGTACTCTGCGCACTCACACACTCAGCTACCTGGAGTCCGGACTGCGGGCATCGTAAGTCCTAGCTCAGCCCTTCATTGTCTGTGCCCTGCCGTGGGTTCCTCCTGCACGGGCAAGCTAGCCTCACCGTCCAGGCTTCTGTTTAGTGACACCCCTCCCTCCCACACACACTCAGTACCCGACTCACGGATGAGCTGCTAACTCTTAACTTCCGGAGATCCTCCCATTTTTAAGACAATGTCCTCCAACTATGTCACTGAATGCTGTATTAATTTATGATTCATCTAGTCTACTTTTCGCCTTTGTACCTAGCGGAGTGACAGCTTTCTGTCCCCATGGGTGCCCGGAGGTGGCAGATCTGGCCCGTGCACCTTGGAGCAGACATGGGCTTTCAGAGGAGCGCGTGTGGAAACCTGCTTCACTGCTCTTGTTCTCAGACTCTCAGACCTCCCCCCACAACGGGGCACAGGGTGGCCTGGCACTGACTGTCCAGAGGAACCAAAAATCTTTCCTTTAAAAAATGGGGTGGGGGCGCATGGAGACATTCCAGGGGTGACCTGCCATGATTGTGGGAGGACAGGGTACAGTTCAATGAATGTCCTGTATCAGGAAGATACCAATAGGCATTTCCTGAGAGATCATCAAGTGGTCAGGACTGTGATAAGAGCTTCAGGGGAAAATCAAAAAATATATGTGTAAAAATTTATAGTGCCAGTCCTGGAGGAATCCAGCAATTTGCGACATGAGATATATATATATATGATTGAAAAATTGGAGGACAGAAGATACTGTATAATCATAGCTGTCAAATTATTTGATACTGATTGGCAATGATACAAAATTCAGAAACGGTAGTTTAATATAGATGGAAGAAGTTAAACTACTTTCGAAGGAGCTATAACTTGACCTGTTAGGGCTGTTGAGACTTGCTATCCGCCACAACGGGGTTTCAGCTGAGGTAGTGGCAGGAGCGAGAGCGCCGTAGGGGCGGGAACTAAACCCGCGAAAATCCCACAGCTCTGAGGACACCTGTCCACCCTCTTATGCCAATCTGAAAATTAAGGAGTCAGGAGAGATCCTCACAATTCCGCCTCAGAAAAGCATGAGAAATAAACTGCACCACACGAGATATGGCCTCATCTTCATGAAAAAAATTTTCAGAGAAGCAGACTCTTGAATGTTCTTTATTATAACGCTCATTATGTTACCAAAAGTAATAGGATCAACGACATATCAGAATTCACATTAACACCTGACTGATGACAAGATGACGAAAGCCATGCAGAGTGACAGGACATGAATTTTTACTAAAAGGGCATTTTTATTAATATGATAAGCTAGTTAATAAGTTAGCCGTTTCACCACCCAACTGTGAAGAACGATGATGGGGTGAATGCACCCCTGAAGACTGCTGGCCAGGAGGCCCCAGCTGACCTGCTTCTACGTCACACACTAGGTTAGAAACGTTTGAGCCATAATGGGCCGACAGAGCTTCCTTTCTGATGCCTTCGGACCTGATCTGACCTTGTTATCTTGCGGAAGCCAAAAAGAAACCTAATGAAGCATCTAAAGAGGTGAGGAGGTAGAGCAAACTAGTCGCAGTTGGGAGCTCATACAGGATGAAGCAACAGCAAACAGGTTTCTGCATGCTCCCTTACCACGAATCATATATTGGTAGAGATTCCCGTTTACCATTAGTACTGTGGATGTTGAGATAAAAATCATCAGGGCTGATTCAGAGGAGTGACATCAAATCAAGGAATTCTTTGCAGCAAAAAAACACAAACACAAAGCTCACATTGTTCCTGGCACATCATTTATAAGAGAAAAATATTTTATGACCTGCATAGTTACATCAAAATAAAGAAAAATATGTGACTGAGAAAACCAAGTAGAGTCTGGGGACAAGGTGGAGGGACACAGCCGGTAAGCTCCCTCCTACTGCCCCTCCACCCCGAGAACGTGGATCAGCCATGCCACAGAGAAGCCTCAGGCTGCACCGGGACTAGATCTAGAAGTGGCTTATGCGGCTTCTGTTTTGTCCAGAAGTGGCAAGAGCCATGATGACAGGACTGAGTACACACCCTCCCTGATCCATCCCCAAGAGAGTGAAGCAAGGAGGATGGCTTCACACAACCCGATCCCATTAAATGAACTGAAAGTCATCGCCTGCTGAGGCACCGGGTGACAACCGCCGACAGACAAGTCACAGCAGCAGAGAACCACGCGAGCCACCGACACGCTCCGATGGCAGCACCAAGGGGAAGGCTTCGATCTCTGCCAAGGGGTTCGCTTGGCCTTTCGTGCGGCCCCCAGGCAGCCCTCCTCCCGCTCACTAACACCACAACCAGCACTGCAGGCCCCGGAGAGCACCAGAGCCCACAGCGGACAGTTCACAGACTGCCGGACCCGATGGGGATGTCTGACCACATTGGGCTGTGGCCCGAAACCCACGGAGGCAGAAACGGACTGATCTCCCTAATCAGCTCAAGGGCTCCACGAGCGGAAAGGGCTGCCCCGTCCACTGTTAGCACATGAATGTTAACTCAACAAGGAGTTCCAACCAGCTTGGTTAGTTTAATTAGTTACAATTACAGACGTGACTGTCAAATGGCAAGACAAGGCCCCCGCTAAGCGCAGCCCACGTGCACGTGGGGACCGTGAGCCTCGGCACCTGCCTCCGACCACGGGCTGACGCAGCAGGGGTGCTGAGTCAGGCAGAGGCGGCCCAGAAGGGCACACTAAGACCGTCGTCAATGTTGAGTGCCCGCCACACTGTTATTTATGTTGATGACCGCGAGAAAGAGATAGAGCATCTCAGTTTATCTCAGTTTAAACTGATGTGAGACCAAGACAGAGCTCTGGATGGCCGTGGGCCCCTGAAACACCAACACGGGACAGCAGACAACGAGGAAGCCTTTCCAGCAACAAACCAGACACACACAGCAACACGGTAGCTGCCACTGCTTAATGTAAAATACAGCGTTTAGAGGTCACGAAGGTCTACAGGTAAAGCTGATTTTATAACTTAAATAAAACCACCAAAGTACCCCCAAAGCCTCTTAAACGCTTCTATTAAGGTAAGTGACAACTGAGTGCTTCCAATCCTTACCCAGCCAAAGTTATTTTTGGTGGTCCTGGAAGAGCGGATCCCGAAGGGAAAGTAGACCCGTTGACTAGGGATGGGAAGGCTCCACTTTCAAGCTGTAGAAAGTCAAAGACAAGCATACTTTGAATTAGAACATGTTTCAAAAGTTCCGTCCAGTCAACCCCTAGGTCCAGACAAAAATGACTGGTTTTCTTCTGGAGGTTTAGGTCACAATGACTTTACGTCAGGCCCCGCCACCATGACGGTTCTCCTCACCCTGGAGTGGGCTCCAGCCCAGGCTTCTCCGCAGCGGGGGGGGGGAGGGGGGGGGCCAGCCCATTGTGTCCCAGACCCTCACAGCCACGCGTGCCGCGGGGAGAAAGCCCTGCCTGTGTGGACTGGGGGCAGGAGGGTAAGGACGCAGGGCCCGGCCAGCCACGTAGCTGTTGGGCGCTGGTCACAGACCCTGGAACGGACAGCCTTTTCATTTTTATTACTATAAATTGTGAGTTAAATTCAGTCACAAACTTCTGTACTCTGAAACTGTTCTTTAATTATGATGACATTCTTGGTATAAGAGCCCTGGACATCTGAAGTCTCGTCAACCATTAGTGTCTCATCTCGTCAAAAAAAATCTGTAGTCAGTTTCAACAAATCTAAAAGCCATGTCACAACCTCTGCCCCCTCCGTGTCCTTTGCTTTCCTGGCTCTTATTTATCTTTCTTTCTATTACTCGGTACCACGGTTCACAGACGATATTCCCAGGAAAAGGAAAGGGTAGCAAAGTCAGCAATGACCTTACTCTCTCCTTATGGGAAACTTGAAGAAATATAAAGTATTGCATAAATTTAGGTTTCGAGATGATTTGTATATATCACGCTTCAATACCCTATCCGTGTCCCTTCCTCCCCTGAACATTTGAAATTTAAAAGTAAGCTTTATATAGAAAGTACAGTCTTGGGGGATGCCTGGCCTGCTCAGCCGGAAGAGCATGTGACTCTTAATCTCAGGGTTGTGAGTTTGAGCCCCACGTTGGGTGTAGAGATTTCTTAAATAAGTAAAACTTTTTTTAAAAAAAAGTACAGTCTTGGAAAAAGAAACATTTTATTCATTCTATTCATTTTCTCTCTTCTGCCTCTTCTTGTGTGTCATCACTGCCTGTGGGGCTTGAAGATCCTAAGAAGCCACCCTGGGTCCACGCCCTTGCGCACAAAGCCCCGTCCCTCCAGGGAGCCTCACCCCAGGAGTCCCTCTCTTCCATCTGGGGCTCTGCCCTTCTCACTCAGTTTACAGGAGGGAAGTGTTCACAAGTTACTGAAACCGTCTCTTTCCTGTCACCCAGACACCTGTCAGGCCCATGTCCCCATTGGTGGTCCAAAGTTTGGCATTCTTTTGGAGAAAGGATTTCATAGTTCTCAGGATTGAGGCAATCCTTCGCATAAACCGGGGTACAATTTCTCCTTTCTCCCTTGCTTATTTAGCCCCAAAGTAAAGCAGAAAAAAAAGAGATGTGGCTTCAGTACGGCATAGGTAGTTAATCTAGAGCCACTTTATGCTGGAACCCATGACCTTCTTCAGCAAAGGCTGACCACATTGGAGCAAAGACGTAAACTCTCAGGCAGTCTTCTCAGTCACATCACCTGGGATCTTGCTAAAACGCAGACTCTGGATCAGTGAGTCTGGGGCAGGGCCTGAGGTCCTGCATTTCTATCAAGGTCCCAGATGATGCCCAGGCTCCCAGTCCATGCACCACACTGTGAGTAGTAAAGTGCTTAAAAAATATACAGAATTTGGGGGCACCTGGCTGGCTCAGCCAGTGGAGCATGCGACTCTTGATCTCATGGTTGTGAGTTCAAGTCCACGTTGGGTGCAGAGATTACTTAAAATCTCCCCTTTAAAAATACTTATACAGAATTGGGAGTTTGGCAAGGAAGCAGTAAATGCATGGCTGAAGGGATTGCCTCAAGATCCACCCTGGATAAGAAGTCAGGGGCAGCCAACTTGGGGATAAGAATAACACAGCCAAGAAAAGATGGGGAGGAGGCGGAGAGAAAGGAGGTTGTGGTCCAAAGGGGCACTTCTAGTGCACAACCTTAGCGGTGGGAGAGCAAGTCCAAAGTGTGCCTTCCCGGTTGGGGCTGACCCAGTGGGGAAAGGTCGGCCGGAGGAGTGGAGGGCAGCCAGGAGGCCGGAGGCTTGTGTGCAGGATCCATGAGACTTGGCCTCAGGTGCTCCTGGGACCACAGCTCAGGATCTCCTGCACGATCAATACTCTCTCCCCGTCCTGGCTAACAGATCATTTGAGAAATACTTATTTACTCACTCGACCAAACGTCTGTTTATGCCCGCTGCCTCACCCATCTCCTCTGGTCTCAAGGCCTTAAATGCCATCTACACCCTGGGGACTTCGTCCCTCCAGCCCAGACCTTCCTCACACCGACCTCTAGGCCCGCATGTCCCACTCCCGCATACCCTCGTCATTTGGCTGTCTCAGACGACTAGGGAACTAACTCCTAGTCTCCCTCACAAACTGTGCACCACCCTAGCTCTCTTGATGGAAACACCATCTTTCCATTTGTTCCGGCCGAAAACCTTGGGGCATCCCACATCCAGCCCGTCATAAGCCATGTTGTCAGCCTGCAGGGGATCCGGACAAGACGTTTCTGCCCCCCCTGCCCCCCGACCCCCGCCTGGTCTGAGCCGCCATCTCTCCCCTGGCACTATGGGTAGGTTCCCCTGTGCCCACCTGGCCCCCTCCTTCCCCAGCCCTGTGCTTCCTCATCTTCCATTTCCTTCTGCTACCTTCCTCTTGCTCACTCCGTCCCCTCCCCTCTGGCCTCCTCCTTGCTGTCTTGACAGCAGGCTGACCCTGTGTTCTGCTGTTCTGCTTGCCTGGAATGTTCTTCCATGTGATAGTCACACAGCTCACCGTCTCCTCTCAAGATTTGCCTCAACTGTCACCTTCTCAACGGAGCCAACTGTGACTGGCATCCTGCCTTCCTCCCCACGGAACCTCTGTACCCTATGCCCATCCTCTGCTCTCCTAGCATACAATATAGTTTATTTACTAGATTTGCCTGTATTGTCTGTCTCCCACACTAAAATGTAAGCCACAGGGGGCAGAGTCACATGTTTCCTTTTGCTTTTGTTTGGGGGGATCACTGATGTGGTCCAAGTGCTCAGACCAGCGCCGGCCCTACTGAATGAAAGTCACTCTGTGTGACTGTCCTATACATGCCAGGCTTCATTCCAGGTCTCAGTTCACAGAGACAAACTAGACTCACAAGATCTCTACTCCTGTGAACCTGGCGTACCTGTGGGTAGACACAGACAAATGAACAAACCAAAAGACGCAAGACCAGGACAGTGCCGGGCAGAGAATCAGGTGCCGTGACAGTGACTGTCAACCCCAGGGAGTCTTGAAAGGCTCTTCTGGGGAGGTGACATTTTATATCAAGACTTAGAGAAAAGAACACATTTGTCTTATATTTAGTATATGCATATTATGGTGCAATCATAACAGCATTTTAAACTCTAAAAAAGCATTTCCATTCCACCAAGGAAGGTGAGGAATGTTCCACACCAAATGGGTGGTGTGTCCTGGTGGATGGACAGCAGGGCCACAAAGGACAAGTTCAGCAAATGGGGCAGAAGGATGGTCTGGAGGCTGTCGGAGAGGGCAAGCAAGACAGCCCCACAGGGCTGGCCCAGAACCGTGTCTTGAACCCATGCCATTCCCTCCCGACCCCCAGTGTCTGACACAGCGCTGGAGGCACTGAATACTTATAAAGCTTTCACTGTTGATTTGAAAAAAAAAAAAGAAGATAAATTTTGTTTCCTGAGTAGTTCCAACTTCAACAATTGAAATTTTAAGAGAAAATAGTGCCCAGTTGTATTTTTTTTTTTTTATTAAAACAATGACTCACTTGTTGTGTAATGAGATTTAATTTTGCTGGTACTGGCAAAAATCTTCCTACTAAAGTAGTCATTGGTTTAGGAACATCTGTAAGGAAGACAATTAAAATTAATTGATAACATATATTGTTCCTTTTCTACTTGCACATGGACAAAGTACAAAAATGATCATGGATTTATCATATGCAAAATCATTTAAACTTATCTTGATCCTATTTGTTTTTTTATCCTGTAAAACCTTTTGAGTCAATGTATTATTATTATTTTTAATTATTATACCCTTTTTCTTGGTCCTAAAGCTGCTTAACTTAAGCTTCCAGGGATAGTCTACTATACTGTAAACAAAACAAAACAAAACAAAACAAAACTGTTGCTAGTGCCCAGGCTCCCAAGCTGTGGCTATGTGCCAAGGTGCCTTCAGGTGCCACAGCAAACCCACCAGGCAGTCCCTGGATATGTCACACTTTCAAGGAAAGCACAGCGACATCTGTTGGACACCACATGAACTACTTTCGATTTATGTGTATTCTTTTTTTCCAAATGGTTACTAACTTGCTAGGATATAAATACTTATTAGGCTGTTTGGACCAAACTATTTAACTACTGGAACTGATCGGTATTTCTTTGGTCTAAGGGTGCTGTGAAAAACATTCCTGAGACACCACAGGCCTTGCAAACCTCAGTGCTCATAAGTAAAGGCAGAGGGAGAAATGTGTCTTAGTGTCTTGAATCACCTACCAGCTAAACACATTTCCTGCTCCGGGTTTATGCATCCTTTGAGTGATGTTACCTTGAGTCTTTGGTAACAGGATGCATTTCTCTTATGCTGGTATTTCACAGGTACATGGTGAGGGGGTTATGAATATATGACAAGGAAGTAGATTTGGAGAACATTATATAAACCCTTTCCTTTTGTGGACCTAAAGGCATTAGGATTTTGTCATGTTCCAGAAGGAAGGGAATTAGGAAAGAAGCTCTCCCTGCTTGTGCAGAGGATCAGATACCACTCTGACTTACAGGAAATGGAGCCAGATGATCCGTGGTGGGTATGGACAAAGGGCTTCTGGAAGACAAAACTCCAGCCCCGATTCCGTATCACAGAAAAGCAAATGTCTTAAAGGCATTTTATCTGTCCCTAAATAAAGAGACTATCAGGATGGAATAGGAATTACAATGTTTCTTTTAGCCCTGAACTCTGAAGTACCACTGAAATGACATCTGTATTTAATACTGATCTAAATTATTGGCAAGTACAGCATGGGGAACATAAGTCAATAACATTGTATCAACTTTGTGTAGCAACAGATGGTAACTAGACTTACTATGTCCATCAGTTCCCAATGTATACAAACCTCAAATCACTGTTGTACAAATGAGACTAATATAATGTGGTAGATTAATTATACTTCAACAAAAAAATAAAACAAAAATAAATAAATCATTGGCAAGTTCAGCAAAACATCTGATAATTAAAATATTCTGATTAACTCAAGATTTAGAATAACATGATTATGTATATAATCCACATAGAGATGCCTAGTTTTCAAGAATTAGGGTCTAACTTTTGTAAACACAATCCTAAAACTATGTCATTATTCTATCTTTAATCATTTATAAGTAATTTGAGGATAATTAAGTACTTATAGGTCATTTATTATTATTATGCCAGTTTAAAGATGTTTCTGAGAGAATGGCAGAGAAAAATCAGCATTTGATATATTTCAAAACTCATGTTGATTAAAGCACAGTCATAGTTCTCACTGATTACATGAAAATGCTTCCATTAAAATGTATACAGTCTAAACCACACCTGAACTGTCAACCCCCTACCCAATCTGGGAAAGGCTGATGTTTCAACCCAGCCCCCTCTCGGCACACCCACTTGCTGGTAGCAGCAATGGCCTGTTAGGATCACAAGCTCTCTGCAGCTAGCCGAAGTGGAGGATAACTCTCCAAAAACACAATGTACGTAAGTTAGTCTATAAAGATTTTTGTTTCTATTCTTAGTTCACTCATAAGGGCTAATAGGTTTGCCAAATTGCCTATTTAATAACCTAACTGCCTATTTTACTTTTACTCTATATACAAAGCCAAACATATTCACTTACCAACTTACATATATGACATAATTTTTTTATTATTGTACTCTGTACCTGACTGTAGATAATTATTTTGGTCTTGATACTGAGGAACCAAATGAAGTGCTTTTAGTTCTCTTGTGCCAGAATTGTCTATACACAGCATTTGTGTACCCCCTTTCAACTGACATATCACCTAAAATGAAAAATAATGATCAGGTTTCATTTTTAAAAGATATCCAGTAATATGAACCTAAATCAACTTATATCTGAGAAAGTAACTTTAATCCAGAATTTCAGTTTTAATGGAAAATGGCAAGCTAAAGATCTGTTCTTGATTTCTTACGCTACAATCCCTCAGTGTTTTGTGAGATGTGCTCCGTGTGTGAGTGCAAGTTCCTGCTCATGCCTTCCTCCACAGGTGTCTGCCCATGGAGGTTTAGGGTAAGGATCAGGTGACTATGCACCGAGCTTCCTTCCCCATCCTTACACTCCACTGTCTGCGTGAATGAAGAGTGTGGTGATCTGCCCAACCCCAGCCCCATTAGATCCAGTTAACTGTAAGAAAGACTTCATCCCCGACTTCATCTCTGGAGCTGATCAGATACTTAGAATAATCTTATATTTTATGAGTTATTCTATCCTGCTACACACACATACTATTATTTTACATGTGGGGTTTTTTTTAAATGTCCATTTATTTTATTTCCTACAAGTACAGTTCAGAAAGGTTAATCCAAGAACTAGAAGATTCTAAGAAGCCATGTCAGTCTTCTTGGGCCTGACTGGCAATCTCAGATCACCTCGTTGGATTCTGACCATAAATGATTCCTCAGTGAGCCAGGTGAGTCCGTCAGTCAAAGACACAAGTCAAGCGAAGCATAGATGGATGGAGCCCCTCACTGGCTGCAGTCCCGTCCAGGGCAATGCAGTGTGAATGTGAAGGCAAGAAAAATCATGGTTTCGGCCCCCACACAGCTTTTAATTCTGATGGTAAAACCACAGATACCCAGAGAAGCTGTGGTTTCTGACTTTAGGTTGCCTTTGGGTTTCCCAGACAGGAAACCCCAAATAAGCACAAAGGATCGATGTTAGCAGAATAACACCCGCAGAGCCTACGTTAACAAAGTGTGATCACTGGGTCAAACCTTTACATCACCCTGACATTGGATAAGAGGCCAGTATTCATGTTTGGTTGGAATTTTATTTGTATTCAGAGGACAAAGTTATAGCCCCCCCCCAACACACACAGAGGTGCACAAAACGGATAAAGAGTGGGTTCTCCTGGGCTCTGCCGTGCCCCCCAGGACCTCGTGCATGCTACTCGGTAGTCTGGTGTAACTAGAAGAGTTCCTACCCTGCTCACCTGGTCCAGGCATCCTGCACAAGCTCAGCTCTCAGAACCCACGTGCCTGAGCAGGACCACAGACAGACAGGCAGATACTGGTGTGGTCCTGCCATAGGTAAGCCAAAGTTCATGATGAGCTCATTTTCCAGTTATTTCCTAGTTAAAGTATGTGCCTTAGAGCTTAGGCCACCTTTCTTGGAATAAAGAGCTGCCAGGGAAAAGGCAGTCTCTGGTTCTTTGGACTATTTGCTAGAACAGTTGGGGCCCAATTCTCTGGCTCTCCTCCTTCCCTGTCCTCACCACACTCAGACCTGGAGTCCCAGATGCACCACTTCCAAGCAGACCATGTATGACTCTCTCTCTCTCTTTTCTCATGCATGAAATGTAGATAAAAATATGCCTAGCCTACAGCAGTCACAGGAGGATTAAATGAAAGTACGAACATGTCAAACTATCACATGAACCACACATGTTATGAACTATGTCATGCGAGTGTCACTTGCTATTATTAGGAATTTGGAAGTATTAGGTATTTGAATTTGGTGTTATTAGGAAGGGAAAGAGCCACAGAAGCAGAGCTCCCTCTACCCGCCCCACCTGCCAAACCACACAGCTCTGCAGGCTGCCCCAGCCCTGGGCCCACCCCAGGTCTGCACTGCCCAAGGGGACTTGCGCTTACCCTCCTTAGCAAGGACAGCAATGTCCTCATCTTTGTTTGGTTTGCTAAGACCCAGGAAATGGTAATCTCAGACGTGAACAGAGCATTAGAGAGGTTCTCACTACGTCCCTCTTTTGATAGATGAGGCAACCAAAAATGTGGATTCAATAAGTAAGAAGAATGGGGCGCCTGGGTGGCTCGGTCGTTAAGCGTCTGCCTTCGGCTCAGGTCATGATCCCAGGGTCCTGGGATCGAGTCCCGCATCGGGCTCCCTGCTCCTCGGGAAGCCTGCTTCTCCCTCTCCCACTCTCCCTGCTTGTGTTCCCTCTCTCACTGTGTCTCTCTCTGTCAAATAAATAAAAGCTTTAAAAAAAAAAGAATGAAAAACAGTGACTGAAATCAACGATTCCTATTGAATTAGCAATGATCAGAATCAAACATTTAAGATAATGTCAGACACATTTCCTTTGGCATCATTACCATTGGGTTAGAGTCTTTTTTGTGAGAGTGGTCAGAGGCGTCCTCTGCTTCTTGTGATGAGGGGAACTTGCAACAGGATTCTGGACCAAGAGGGTTCTGAAAAGTTGCTTCCTCGGGATTGTTACTTACAACTGTACCACCTGCCTCCTTTATTTCCACCTAAAAAAAGCAATTGTTATTTTAGAAACCACACTGTGGACACTGGGTTTCACAGTTGCATTCTATAGAAAATTCTCTGTAGAAGTTATGTTTTAAGTAAAGAGCCCCCTTACCTTTACTTCTCTCCCTCACTATCATTTTCCCTATGGGGGGCAACAAGGAGGGGTGATAAGTCATCTGATCAGCCTCGCTGGGGAGGAAGGACACTGAGGACCAAAACCATCTGCCCACAAAGTATGGAGGTGTGATTTCAATGTGGTGCTCATGCTGTTTCAAACACACGGCATAAGGAACTGAGAAGATGCCCCCACTGGCCCGGTGCCCCTCGAGGGGCTCAACAGCCCCCCCCACTCTACAGGGGCTGGCAGCCTTGGGGGTGCCTTCCTTAAAATGGCCTCAGATACTGACCCTTTCTCACCGTTCTTAGAGCATGCTCATTAAGTTGTATGAAATATTCCAGTTGATTTGGTTTTTTCTCAAGAAGCCTCCAATCCTTGCTGACGTATCAGATGTAATATTGACCATGTATTTATGGCAAAACTCAAATTACATAATAGCACTCTCCTGACTGCGCGGCAGGACGGTAAGTGAGGGCACAGGGAGTGGCCAGCGTCGTCTCTAAGCGATCTTCTGCAACATCTGCCATCTCAGGGACACACAGCAAGATCACCAGAGAGAGGGCGAAATGCCAACGGTACTACTGAAAAGCAACGGAATTTAAAAACTAAAAAGACTCAATGGTTAAAATTAAGATTCAAGTGTTCCCAAATCGTGAGGATCCTTTCTAAAATTTGCTAATGTGAGGAGGATTGGGATGGCATCGGCCGCGCCCTCCTGAACATTCACCTGTCCAGAGTGCCCATTGCAGAATACAGGGGAGCCTCCCCAAAGGCCAGGAGGCAGGTCCTAGAGTCTTTCCAAGAAGACGGTGATTCTAGGGTAACGTTCTGAAGACCTCATATAAAATCACAGCACAGATAATGATCTTTCTAGGTGTGGCTGTGGATGCAAACTTGGAGATGTCGAACGGTGAAATCAGTGACCCACACGGATAAAAATTCCTGGCAGGTTCCTTAGCACAGCAGACTGGCATGAAGGTATAAATCTTTAAAAAGAGGAAGGTTTAGCTGTATTTCAAGTTATGGCTTTATTTTGATAATTCACATTTGATAGAAAGAGAAAATTTTAAATTTTCTTCTGCTTTCTGCTTTGAGGAACTTGCCAGGCAGGTAGGTGCCATCAGAGTTTAGATTTAATTCACCACCTTGTAATTAACAAGTACTTATACAGTAAATGTATCAACTCCTCAGCCGCATGCAACTATGATCTGAACTACTTATACTCAGTAAAGTCCCATTTTTACTGAAGAGATATAAAGAAAGGTCAATGTGGGAATGAATTTCTAGAAAAAGGAAATTAGCAATTCATCCTCAGTATTTGCTAAAAAAAATAATCCCATTCTGTTTAAATGATAAACATGTTCATACTGTATCTTTTTCATTTTACTAGTTAACTAGAAAATAGGAAATAAATTTTTTTTAAAAAGCAAAGAAATATCATCCAAATAGCCTCTCCTTTATTTTGTCAAACCTACATTTTGTTAAAATTGGATTACATTAAAAGGGAATTTATGATTTTGACATGAGCTAGTTCCATTCCTGTTCTGGTGAATTCTCACTGAGTCCACTTTGTACAGGAAGGTAGCCGGACTAGAGGCCTAACAGGCAAAAGGTGCCAGGAACCCAAGTTTGGTCTGGAAGCAGAATGGAGTGGCTGACATTTCAAGCCAACTGAACAAGATTCAAGGAAGACCTCTACCGTAGGTGAAGGCTGTTAGGACTTGGGTGAGCTCTAGGGTTCCTCTATGTAAGCTGAGAGGGTGGTGGAAGCCCAGCCTCTCCTCCCCATCTTTCCTTAACACTAAGGAGCAGTGACTGCACTGAGGGAAAACCAGAAAGGCAGACATCCAAGCCCCTGCTGCTACGGCTCATGATACAGGCAGTCAGGCTACAGTCGTCCCAACACCAACTCCGGAGAGCTCCCAGATGCTTCACTTTACTTACTACCGTGATTTAAGGGCTGAGTGAGCGAGTTTTTCAAACTAGATCCTCTTAGGGGGCCAGTACCCATTTCTTTGGGATCCTTTGTTTCCTTTGAAAATTGATTTGTTTCGTTTTGGCAAGAACAAAGCAGAAAATCACCAGTGGTGACAGCAAAAGAGGGTAGTTAGCAGAGAATTAGCAGGAATTAGTGTAGACTGATTTATATTACATATGCTTGAGGAACAATGCTGTATTAGCAGAGAGAAGCTCTCACATCTTGATTTCATGATTACATGAAAACCATCACACTGCACTTTCTCCCCAGACGCTAGTGCCTCTAACATAAACAGGGCTTCTTTCCTAAAGCCAGTGAGGGACAGCAAGAGGGGCCGCACACTTCCCCGCTCTTGTCCTCTTCTGCTGTATGCTCTCTGCAGCCTTAGGCCACTTTGAACCAGTGCCCAGGGAGCTTACAGAGGGAGATGCTCAGTTGGAACCAGTGAATCCAACCGGGGATGCTAGTGACCCCGGGAAAATGCTTGTGAGGGAAAACTTGGCCCGGGCCAGTGGTCTCACTTCTCTATTTCCGAGGGGGTGGCGGAGGTCCCGCGCCCGTTCCCCACATGGATCTTACTGGAATCACCCGGACACCGGGGTGGGCGGCTCCTTCCCTGGCCCAGGCGCCCAGGGGCACGACAGCAGGACTCCTGTGCGGGGCCAGCAGGGAGGACAGGAAGTGCACGTTGTAGGCCTGCGGCTGCGGGGCAACAGGCAGCGCGGCGTCCTCCAGGGGGCTGAGCTCGGGGAGACTGGGGTACTCTGGGAGCATCTCCTCATCGTCGTTGTCGTCCACCACGAGCTCCACTTTGACCTGACTCTCACAGTCCACGTGAAGCGGGGGGTTGAACGCGTGCAGGAGGGGCTCCTTGGGGTCCGCGGAGCTCAGATACGCGTCTTTAAACACGTGGAACTCGTCCTCCTCGTGCTTCACCACCACGGGGGTTTTCAGGGTAAGGTTTTCAGGAAAAAACGGACTCTCTGCACTGAAAAGGTCTGTCACGATCTCCTCCTCGGGACTGGACATCCCGCCAAGCAGAGGGGCCTCTTCCATGTCCACTGAGGGGACCTCGGGCCGGGCATCGCCACGCACCCCTCGCTACGCGGATTCCGGCTGGGAGCCGAGCACCTGCAATGACGTGGCCAGGTGAGGCGGGCACGGCTCCGCCCCGCCTGGGCTCCCTAGCGGGTCCTCCGCACCAGAGGGGCCGACCGGGGCGGGGGTCCTCCGTTCCCGAGGGGCCGACCGGGGCGGGGGTCCCTCCGTTCCCGAGGGGCCGACGGGAAAGGGGTCCCTCCGCGCCCGAGGGGCCGACC